>NC_041217.1:72879317-72956796 GCF_002837175.3 Physeter macrocephalus
CCGATGCAGGGGAACCGGGTTCGCGCCCCGGTATGGGAGGATCCCACGTGCCGCGGAGCGGCTGGGCCCGTGAGCCATGGCCGCTGAGCCTGCGCGTCGGGAGCCTGTGCTCCGCAACGGGAGAGGCCACAACAGTGAGAGGCCCGCGTACCACAAAAAAAAAACAAAAAACAAAATGAACTGAGTGTAGTTTCTTGCCTGAGACCCCACTGCTCCCTATGACCAAAGGGTCGGCAACTGAACCCTCACAAGTCTCCCTTCCTAAAGGGAAGCTGCCTCACCGCGGCCCCTCCATTCAAAGTGATAAGGAGGGTGACCACCCATCCAGGTTTACACGGATGGTTGGATGCAGGATGCTCCACACTAAAAGTGGGAAGTCCGAGGCAAACCGTGAATTGGCTGTGAGCTGGTCCGCGTAGTCACCAACCAGCGACTACTTGCACATTCGTAGCTCTAAAATACCTTTTAAAAGTGGTAAAACTGTTACTGGCAGGTTTAAGTCATATGGGGGAGACCAAAGAAGATAAGAAGCAACCGTTCACAGAGAGTGAAGCATACCTCAGAGATATCCAGCGGGAGATTGCCAACATACACCTCTGTCTCTCTTTTCTTGAATCCTAAGAAGAAAAATAGCCCAAAAAATGGCCGGTGTAAGGCTAGAGGATTCAGAGGAGTTAGAACATGTGATAAGTGACACATTTTCCTCAATGTTAAAACATACACACACAGCCCCCTACAAACGTGTCCGTCCCCCCCCTCCCCCGTGATCACTGAACGGTTATACAGCACTCAATCAGTCAGCAAACACTTATCAGTGTTATGGGAGTGGTCCAGTGTTAAGTGTTGGCCTTGGATATCACTGCCTCCAAGGCAGGAGCTACTCTCTAGGGGCTGGGAGGACAGCGAGTCATCAGCACACCAGGAATCCAGCGCTTTCAATGGGGTATTATGTAGTTTTCAGGACCAAAGCGGGTAGTATTTCAAAGTTAACATTCAGCTGAAGGAGGGAAGGAAGCGGGGGTTAATGCAGGAGGGAGGCAGAAGGGAATCCAGGCAGAGGGCAGAGCACACGCAAAGGCATGGAGATGCGAAAAGGCCCAGCGCGTCTGGGAGGCTGCCTGGAGTCAGCAAAAGCTAGACGCACGCACGATGCAGGTGGGTGAGTGGCGAGGGCAGAGGAAAGAAAGGCAGGCCAGGCCAACTGCTGAAATCGCTGACTGCTGCCCACAGCAGTCTCAGCAGAGTCCGCTGGCTGTGAGAAGGAGGTGAAGGGTTTAATCAGAGAGGTGACGGCAACACAGCTAGGTTGCAGAGAGATCACTTTGGAGATGGTGGAGGGTGAAATGGGAGGATATAAGGATTAAAAAGAAGTATGGGGTTAGGAGCAGCCAGCGCAACCGCGCCTGAGGGCCTGCACTGTGCGGCAGAGGGATGCATCCCTCACGTGAAAGGAAACATGGTACTGACTGGAGCAAGGGCAGGATCTCAGGTTTCATGCTTGAAGAGACACTGAGTAGATTAATTAGGATCCAGGTTATAGACAGGGTCCCAGCACCAATCAAACCCCCAAGCTAACTCACTTGGAGATTTCTGTTCCTCCAACACTCCATTCTTCCCAAATACTTTAGCAGAGGGTCGGAAGTCACTGCTGCTCCAGGACCTGTCAAACACAGGTCTTAGCATTGCACCTCCCAAGGCCAAACTCCAACAGAAGGAGTTTGGGCATAACAAGCAGGGCCCAGCATAAGCCTCCATACCCGCTTCCTGACAGAGGGTTTCCCTTCCTCCTTCCAGACTCGGGTTCCAAGCACGAAGCCCTCCACTGGACCCTTTTGTGTGTGTGTGTGTGTGTGGTATGCGGGCCTCCCTCTGCTGCGGCCTCTCCTGTTGTGGAGCACAGGCTCCGGACGCGCAGGCCCAGCGGCCATGGCTCACGGGCCCAGCCGCTCCGCGGCATGTGGGATCCTCCCAGACCGGGGCGTGAACCCGGTTCCCCTGCATCGGCAGGCGGACGCGCAACCACTGCACCACCAGGGAAGCCCAACTGGACCCTTTTAATCACTAATTGTTAAAGCACATTTAGGGTCAGAATCAACAGGCAAGAAATGCTGGGGTTGACTCCTAAGCTCTGGGCATTGGGAGGCAGGAGCAGGAGGAAGAGAAGGCTGTGGGGTGTAAGGAGGTTTGTTTATCAGCAGAAGGAAACTTACATGCTGCAGTTTCTTTCCAACAGGATCTCCTGCAAAGCCAACCAGCCACAGTTAGAGGAATGCCAGGATCATTCACCATCACATTCTTGAATAGGTACTGTGGCAGGCAGAATCATGCTCCCCAGCAAAGTGGTCCATATCTTAATCCCCAGAACCTATTAAGGGTTCTGGTCACCAATTCCGATGTAGGGGGGAGCAGTTTTACCACACCACCAAGCACTGCTCCAGACAGCAGCTGGGTGTCCTACAATGCAACTCAATTCTGACACTGTCTACCCAGGAGATAGCATCAGATTCCACAGGTTAACGGCTCAGTCGCATAGGACTGCCCCGCTTCAGACGCCAGTCACCTGCAAGCTCAGGTTGTCACCTGTGCTTCTGACTGACCACCTATAGACTGGAGGTTCCCACGACCCCTCCTTGGGTCCCATCAATTTGCTAGAGTGGCTCACATCTCACAGAAACATTTTCCTTACTGGATTGCCATTTATTTAAAAATTATATAACTCAGGAACAGCCAGATGGAAGAGATGCATGGGGCAAGGTACAGGGAAAGGGCACAGAGCTTCCATGCTCTCTAGGAGCATCACTGTCCCCAAATCTCTACTGTGTTCACCAACCCGGAAGCTCTCAGAACCCATACTTTCGGGTTTTTATGGAGGCTTCATTGCAGAGGCATGACTGATTAGCCCTTGGTTCTTTTCCTGCAGGTAAGAAGGCTGTCAAAGTCATTTTAAAGGGATTTTTTTTTCTTTACTTTGGGAGAAACAAAAATTAGAACGTTAAATTTTAAAAGAAAGTAGTAACGCTGTCCTCTAAATTGCTCCCGGCTGTAGGAGGAAACCGCTTTAGTTGCAACTAAATTTAAACAGAACTAACAGTGGTTAAGATAATTAAAAGGCTGAAGTATTGATGAATAAAAATAGACAGGTTTATGGGCAGAATCAGGCTATGGCTGTTACTCCCAATTTCCTGGTAATTCCCTGGAAAAGTCTATGGGCTTCTGGAACAGGGAGGGCACCAACACCTCCCAAGCAAGGGCCCAACATAAATCTTTCAAGGATGCCTTTAAGGGCCTGCCAGGTGCTATGCTAACTAAACAGCTAAGTACATTGTCTCATTTAATCCTCATGGAAACTCTCAGAACTTGCCATTATTACCCCACTATACAGATGAAGTCCTGGAGGCTCAGAGACCATAATCTGGTAGTCTGTCCAAGATCACTTAATTTATGCTCATAAATAGAGAAGCCTGTTTTTTGAATTCAAACCATATGACTCAAAAGTCATGAGCTTCCACTCTATTGCTTGGTCTGGAAAAGTGTCTTATTTGTGTTTTTAAAAAGACAGGGCTTCCCTGGTGGCGCAGTGGTTGAGGGTCCGCCTGCCATTGCAGAGGACGCGGGTTCGTGCCCCGGTCCGGCAGGATCCCGCGTGCCGCGGAGCGGCTGTGCCCGTGAGCCACGGCCGCTGGGCCTGCGCGTCCGGAGCCTGTGCTCCGCGGCGGGAGAGGCCACAGCAGTGAGAGGCCCGCGTACCGCAAAAAAAAAAAAAAAAAAAAAAAGACAAAGAGTAGGACTTCCCTGGTGGTGCAGTGGTTAAGAATCCGCCTGCCAATGCAGCGGACACGGGTTTGAGCCCTGGTCCGGGAAGATTCCATATGCCACGGAGCAACTAAGCCCGTGCGCCACAACTACTGAGCCTGCGCTCTAGAGCCTGCGAGCCACAACTACTGAAGCCCTGGCGCCTAGAGCCCATGCTCCACAACAAGAGAAGCCACTGCAATGAGAAGACTGTGCACCACGACGAAGAGCAGCCCCTGCTTGCTGCAACTAGAGAAAGCCCGCGTGCAGCAATGAAGACCCAATGCAGCCCAAAATAAATAAATTTATTTTTTTAAAAAAAGACAAAGAGTATATAATGAACTCTTACAACTCAATAATAAGGCAAATAGGGAGTTCCCTGGTGGTCTAGTGGTTAGGATTCACTGCTTTCACTGCAGTGGCCTGGGTTCGATCCCTAGTCAGAGAAACCATCCTGTATGTAGTCAGGTGCAGCCAAAATAATAATAATAATGCAAATAAACCAATTAAAAGTGGACAAATCATCTGATAGACATTTCTCCAAAGATAAACAAATGTCCCATAAGCACATGAAAAAGACTCTCAACATATTTAGCCATTAAGGAAATGCAAATCAAAGCCACAATGATACATCACATCCACTAGGAGGGCTACAATTTAAAAGACAGACAATAAGTGTTGAGATGTGGAGAAATGGGAACCCTCATATTGCTGGTGGGAACGTAAAGTGGTGCCGTTTGGCACACAGTTTGGCAGTTTCTCAAAAAGTTAAAGAGAATTCAATATGACCCAGCAATTCCACTTCTGGGTATCTACTCAAGATAAATTAAAATTGATGTCCACCAAAAACTTGTTCACAAATATTCACAGCAGCATTGTTCACAATATCCAAAAAAAAAAACTCAGGGACTTCCCTTGTGGTGCAATGGTTAAAGAATCTGCCTGCCAATGTAGGGGACACGGGTTCGATCCCTGGTCGGGGAAGATCCCACATGCCTGGCACGGAGCAACTAAGTCCTTGTGTTGCAACTACTGAAGCTCACACACCTAAAACCCGTGCTCCGCAGCAAGAGAAGCCACCGCAATGAGTAGCCCGCACACCGCAAGGAAGAGTGGCCCCAGCCACAACTAAAGAAAGCCCACACGCAGCAACGAAGACCCAACGCTGCCAAAAATAAATTAAATTTTTTAAAAAAGAAACAACTCAAATGATCATCAATTGACAGATGAACAGATAGATAAAATGTATACCCAAAGAATGGAATATTATCTGGCAATATAAATGGACTAAAATATTGATAAATGCCACAACATGGATGAATCTCAAAAACATGATGCTACAGTAAGAAACCAGACACAAAGGGCCACATATTGTATGATTCCACCAGACTAGACAAATCTGTAGAGACAGAAAGTAGATTGGTGGCCGCCTAGGTCGGGGGTGGGGGATGGGGGGGACGGGGAATGAGGGGTGACTGCTAACAAGGTTTCCTTTTGGCACCCCAAATGCTCTAAACAGGGAAATGTTCTAAAATTAGATTGTGGTGATGGCTGCACTGTAAATATACTAAATACCTTTTAATTGTACACCTAAAACAGGTGAATTTTATGGTTTGCAAATTATATCTCAATAAAGTTTTTTTTTTAAAGGTAAGGCACATTTTCAAGAATGGCTGGAATAAGCAAGCATTTCTTTTACCACTCCACCTCACAAACCAACGCCCACACAAATGAAGCCAGTGAGTGGCCAGGATCATTCAGTCCCCATGGCTTGTATTGGATTTAGAATGTATTGCGTTAGCCTCAAAAGTACGTTTAGTTTTTTAAGCTAAAAAGTTTTTAAATTTAAAGTTTTTAAAGTCAGTCTGCTATCCACTCCCACCCACCAACCCCACTAAAAATTAGTTCTGCCGACGCACCTGGCGAGAGCAAGCGACAAGCTCCGAGGGGTAACACGCGCCCCGCCACCCTGGAGGGGAAATGAGAGGTGCACTTTCCACAAACGCCTCCCAACGCCCAGGTCCCCGCCACCGCCCGCCCGGCAGCCCAGGGCCGGGAACCAAAAAGCCGTACCTCCCCCCTGCCAGGTACATCCAGCCTGCAGCCCAGACGCTGAGCCTTAGCGCCTTCTTCCTGCACGCCCCTACTCCTCCGACGCCCGCGGGGCACTGGGCGGGGCCGCCCCTCCGCAGCCAATCCCCGGGCGGCTGCAGCCCGGCTGGGCGGGAACACCTGTGAGCTCGCTGCGCCGTGCGGGCAGTACTCGCTGGGACGGTAACTGCACTGGCTAGGGAGTAAGCGCCCGCGGACCGTGCTCCGGCTTTTAAAAGACATCCCCCCTACGCACACACCCAAAATATGCTTGCAGAGAGAGTGGAGCGAGTGACAGTGGCGCGCGCCTAGCTCTTTTAGGAGTGGAGGGGCTCCCATCCTGGGTCGGAGAGGTGCACGTGGCGCACTTGGGCTGCGTTTGAAGGCAGCGCCCGGCCGAGACCGGCTCAGTGCAGATGGGGAGCTGCTTGCCCAAAAAGTGGGGGGCCCTAAACACGCGGGCGCAACCGGTCAGCACGTAGAGCTGCTGCTACCCTGCCCCGAACATGCACCCCGGACCCGCCTCTGCGGTAGCGCTGACCCCGGCGCCCCCGGATCTGGGCGGGAGGTGGCGGGCGGGGAGGCGCCAGCCTCGGAGGGGAGGGGCGCGCGGAGAGGGCGGGCTGCAGGCTGGCGGCCCACCGTCCGTCGCGGCGCCGGGGACACTCCCGCCGCCTCCGCTTCGTCTCCCCTGGTCCCCGGGAGTGTGGGCAGGGCTGTCCCACTTCGAGAGGAAAACACAGGGGAAGCCCCCGGCGCCCGCCGCCCCCGGAGACCCGCGGAGCCCCCGGCCGTCCAGGCGCTGAAGACGAGCTCGGGCGGGGCCCCGGTGCGTCGTGCCTGTCGCCGTCCGTGTCCGGAGCGGCGGCTCGCGCCCGCCCGCTCGGCGCCCCGAGCCCCCCGCCCCGGGCCGTAGGGGCCCCACCCTGCGGGGTGTAGGCGACGGCCGGCCCGGGACGAGCGGAGCAGCCGTCGCGGGGCCTCGCCGCGGCCTCTAGCGCCCCAGCCCCGGGGAATGCAGTGGCTCCCGGCCCCTGGCGCTTCTCCGTGTCTAAGCTGGGCCTCCTCGCTCGCCTGCTCCGCGGCCACGACGCTCCTGAGCCGCGCCGGCCGGGCCCCCCTCATGGCGGCCAAGTGGTTCAAGGAGTTCCCCCTGAACCTGAAGACAGTGTCGGAGCGGGCCAAGCCCGGCGGCGGGGGAGGCGGCAAATTGCGCAAGAACTCGGAGGCGGGCGGCGCGGGGCCCGCCCCGGGCAAGGGCCGAAAGAACTCGGCGGCAGAGCTGGGGAGCAGCCGGGCCGGGGTCGGTCCCCCCAAGGATAGCCGGCTATCCCGAGACAGCCTGCAGGGTCTGATTCAGGCCGCCGCGGGCAAGGGCCGCAAGAACTCCCGGGCCACCGAGGAGGAGCCCCACCGGGGCGCGGCCAAGAGCTCAGGCTGCAGCACCTACATCAACAGGCTCATCAAGGTGGACACTCAGGAGAAGAATGGGAAGAGCAACTACCCCAGCAGCAGTAGTAGCAGCAGCAGTAGCAGCAGCAGCTCTTCCTCCGCGTCCTCTTCCCCTTCCTCCCTGGGACCCGAACTGGACAAGGGCAAGATTATTAAGCAGCAAGACACGGTAAGAATACAACCTCCCTTGGACCACCTCTCCCCTACTGAAGCGGAACAGTGGGAAGGGAGCATCGTGAACCCGCTAAACTCTAGGGTTCTTTATACCTCAGAGAAGGTGAGGATGTATTTACCCCCTCTAACATTTGATGACTCCTAAATGACCATTTAAAATAATTAGATTTTTTTTTAATCTTGAAAAATTCTCATTCTATAGTTGGGGAACTTGGCAGAAATGTACTTTCCATTTAGTTTTGTTATCAGTTTAGAAGAATAATTGAATGAGACAGTTGGGTGCTTTGTTAAATTTGATCCCCTTGTAGATGTGGTTTATTTTAATTTAGAAATCCAGGGCAGGGGCTTCCCTGGTGGCGCAGTGGTTGCGCGTCCGCCTGCCGATGCAGGGGAACCGGGTTCGCGCCCCGGTCTGGGAGGATCCCACATGCCGCAGAGCGGCTGGGCCCGTGAGCCATGGCCGCTGGGCCTGCGCGTCCGGAGCCTGTGCTCCGCAACGGGAGAGGCTACAACAGAGGTGGGCCCGCATACCACAAAAAAAAAAAAAAAAAAAAGAAATCCAGGGCAATTGCAGAGCTAGATTTGTGTGTAAATTTTAAACTTCTTGAGCATAAGGAATGGTAACCTCTAAACTGTTTAAGTACTGATTTCAACTGCCCTCCTTCTCTGCTAGTTTGGAAGCGCCATCGTTCTTTGCACTTCAACCCAGTAAAGGGTTTCTCAGCCCTTCACTAGCACCACAAGATTACAGCCCTTTCATTCATCCCATGAACATTTGCTGTGCAGGAGCCATATAGGATAAGGGGCACAGGGCTCTAAGTACTGCGGAGGCTACAGAATAGGACAAGGAAATGCCCTGAAGGGAAATTACAGATCAGGACAGAAGGTGTTTCCTGCTTCTTACACACTGGAGGTTTTCTGGGTGCTGTCCAATGTGAGACAGTTAAGAAAAGGAGTGTGAACATGTGAAGAGACCCGCTCATTCTTCCAGAGATGAGTTGGGGTTTTGTTTGTTTCTTTGTTTTTTTGTTTTTTGTGGTTTTTTTTTGGCTGCGTCGGGTCTTAGTTGCAGTGCTCAGGCTTCTCTCTAGTGGCGTGCAGGTTTTCTCTTCTCTAGTTGTGGTGCGCAGGCTCTAGAGCACATGGGCTCTGTAGTTTGAGGCGCGAGAGCTCAGTAGCCCTGCATGTGGGATCTTAGTTCCCCGACCAGTGATCGAAACCCGTCCCCTGCGTTGTAAGGTGGATTCTTTACCCCTGGACCACCAGGGGAGTCCCTGTTCGTTTGTTTTTAAATCTGCTGTTCTGTGTGAAGGAGAGAGAGAAGAGCTCACACCCAGCTTTCAGACTCCAGCCCAGGCGATCACTTCCCTGTCATGAGAATTTTAATTTTCTCTTGCCCAGGCTTTAAACATGTGGCCCACCCGGATGGAGTCAGGAGTGGTAGCACATACCACGTGTGTCTGCATTGGCACTTCTATTCACTCCTCCACTTATTCTGTCCACAAGTATTTACAGCATGCCTACCCCCCTGCCAGACACTGCCAGGAGAGCCGTGGAAAGATGATCAGCTCATCCAGACATTAGTCAGTGGTCTCTCCATGTGTTTAACTAGATCGTAAGCACCTTGCAGCCAAGCACTGAGTATCATGCTTCGTGTTCCTAGCTGTACCTTGGGGATGCAGTACACGTGTTCAGGCAAGAAGAATGGAGTGAGGGAGTGAATGGTAATCACAGTCCTCTGCAGTGATTGCCCGGTTATTGGTCATCACTTCTAGATATCTAAAGTTTCTTAGGCCATCTCCTCCCAGGAAAAGGACTCTCATCCAGGCTGTCCCCTCCTCCTCACTTCTCCCTGTTTATCTGGATTCTTCTGCCAGCTCCAGTGGTGCTTCTCCGTGAACTCTTTGGAGAATGTAATCAGATTGTACCAAGACCTGGGGCTTCCTCCCTTAATTTTGATTCACCTTTGGTTTTTATTCCTCTCTTTCTCTTTAACTGGAATAAGTAGTTTATCTATACTATCCTAGCTGTTTATTTGTACAGTAGCCACGTTGATAATAGGGAAAGTGCTGTGCTTTAAAAATGAATATATCTTTTTTCCCCATAAAACTCTTCCTCCCTGAGAAGCACCTGTCAAGCTCAGGCTCCCTAAGCTCCCACATTGTCACCCAGCTGCTGCAGAACAGAACTATTGCACTCACACCACCTTCCCAGGCACTTTTCTATTTTTGGAAGGATGAATGCTTTCTGTAGCAAGTACGGATCAAAACTCTATCTGATCGTAGTCTATGAGAATCAGTCTGCCTATAAATTATTGAACCTAGAACTCCCACAATACTCTTTAGCTCTGACCTATTTCTTAGGCTTCTTATTATGAAGCCTGCCTCTTTAGAGCTGTTACAAATTCCTTGAGGACAAAAAGTAAGTCTTGGTCTTATTTTATTCCCTCTCAATGCCTAGCCAGTGCTGGTGGATGTTCAGTATCAGTGGGTGATGGGCTGACTTAACCATGGCTATATTGCTCAACTGGTTGGCATTAAAAAAACCAAAATCATGGAAAATGTAGTAGACCAGTTCATTTTTTTGTGCTCTAAAGCCATAGACATCTTCCACCTTCTGCCATCCACCCCTGCTACTCTTTTACCAGCAAATGCCTTATTGCTCGGGGAGAGAGAGGGAGGTGAAGAGAGCCTTGGGGATAAGCAGGAGAGTTTAGATGGATTGTTGCCAATCAATTATACTACCAAAATAAACCAGATGTTTGTCCAACTGGGTGGATAATAGCATAATCAAGTGCAAAAGCTCTTCAGAACTGGTTAGAAATTTTGACCTCTCTTTGGGTCTGCAGTTTTTTAGCAGTCTTTTTGATACCATTGTCAGTCTGATATATATGACAGTCCTTAGCAACTCCCCCGTCTGGTTCTTTTACAGGTCATCATTTTAGAAGACTATGCTGACCCTTATGATGCTAAACGGACGAAAGGCCAAAGGGATGCAGAGAGAGTAGGGGAGAATGATGGATACATGGAACCCTATGACGCACAGCAAATGATAACAGGTTTGTAACCAGGAGCTGCTTTATACAGACTGAAATCTCACACTCACTCGGAACGTAGTAAAAAATAATCACCAGTGTGTATTTTGGGAAGAGGGGCGAAGGGACTATACCAGATCCTGCTGAGTGGAAGAAACAGAAATTAGACTCAAAACTAAAGTCAAAATATCTGGTTAACATCCCTAATGGTTTTGTATCCTTCAGTTTTAGAATTTGTGGGAGTCTTTAAAGTTTTTCTGATTCTATGCAAAATGACACTTGTGAATTTGCAGATCTGCTCAGAATGTGATCTTCAATTTTAAGATTATTTAAATACACTTTTTGGCCACTTTTAAAGCTTTGACATCCATAATGGGAGTCATAAATCTGTACCAAGGGACTAACACATACTTAAAGTACTTTAAGTTGTTAAAAGTTGCAGACATGATGTGATCCTCTGTTTTATAGTAGAAGGTTGATTTCTCAACAAGCTTTACGATATTGGAGCAAAAAAATTTAATTACTAAGGAATGAGTATTAATCACTGGCATGAGCCAAGCCACTCAAGGCAAACCTCCTAAAACCAAAGGTGACTACTCCTGTAACTTTTCAAGTTGGAATAATTCCAACTTGTGAGTTGAGCAATCACTGTCATTTTTTGTGTCACACTTTTCCCTTTTATTCATAATTCTCTTAAGTTGGTGTAAACAATACTTTAAAAACTAATTATTTAGATTTATTTGTGCAATTTTAGAGTAAGTTATCTATTCACCTAATTTTCCTTAAAATATTCTTTAATCTGTAATGAAAAAATGCAGTTTCTAAGTGCTGACTCAAGGGAGCCTTGTTTGAACGTCGTGGGTTTCATGCCTGGGAAAGGAATAATTGGTCACACATTAAAGACTTTGTCTCTTCTGTTTAAAAACAGATAGAAAAGCTGTCAAGCTCAGGCTCCATAAGCATAGTCTCAGAAGAGCTGAGCTTGAGGGTAACTGCAGCACCCTGGAAGGGTCAAGACAGGCTTCAGAGTGAGACTGAGCTGCAGCAGGAAAGCACTGCTCTGTTTCCTGCTCTCTGCTTACAGAGATAAGGCATCACATTTGGGAAGGGTGTACCCTGGCCAGGCTGTGACCCTGAAGGTCACTGGACTGTGACCTCTAATGAAATCTGTGAATGAAAGGAAGTGAAAATGAACTTAGTCAGAATTTTAAAAAATATCAGAGGCTTGAAAGGAATAGGAGGAAAGATTTTCTTTTACATAAAACTGAGGGAAAAGATTTTCTAAAAAAACAAAAAATTAATGTTTTGTTTTGATTCACCTATCTTTGTCCTTTGGTTTTTATTCCTCTTTCTCTTTAATTGGAGTAAGTAGTTTATCTATATTATCTCAGGTTTTTGGTTTTTTGTTTTTGTGGAGCCACACTGATAATACGGAAAGTGCTTTGCTTTTTAAAAGTGAATGTCTTTTTCTCCCCCCATATAATCACCACAAAACCCTGAAACTAGGGGACCCTCATACTACCCCCTTGTTACAGGGTAGAAAATAAGATGAAAGAGATTCTGACTCTCCTATGTTCATAAGACTCTTCAAGAAACACAGCAGGAATTGGAGCCCAGATCTTCCCACTCCAGACTGGGTGGTCTGCTTTCTACACCAAGCCGCCTCAGGACATGTGAAATGATGTATGAAAAAGTTTAAACTTTACATATAAGCAATGCACCTTTCCACTCAGACTCACAAGGAAAGTTGTATTTAAAAGTGAAAAGTTGGTATGTAACTTGTTGCTTTTCCCCAAAAAATAAATAAATAAAATTTAAAAATTAAAAAAATAAAAGTCAGTGTCCAATACGAAATAAATGTAATAATAGTAGTAGCTAGCATTTAATATTTGAACATTTATAAGTTCCAAGCTCTGTTTTAAACAGTTTATCTGAATAAATTTACTTAGTAATACAAAACTAATGTATTCAATTGGAGGATAAATTCAAACCTATTAAAAATTTAAATTACTAACATTTAAGGATTACTAGCTTTTTTTCCTTTGCTCTTTTAAAAAATATTATATTGGTGAATTTAAAAGGTCCTTCATTTAAAATATATATCACAAAGCACCTTCTTTGTGCTTTGTGATATATATTTATGTGCTTTATATATATATAAAATATATATCACAAAGGTATAAGAGAAGGTATTATACCTTATACCTTATATATATATCACATATATTTATGTACCTTATATGTATATCACAAAGGTATGAGAGAAGGTATTATACCTTATACCTTATAAAGGTATAAGAGAAGGGATTTCCGTGTACCTCTTATTCTACGCATAGGTTACACAGCTGGACAGAATAACAGGAAGTGGGTTTATCGGAAGCTGGGAATAAAAGATTTGCTGTGGGTGGGTTTTTTTTTTTTTAAACCTTTTACTTTTTTCTGTTCAGTTTGCTCCCTGTGGGCTTGGTTGTCAAGTCCAAGCTCAGAAATGTCTCACATTTCTTGAGAAATGTTAGGGATTTTGTTTATTTCAGCAGGAGATAGAGAGGGTTCTGATGAATATGATTTAACTGTGGAGCACCCAACTTCTGTACTGCCTTTTTGGGTGTGTTGTTTTGTTTTGTTTTGTTTTTTGGCCATGCCACGCAGCTTGTGGGATCTTAGTTCCCCGACCAGAGATTGAACCCGGGCCCTCGGCAGTGAGAGCATGGCATCCTAACCACTGGACCACCAGGGAATTCCCAGTACTGCCTTTTTAATACCTGTGAAGTGGAAGTAACATGCCTGATTTCAACAATATCTTGGATGTATAGAACACTGTTCATGATGGTATTTTGTAACAACCATCAAATATTTCCTAGGCATTTCTTTACCATGCACCAGGCCCTGTGCTGGGCTCTGGGCATCCAGGCAACAAGATGCACAGGACCCATGTCCTTATGGACCTCACAACCCAAGGGGCAAACAGACCTAACAGAGCAGAAAATATGTCACTTAGCACTTAGCCATGAAGAAGAGAATAAGAATCACTGTCCACCTCAGGGAACAGAGGAAGGAACAGAAATTGAGGCATTTATTACTTTCCTATAGCCAAGTAACTGTGGGACCCAGGCTCCCTGGATTTCCCCCTGCCCAAAACTTTGCTCTTAACTTTTAAAAGCTAAGGATTTATAAATTTATGAATAAATGCTCACTTAGATTTCTCCAAAGGATTGTTAATAAAGATATGACAACCAGTACAAGGCAATATTAGTTTAAACCTGCTGTTGTTCTGTTAGATTTGCAGGAACATTTTAGCTAAATAATTAGCAGAAACATTCTACTTAATTTCGTATGATAAGTTTTCGCCACCAAATTAAAACGTTAGCGTTGGGAGGGTCTTTAGAAGTTCCCTAAGATGAGCCAACGTTCAGCATGATAATTCCTTCTGCAGCTGATATCACGCAAGTTGAGCGTCTACTAGGTGCCAAGTTGCCAGATTACCCCACTAAATCCTACCACCCTGTGTAGTGGGTGTTAGAAGGCTCTGTTTTACAGATGAGGAAACCAAGGTTCAGAAAGATTCAATAACTTGTCCAAATTATGCAGCTGGAGAGTGGGGATACCAGGTCATCCAACACCCTTTGGTTTTAGTTACCGAGCTCCAGTCACAGATTGTTTTTAAATTTTTATTTTTGCCTCCAAATGGTTTTACTGGTTGGTGTAGATAGTCAAATCTAAAGGAGAACCTCATTTTTTCAGTCTCCACTTAAAAAATTATCCATTATGGAAAAAATATAAATAGAAGACTTTTTGATTTATTTACTTTGTCTATATTTTGCTTGTTAAACTTAAGTTTCAGGACTTCTGAATTATATCTGCTTTTGTTCAGATATTTAGATTTGTTTGACAGGAAAATATTAATTTTAAATCAAAATTTTAAGCGTCAGTAAAAGATCCCTATTGCTGATTCTAAGAGAAACATAGAGCCTTATGAGACTCTAAGTTTGATGTTTTGAGTACATGGAATGGATTAAGGGAAAATGTACATTACAGAAATTGTAACTAGCATTCTACATGAGATCTTTGAGGCATAAAGTAAGATGTGATAGAGAAGGCATGGGCTCTGGAGCCAGTAGTGAATGGCTCCCCTGCTGACTACTACACAGCCTCAGTTTTTTCACCTGTGAAAATGGGCTAACACATCTCTTGCTGCATTATGATGAGGCTCCACTGAGCTGCAGGTGTAACACGCCTAGTACATGCATATGTGAAAAATATCACAATTATGCAGACACTCTGGAGAGAGAATTCCATTTTCAAAGAGAATTCTGAACAAGTATAGGGGAATATTAATTGCTAACTTAATTAATTTAGCAAAAGAAAGTCTTAGTCTTCTGCTGAGGTTTTTAAATATAAATGGCATACTTATGTACAGTGAGAGTTGGGAATTGAGAAGGGAAAATTTTCGGCCAATATTATGTTTCACGGCAACCAGTTGCAGATATGAACTGGTGCAGGTCAGGCCTCAGTTCAGCCCTTGGTGAGATGGGTGTTTATCTGCAGCCCGTTGGCTGTATTCTGTTGTCTGCCGTGGTAAATGGCCTCTATCGGCAGAGCCAGGGCGTAGCTTCCTCTAGCCATTTCCTCCTTCTCAGGCTCGTTTCCTCTCGGAGCCAGCTCTGCACGTCAGGGGCTATTCTCCCTGCAGGAAGGGTCGGCTTGCAGCCCCCGCAATTGTTTCTGTTTCTATGGCGCCTCAGGTTGGGGGCAGCCAGGTGCTGGAAGGGACTGGAAGGTTATTCCCCTTGAAGGGGCAGATAGGCCCTGCGCTCAAGCCCTTTTTTTCCCCGTAATTAAACATTGTTTAAAAAGATGATCATACTCTGCAGATTTTGCCCAATCCCAGGATCATCCTGGGAAGGAACATTCTCAGCTGTATACTTTCCAGTGTTTTTCCCAGAGCTCTAAGTGTGCAGTGTCTATCTAAAATAGAAGGAATACTGAATTCCCCGGCGGTCCAGTGGTTAGGGCTCCACGCTCTCACTGCGGAGGGCCTGGGTTTGATCCCTGGTCCGGGAACCTAAAATCCCACAAGACACGTGGTGTGGCCAAAAAAAAAGAAAAGACACAATCATATATTTGGGACTTCCCTGGTGGTCCAGTGGTTAAGAATCTGCACTTCCACTGCAGGGGCACGGGTTCAATCCCTGGTTGGGGAGTGAAGATCCCATATGCCACGCAGTGCAGCCAAAAAAAAAATTAATAAAATGAAATAGAAGGAATACAAGTGCCTCATCTCACAAGTAAAAACCCAAATACATGTGTAATAAGAACTCAAGATTCTAATCACTGTACATCATTTTAACACAAACTCATTGAAATTTCCTCCTTCTATCTTAAGGTTGGAGTCAAGCCTTTTTCTATTTTGTTCAACTGGGACAGAATTGAAGCAAGGACCTTAGGAAAGGTTTCCCCAGCCTATGCCAGTCTGAGGGTAAACTTAGGTTTTGATCAGAAACTTTAAAATTCTAAATTCGTCCTTTGAACTCCTTTGTGTTTTCTCTCTCCTCTTTCCTAGTTCTGTAGAAAAGTTCTTTTTCATAAATTCCAGGCTTATCTTAATTGAACCAAGAGCAGAGTGAGTTTTTTGTTTCTTGTTTTCCATAACTCCATCTAGAATAAGCAATGAAGAAAAAAGCCTGTCGATTGAAAGTCAAGAGGCTTGGACCAGAGATGCAGGAGACCTCAAACAACCCCAGGCACCTTCCTGGCCTGGGGATGGGGAATAGTCCTTCTAACTCTCACATTTGGATGTGGAAGTTTTTGATAGTAGGAGAACCCTTTTCCTTGGGCTGGGGCTAGCAATGATAAGATTAGCTCTGGAGGGCAGGAGGAACTGGGATGGGGACTGTGGGGACCCAGGTGTTGTGGGCGTGCTTCTCAGGCTTAGCTTCTTATTAGAATCACCTGGGGGAGCTTTTACAACTCTGACTCCCAGGCTGTACCCCAGCTCAATTCAGTCAGGACCCGTGGTGATGGGACCCAGCCATGAGTATTTGTTAAAGCTCCCCCAGGTGATTCTAATGCACTAGAACTGCAGTTTTTTATAGGATTGGAGCCAGCTGCAGTAAGGGGCCCTATCCAGCAGAATTAGAACCTCACCCTACAAATAAATTCTGCCCCTTTGAATTTAGTGTCCTGATTTTAATAACTTTTCCCTAGAATGTATCCTTTCCTTGTTATAGAAGTCTTATGGAGTCAGTGATTCTTCTCTATAGAGTGTCACCATGCCCATTTTCAGTTACCTGTAGAAAGTCTCACTTTCCTTCATTTCTACGGCACTGTAAGTCTCCTGATCCTCTTCATCCTTACCTGACCATTCCTTCTCAGTCTTCTTTGGTGGCACCTCTTCTTCCATCCATCCACCCTTAACTGAAGAAGTCCCAGATTTTGCCTTTGATCCTCTGACCTTCATCTCTCTGCTGAGCTCCAGATCCATATTGTCACCTGCCTGGAGAAGTTCTAGAGCTCCTTCCCCTCCCTCTCTCCTCCCATCCATCCATCATCCAACCATTATTTAGCACAACTGTTTCCTACAAAGTCAAACGAGACATGGGGGTCCCTGGCCTGGCAGTCTCCACCAAATTGGAAATACAGACACATCAACAAATAAATCCATACACTGAGAGAGATGCAAGGTGAGAGTGGGTTGGCAAAGCGGTGGCACCTGGGGGACATGGGGCATTGGAGGAGAAGGTAGGCAGGAAAGAGGAGGAGATGCTAGGCTAGACTCCAAAGGATTGGCAGATCACCAGGACACTGGTGGGTATAAGACAGTGCAGTGTGCAGGGAACTTCAGAAGTTCCGTTTGGTTGGAACAAAGAATTGGATTTTAAGGGGCTCAGGGATAGGGTGGTATTGAGAGAAGAAATTGGAGAGGGAAGCAGTGATGTGACCACAGAAGGTGTCCCATGCCATGCTGAGCAGTTTGCACTTTGTAAGTGGACATTTGAGAACTTATTGGGTATTAAGTGATGAGGTGAGATGTTTGTGTTAGAAAAGTCCTCCTTCACTGTGACCGGGTGGACAGATTGAAGGCTTCCTCATGGACATTTAGAGGAACCACAGCATGATGCTTCTGTTGGCCTATATCACCAGCTCTGGTTGTCAGAGACTCTAGTCATCTCTGACTCTACCTGCCAAGGCCTCTGGGCCCCAAGCTGGTCAGTCCCCAGACGCTGCTGCTTCCTTCCCACTGTGGCTGGCTGGCTGGTTAGCTGGTGGTTGGTTGATTTGCATCCAGTTTTTTGCATCCATTTCTGTGCCTCCGTTCAGACCATACCTTTTATTCTACCCTGTACACTGTGTTAGAGTTATCTTCCAGCAAATCACAAATATAATTATTATTACCTGTTTAAAAACTAGCAATGGTTCTCCACAATATAAACTTTTTAATTCTGGCTTTTAAAACTTCTGCACTTTGGTGCCTGTCCTGCCTACTTTTCCAGCTTCTTCTCCCGCTACCCCTCTCCTCTCCTGGCCTCTGTCCTTTGAACTTCTCTCTCGACTCCCCCTGATGGGAACAGCCCTTTCTTGTTCCCACCTCCATATCTTCACTCATGCAGCTTCCTCCACTGGAAATGACCTTCTCTATCAAAGTCAATGCATCTTCCATTTCTCTTCCACTTGGAGTCAATCCAAGTGTGGTGGCTAAGAGTATGGCTTCTAGAGCCCAACTTCCTGCTTTTGAATCCAGGCTTTGCACTTGCTGGTTTGGGCAATTTCCTTAAACTCTTTGTGCTTCAGTTTTCTCTTCTGTAATATGGGGAACTAATAGAACCCATCTCATAGGGCGGTTGTGAAAATTACGATGCACTTAGAAAAATGCATAATGCCATAGTACACTATGGCTAAATGTTAGCTCTTGAGATATTATTTTTGTTGTTTTTCCCCCAACTCCTCTTTTACTTTTATTTATTCTGTTGTTGTTAGCCTGTTAAGTATTATTTGTGAATGTGTCGCTACGTCGAAACCGCCTAGAAGTCAAGAACAATGTCTAACGCACATAAATATCTTACCTCAGTGTATGTGGCCCAGTGCTTGAATATAGTAAACACTCAATTTTTATTAACATACTTGATCACAGCTTCCTAACAAGATGTAAACACTTTGAAGGTGAACCACACTCAAGAGGAGACAGGGGGACCGGGAGTTGTGGAGCAGGTTGCCCTGAGGCCACTTCTCCAAACTGCACGCAGCCCCAGAGGCAGGCCTGTCTTCGGTTGTGATCCCGTAATCGTTGGACTTGAACCTATTATCTGGCTCAGGCGACTGGCGGGAAGAAGTTGTAGGGCCCTTCCCCCAGCTGGGCAGCCATCAGCTCAGTAAGGAACAATCCAGGCGTTCTAGGCCACCTTCAACCAGACAGACCTGTCGGTCGGGGGTGCAGCGGTAACTGGGTTCATCACCGGGCTTCCATGACACCTTTTCTTCAAAAGTATTGTGAACGGTGTGTGTTTTTCAGAAATCAGACGACGAGGTTCCAAAGACCCCCTGGTGAAGGCTCTTCAGCTGCTCGACAGCCCCTGTGAGCCAGGGGAGAACGGCACGAAGCCCGAGGCGCTGGCCAAGAGACGGAGCTCCAAGGAGCTGCTGGGGAAGCCGCCGCAGCTGTACGACACGCCCTACGAGCCGGCGGCCGAAGGCGGCCCGCGCGCCGAGGGGCCGGAGCGGAAGGCGCGGCTGCCCCAGGACGACGAGAGGCCCGCGGCCGAGTACGAGCAGCCCTGGGAGTGGAAGAAGGAGCAGATCGTGCGGGCGCTGTCGGGTGAGGGCTGGGTCCGCGCCATCCCCCACCCCCACCCCCGCTCCCTCCTGCTTTCTGCTTCCCTGATGGAAAACCCCGCCAGCCAGCCGGGGCTTTGCAGCCAAGGCGCTTTTCTTTATGTTCCTCAACTGCAAGTCTCTTTTCCCAAGAAATCTGATGATGTGGGGAAACGAGAATTTGGCTATGGTTGCAAGACCAGGACTGAAGACGAGCCCTTATTGTTGCATGTGTCCTGTATCCTTCTGGGTATCTTTATTTTCCTTTATCTTGGCAGTATGCGACTGTTTTGGAAATGCCTTAAGTCACTATTGAAAAACCTTATCTAATCACCACCAAAGCTATCAAATTGAGAGCAGCTTTTTCTAACTCTTACTTTGTGCTACTCTTCAAACCTGTTAAAATCCCTGTTTATAAGATGCCAGTAGTGGATCAAATGGATTACAGGAGAGGTGGTTGGAAAGCTGGAGGAAGCTAGCTTTCTTTTTTCCTGTCGAAAATCCTCCTAAAGGAATCAATTCTTCAAGTATGAACTTTTCTTAATAACTTAAGAGGAAGTTGATAAGTAGATTGTCAATAGTTATTAAAGGTAATTCTCCCTCCTGCTTCTCCCAGGACATAGTTTTTCTAGTTAGCTGGCCACTGAATTTCTTTTGCCTTTGATTTTAAAAGTTAGGGATATCTTTTCCCTCTAACAGTAAAGCTATGTTTTTGATTAAAAGTATAGTCAGTGTAGGGAATTCCCTGGTGGTCCAGTGGTTAAGATGCTGTGTTTCCACTGCAGGGGGCACAGGTTCCATCCCTGGTCAGGGAACTAAGTAAGATCCTGCAAGCCACACAGCCAAACAAACAAAAAGTATAGTCAATGTAAAGGGTGAATAGAAAAGGTAATTCGTTTAATAAGCAAACATTTGAGTCAGATTTTCTGTTTGTGTGCTTTAATTTTTTTATATAATTTTATTGAAGTATAGTTGATTTACAGTGTTGTGTCAGTTTCTGCTGTACAGCAAAGTGATTCAGTTATACATATATATATTCTTTTTCATATTCTTTTCCATTATGGTTTATCACAGGATATTGAATATAGTTCCCTGTGCTATACAGTAAGACCTTGTTGTTTATCCTATATGTAATAGTTTGTATCTGCTAATCCCAAACTCCCAATCCTTCCCTCCCCCACCCCCAAATCAGTTTTTGTTTTATTTTAGAATTGTTTTCCACAAATCTCTACTGGGCACCTGCTACAGTGCTAGATGCTGCTCATTTTATCTCTTTATCTTCTATCCAACCTAGATGTCATAGCATCTTTAAGGCACTATTAGTAGTTTCTTTCTATTTCTGAGTTGATTTTTCCCTTTATTATTTCATAGTGAAAACTTCATTTGGTGTCATAGAATGATATGCACTCTTGCAGGGAGTGATTACCTGTAACTCTGTTTAGTCTTTTATTCTAAATATACCAAAACGAAGAGTTTTTTTATAAGTGCATGCTGAAGGGACTTCCCTGGTGGTCCAGAGGTTAAGACTTCCCTTCCAATGCAGAGGGTATGGGTTCGATCCCTGGTCGGGCAGCTAAGCTCCTACATGCCTTGTGGCCAAGAAAAAACAATATTGTAACAAATTCAATAAAGACTTTAAAAATGGTCCACATCGAAAAAAATCTTAAAAAAAAAAAAAAGAACATGCTGAAATATACTAAAGTGGTTTCTTCTCATATTCTAAAACTGTTCTACATTAATAAATATCTTGCAGAAAAAGTGGCTGCATGTGGATGCTAACAGTATGATCAGATATCAAAGACAGCAGGACCTCAGCTATCCCAGGGCCTTTTGCAGTATTTTTTTTTTAATTTATTTATTTTATTTATTTATTTTTGGTTGCGTTGGGTCTTCGTTGCTTGTGCGCGGGCTTCCTCTAGTTGCCGTGAGCTGGGGCTACTCTTCATGGCAGTGCGTGGGTTTCTCATTGCGATGACTTCGCTTGTTGCGGAGCACGGGCTCTAGGCGTGTGGACTCCAGTAGTTGTGGCACGAGGGCTCAGCAGTTGTGGCTTGCGGGCTCTAGAGCGCAGGCTCAGTAGTTGTGGCGCACGGGCTTAGTTGCTCCACGGCATGTGGGATCTTCCCGGACCAGGGCTCCAACCCGTGTCCCCTGCATTGGCAGGTGGATTCTTAACCACTGCATCACCAGGGAAGTCCCTTGCAATGTATTTTATCTCAAATTAAAGAGGGGTAAAGCTTCTTTCCTAAGATGAGGCAGACAAGGTCTTTTCTTTGAGGTTTACATGGGTCACCTCAGTGGCCTCTGATGTTAAATGGAGCCTTCCTTCCAGTTCAGTTTGAAGGCTCTGAGCGACCTTCCGTCAAGGAGGAGACAGTGAGGCAACACCACCGACAGAAGAGTTGGACCCAGAAGATCTTGAAGCCAACCCTCTCTGACCACAGTGAGGGGGAAAGAGTGGACCCAGCCCTGTCACTGGAGAAGCAGCCGTGAGTCTCCTCCACAGATACATGTAACACACAATGCCCAGGAACTTGGTTGGGGCACACTGGCCCGTTTTACATGATTCTTTTTGGTGCTGAATACTTGTCTGGGTGGGACTTATTAGTGAAAACCCATTTTCAAAGCCCAGTGCATTTGTGCAGAGTAGAAAATGCACTGCATCCCCAGAACCTGATCTCAAATTCCACTCCTCTGCATAGAGTGAAAACTTTTAAAATGACACTAGCCCTGTTAACTCCCTCTTAGGTGATTGATAGGTTTTGTGATCCAGGATTACCCAAATCTCATTTTGTCTATTTTGAATGGGAAGCAGGATCTAGTCCAGCTGTTGAGCTTTCACTAGAAGTTCATTTCAAATAATGCTTTATGGAATGATGCCCTGTCTGGACTGGTATCTTGATGCTTGTGGTTTCTCCCCCTGCCCCATTTTTCAGTTGGTATCATGGTGCCATCACCCGTGCTGAGGCTGAGAGTCGACTACAACCCTGCAAAGAAGCTGGGTACCTGGTTCGAAACAGCGAGTCAGGGACCAGTAGGTACTCCATTGCACTAAAGTGAGTATCGAAGCCTCCCTGACTGGATGCAGGAGAGGGGTGCAGACTTTCCTATCATGGGTAGATGACCAGGCCAAAAAGCTATACTTTGAAGGTGGTTCACAGGGGTATGTACTGTCAGAAAATAAGATGCATTTGCTTGGACAACAGAGTAGGACATGCTCTGATTAGAATGCAAAATTGGGGGAATTGCCTGGCAGACCAGTGGTTAGGACTCAGCACTTTCACTGACGTGTGGCCCTAGGTTCAATCCCTGGTCGGGGAACTAAGTTCCTGCAAGCCGCATGGCATGGCCAAAAACAAAAAAAGAATACCGAATTGGTATTGGGTAAATGTCCCAATATCTCTTAAGATAAAGAGAGTCCTATTTTATTACCATTGTACATTGATCACTTTCTGCCTTACATTACGTGATCTAAAGTAGGTCCTCTCAGCAGAGAAATAATTCTTGATAAAAAAAATAATTTCTAACAGGATAGTTCAGCAGTTCTTTTATTCCCTAGTGTTTGGGACTTTAATAAATCAGATCCCTTGATTGTCAAAATGCCAGCTGCAATTTTGGTACCAGTTTCTTTTGATGAAAAAGGAAACACTGCCTTGCAATGACTCCCCTGCCCAGTTGTACACAGAACATTCATTTTGGCCTGGTAGGCCTGGTGGAGCTGGTGTCATGGAAATTCTCTTTGCTCTTGCGAGTTCAGTGGTGCTATATTGGAGGATCATTGTCAAGAGCCCTAACAGCATTTCCTTCCTGAGGAAGCTGAGCCCCTGCAGCTGAAACAATCAGACTGGAGGGGATAAGAGGTTGTCGGGGGGGAGCAGCGTGGCTCAGAAAACGGGGTAGGCCACCAGATACACAATACCAGGAATAGCTTTGCTGTGTTCCTGAGACTGGTGCTCGTGGATTAGATCTTTGAGCCTTCGGTGCCAGCTGTCATTATACACAACCAGGAACAGTCTTTCCAGATTGGGTTGGCCGTGGGGGGAGGAAGGAAACAGTTTTATTATTATTATTATTCTTAATGTGTTCTTTGGGGAGGAAAGAAGGAGGAAACCTTACACATGTCCTTTTAGCCGTGACAAAGAGGGTGAGTTTAAACCTTACCTTCGTGGTCTCATACTTGGGTTTAAGCACTAGTTTGGCAATTTGGGGGCCAGGAGGGACTGGACATTTTTTTTTCTTTTTGGTCCAGTGCCTAATGACTTGTGTGTATTAAGGATAAACAACCCAAGGATGATACACATTTAGCTGAGGGCTGTGAAGCTTCTGAGAGCTTCACTGGAGTGCTGAATGCATTTCTGTTTGTATATCACACTTCCAGGAATGGATGGGAACCTGTCCGCCTGTGAATCTGGCCGAGATTGTTTTCAGTGGGGGGGATCCCTCTACTCACTCATTCATGTCTTCTCCTCAATTTTGGTTTTTTTCCAGGACTAGTCAAGGATGTGTCCACATCATAGTGGCTCAGACCAAAGACAACAAGTATACCCTGAATCAGACGAGTGCTGTCTTTGACAGCATCCCGGAAGTGGTACACTATTATTCCAATGAGAAGCTGCCTTTCAAGGGGGCAGAACATATGACCTTGCTCTACCCTGTGCACAGCAAGCTGCACTAAGGTTCGGCCACCAAAAGCCCCAGCGGGGCCTCTCACACCTAGGAGGGCATCAGCACCCAACCAGTATCTCAGGGGACAAGGCTGGACTGCACCATAATATTTTGGAGGAAGCGGGACGCTTCATTTAGGAGTCAAAAAGTCTTCGGCCTTGAATCCATTCCATGACACTTGGTTACTGACCTGTCCCTTTTCTCCTTGCTAAGTAGTTCTACAATGAGAAACCATAATTTACCAGTTGCCTCCAGTCCTAGAGTAGGGTGCTCTGTTTGGGGCGTGACCCTCAGGAAAGGTAAGTCAGGAGTCCAGAAATATTAAGATTCTCCAAAAATGTGCTGGTTGTTCCGTGGAATACCTGGTCTCCAAACAAACCAACAGAAATGCACTTGGCTTTTACATAAGACAACAAAAAATGATCATGTGGACCCAAAGAGCATGTAATACAGGACCCCTTCTTGGGGGAAAAGCATGAACAGTGGAAAATAAGTAAATAGTGGGCACTTTGGAGAAAGCTATATTTCTCTCTTGAGGGTCCTAGTTCAGCTCCGGAGTCCATAAAAATTCACAACTGTAGGGTCAGGCGAAAGGATTATTAAGGAAGTTTGTGTTTTCTCAATTTCTGTGGACTTCTTCAGCAAATCACTAATATAAGCATAAATAAGAAGGAAGATGCCTCTGATTTAAGAATCACCAATATAATTAAGCATTGGCAGCATTACCATTATTCTGAATTACAGAATAAAATACACAACGAAGATTTCATTTCTGATTTTTAACAAATCTGAAAATTTACAAAGCTCAACATCTATTTTCTTATTGAATAATTATACAGAACTTCTGATATCTTTTGTTTCACCTTTGTTCATTTTAGTTATTGGAGCCATTTTTAATTTTTTCCCTAAAATTGGATTCGCTTTGTAATTTAGAGTAACTTAAAAATATATATATATATTATAAGGAGTTCCCTGGCTGTCCAGTGGGTAGAACTCCACAGTCTCACTGCCCAGGGCCCGGGGTTCAACCCTGGTTGGGGAACTAAGATCCCACAAGTCGCGCAGCAGATATATATATATATATATATATACATATATATATATATATATATATATATATAAACTCTAGGATATGATTGTGTGAACTGGGTCTCTAAAACCTGCAAAGTTTCTCTCATGCTGTACAAAGCAGATCGGTTGGCACCGTATAAAAATATTTTAAAAGACTGACATTTTCTCTACTACTGCTTAAAGATATTAAAATAATATTCATAGTACCATTATCTTTATGATTTATTGTGAACTTGTATCGCCAATGTACTTACTGTGAAAAAAAAACCGTGGGAATGGCATACTGTGAGAAGGCTACAGTGAGTGGCTCTATAATTACAACTGAGCAGATGTTTCTGTATTCTAGGGTTTGTAATTTGGTTCTTGAAACTGGTCCAGATGCAAATGTGCTGACTGTCATCAATGAAAAGTTAACTTTTGTAACTAATGTTAAATACACAAAAGAAATGTTGATTCGGTTAATTTTTAGGAAAACATATCCTTCTAGTTATTAGTTATCATTTTACTATTATGATTTAGATATTAGTAAATATTCGTTTCTTTATTCAGTTAAGATTGTAGCCAAAGAGTCGTGTGATCTTTGTTTTTAAAAATTTGAAAGGAACTTTTCCTTACTGGATGTCAAAGATTTTATTAATCAAGAATGTTCTGTTTTTTAAGTACTGATAGAATTTTTTAATGTATTGGTTTACGTACTAAATCTTTAGTACGAGATTTTTTAATTTTTAGCATTTGTAGTTCCAATTCCATTAAACAAATATTTATTATCTTCCATATACAAATAATTCATTCTGTTAAACTTATTTTCAGTTCAACATTCTAGAAATGAAACCTTATTTTTTACTTAAACTTATTCTACAAAGGAAATACAGCAGTTACCCTAATTTTAATAAATGCTGAAAGCTTTGTAAAATTTTTCTTTGTGCACTAAATGATTTTTGGCCCATACCCAGCAACTGTGATGAATGTAATAATGAAATAACATTTTGAAAGCAGACCTGATATATTAAGTATTTATTGAGCTTCTCTCATAGGCTCAGTATTGTGCTTCCTCTATATTGTTTTTCTGTGACAGTCATGCTGTTTTCTTTATATAATTAAAAGTGGAGATGTGGAGTTTATATATAGTCCAGTTCCTTCACAACTGTACAGGAGGTTATAATAAGAAGAAATATAGTAAATTCGTAGAAGGGGGGTTAGCTACTATTTTCTTCTTAAGGTTGTGACACAAGCTGAGAAAAGCCAGGGAATTCACAGCTGGGTGGTGGCACAAAGTACCATACGTTCTAAAAACAATTAGGCCCAGCAGGGTTTCCCTAATGGCTTCCTTGTTAAGCCTCCAGGGCCAGCTGATCTGAAGCCCTCTTGACATGTCTCCTCTCTGAGCTCTGAATGCTTGTGCTTTTTGTCATTTTGTCTTGATACAAGTATTTTCCTGTAGTTGTAATTCTTTTGAATTCATTCAGTCTCCCAGAATATTTTCTGACTCTTTCTGGAGAGAATAATGTCTTCTAGCAAATTTGTACTCATTTGCCTTGAATTTTAGCATCCGTGGAGCTTCCTACAACTGTTCCTTCCCCTTTATCACACCTCCTTTTAAAAAAATGCTCTGTTCCAGGTTATGAGTTTATTTCATTGGCTCATTTCAGGCCTATAAGAACAGAGGGTAAAGGGACATTTCTATTTATTTTGCTACCATAGCTGTTTCTATCAGGATGGATTTCAACCACTGGAGTTGGTGTATTTAAATAAGTAGGAATAAAATAATGGAGAAATGGTAATATATGTACAGAAAGGTAAATACTGATATGCCTATTCTGTTCTGAGGATGGAAGTGTCCTTTTTAGTTATCCAAAGTATTTTCTTAAGAATCATATATAAAAAGAGCCTTTATTCTTATCTGTTCAAAGTCTCCATGCTTTGCCGAATTGTTACTCATTTATTGGCCTCTGCCAGAGGACGGGGAGGTGGGCAGATAATCCATAGGGACAGCCAGAAGATTTTGAGATAGGTAGGAAAATAATCCTAATTTATTAATTGGGTCATTTGACTATGTCATTAGTCTGTTAATGGCCACTGTTAGTGAATAAATCTTAATACTTAATTCAGAAGAACAACTGAGCATTTGAGACATTCTTCAAGTTGCTTTTTAAATGAGAGTAGCCTTTTTATTCTATTAAAATGTCCTTTTTTAGTCAAAGGTTAATGGCTCACTTTTCCTTCAGTCTAGGGGGATATTTCATTTCCCTTCTCTCCTCATCCTTTTAATATTTAGCAGAATTTATTTGATACCTTTCTCACACGTCTCATTCATTCATTGTCTCTTTCTTATTTTCTGTAACCAGCACTATTTTGGCCTTATGATCTCTTTAGAATCACTCTTCTTTATTGTTGTATCCAATTTTTGTACCCCCATTAACTTGGACTTAGAGAAACTTGGCCTGCAGTGAACCTTAATTTATTCTACTTAATTTCTGACCCTATAGAAAGAAAACGGTGGTGTGTTACTGCCATCTAATGGAGAGAAAGAAAACTGCAGTGGGAAAACTGCATTCAGGGCAGGGTTTTCTGAAGGATTTCTGATACAATCCTTAGCAAGAAAATGATGACACAGCAGTTGCCATCTTGAAATCTGCCCTTTCCTGCGGAAAGGGTGATTTGCAACCTAATACAACCATCGTCACGAGGCCTCTGGACTATGGCTGGATCATGTCGTTTAGAATCTGAAATTTTAATGAATATGCTGGCAACAGATCATTGAGACAGGCATCTCATTTTGTCACGTTCTTGCCCATTCAGTTATTTTGTCAGGGGGCCTTAACATTTTAAGTATCAACTAATACATAGTTTTAACTTTTGAAAATATCTGAAGATTGTATGTAATACAGGTGCCTATCGGTAGTGCTTTAGTAATTTATATTATATCAGAAAGATTTTATAAAAATTTCTGGATGTATTGCAGTAGCCAATATAAGCTGCATGCCCTCCTGAAGATTGGTTTACTCTGAAATGTAACTTTAAATAAACATTATTCCAGGAAAACCAGTGTTTCTGCTTGAGTCAATTAGTTTTGAAAATCACCTCCCTTCATAAAAAACACTTTTCTGCTATAGCAGAGAGGGTCAAAAGTTTCATTTGCAATCACCGTTGATGAAATGTGTAAACAAACCACAATTGAACATAACCAGCAGACATGACCTTAATTTTTTTTCTGAATTCACCTTTAGAGGCCTCCTGTTATGTTTTCCTTCCCAAATAAAACAGGACCACACTGAAGCTCTCCTCTTCCGTTTCCTCGGCCGTCTTCTTCCTGAGTAGGCAGTTGTTACGTTTGTCCTTGTCCCTGACTAGGCATCAGAGTTGTGGCTTTGCTTTTGTTTTTACCCTTGTTTGTTATTTATACAGATGCCCCCCCTGCCCATCCATGGGATGTGATGCTGCAATCTGTGATGAATCTAAGTTTTTTAAACCTCTACCAGGTGATTTTGATACCCAGCCAGGGCTGAAAACCACCACTGGAAGCAACTGTTTAGAAACGCACAAATAAATTCATTTGAGTTTCTAGAGGAAGGCTATAGTGTTGAGTCTTTCACTATCGAAGTCTTAATTTCCATTGAACATTTATATAAACTGCCACCCAGTGGTACAAGTGCTTATTGTTTTTTCCCATCTGTGTTAACCGAAAAGGAAGTTTGCATTGAGAAATATTCACCTCCCCAACATCACCAGAGCAATTGAGTAATTGTTTTCAGAATTCAGGTTGAACACGTTTACAAGAGCCCAGGGTTTGTTGAGTGTTGGATTTTGACCCTGTGAAAGGCCAAGATGTAAGTAACGAGAATAGACTCTTGGCTACACACCAAGCGTGCTCCTAAACAAATGCTTTTCACGCTACATTATCTTGCTTTAATCCTCCACAGCTCAGTGAACCAGGTAGCCTCATTTTTCAGATAAAGACACTGCGTCAGTCACATAGTAAGTGGTAGCCCAGATTGCAGCCCAGGTGTAATTCTGGAGTGGCTCTTAATTGGTGTACCTAGACAGGCATACCTCGTATTATTGCACTTTAATGCACTTCAGAGATACTGCGATTTTTACAAGTTGAAGGTTTATGGCAACCTTGCATGAAGCAAGTCTATTGGTGTCATTTTTCCAACAACATCCTCTCACCTCCTGTCTGTGTCACATTTTGGTAATTCTCATAGTATTTCAAACTTGTTCATTATTATTATATTTGTGATGGTGATCTGTGATCAGTAATGTTTGATGTTACTCTTGTAATTGGGGGCACCATGAACCATGCCCATATAAGATGATGGGCTTAATCAATAAATGTTGTGTGTGTACTAACTGCTCCACTGGCTAGCCATTTCCCCCATCCCCTGCTCGGGCATCCCAATTCCCTGAGACACAGCAATATTGAAATTAGGCCTATTGGTAACCCTACAATGACCTCTAAGTGTTCAAGTGAAAGGAAGAGTCTCTCACTTTAAGTCAAAAGCTAGAAATGGGGCTTCCCTGGTGGTGCAGTGGTTGAGAGTCCGCCTGCCGATGCAGGGGACACGGGTTCATGCCCCGGTCCGGGAAGATCCCGCATGCAGCGGAGCGGCTGGGCCCGTGAGCCATGGCCGCTGAGGCTGCGCGTCCGGAGCCTGTGCTCCGCAACGGGAGAGGCCACAACAGTGAGAGGCCCGCATACCGCAAAAAAAAAAAAAAAGAAAAGCTAGAAATGATTAAGCTTAGTGAGGAAGGCACGCCTAAAGCCAAGACAGGCTGAAATCTAGGCCTCTTGCACCAAAAAGTTTAGCCAAGTTATGAATGCAAAGGAAAAGTTCTTGAAGGAAATTAAAAGTGCTACTCCAGTGAACACAAGAATGATGAGAAAGCAGAACAGCCTTATTGCTGGAGAAAGTTGGAGTGGTCTGGATAGAAGGTCAAACCAGCCACAATATTCCCATAAGCCAAAGTCTAATCCAGAGCAAGGCCCTAACTCTCTTCAGTTCTATGAAGGCTGAGAGATGTGAAGAAGCTGCAAAATAAAAGTTTGAAGCTAGCAGAGGTTGGTTTATGAGGTTTATGGAAAGAAGCCATCTCTATAACATCAAAGTACAAGGTGAAGCAGCAAGTGCTGAGTAGAAGCTATAGCAAGTTATCCAGAAGATCCAGCAAAGATCATTAATGAAGGTGGCTACACTAAACAGATTTTCAGTGTAGACAAAACAGCCTTCTATTGGAAGAAGATGCCCTCTAGGACTTCCATAGCTAGAGAGGAGAAGGCAATGCGTGGCTTCAGAGCTTCAAAGGACAGGCTGACTCTTGTTAGGGGCTAATGCACCTGGTGACTTGAAGCTGATGCTCATTTACCATTCCAAAAACCCTAGGGCCCTTAAGAATTATGCTAAATCAACTGTGCCTGTGCTCTATCAATGGACCAACAAAGCCTGGACGACAAAGCACATGTGTCAAAGCACATCTGTTGACAAAGCCCACTGTTGAGACCTACTGCTCAGGAGAAAAGATTCCTTTCAAAATATTACTGCTCATGGACAATGAACCTGGTCACCCAAGAGCTCTGATGGAGATGTACGACGAGATTAATGTTGTTTTCATGCCTGCTAGCACAACATCCACTCTGCAGCCCATGGATCAAGGAGTAATTTCAACTTTCAAGTCTTAGCCTTTAAGAAATACATTTCATAAGGCTCTAGCTGTTGTAGATAGTGATTCCTCGGATGGATCTGGGCAAAGGAAATTGAAAACCTTCTGGAAAGGATTTACCATTCTGGTTGCCATTAAGAACATTTGTGGTTCATGGGAAGAGATCAAAATATCAACATTAACAGGTGTTTGGGAGAAGTTGATTGGAACCCTCACGGATGACTTGGAAGGGCTCAAGACTTCAGTGGAGGAAGTAACTGCAGGTGTGGTGGAAATAGCACGAGAACTAGAATTGGAAGAGGAGCCTGACTATATGACTGAATTGCTATAATCTCATGATAAAACTTTAATGGATGAGGAGATGCTTCTTATGGATGAGCAGAGATGTAGATGTTTCTTCTACTCCTGGTGAAGAAACTGTGACAGTTGTTGAAATGACAACAGAGGATTTGGACTATTACATAAACTTAGTTGATAAACCAACAGCAGGGTTTGAGAGGATTGACTCCAGTTTTGAAAGAAGGTCTATTGTGGGTAAAATGCTATCAAACAGCATTGCAGGCTACAGAGAAATAATTCATGATGGGAAGAGTCAGTCCATGCAGCAAACTTCATTGTTGTCTTTTTTTTTTTTGTTGTCTTATTTTAAGAAATTGCCACCACCATCCCGACCTTCAGTAGTCACCACCTGATCAGTCAGCACCATCAATAATGAGCCAAGACCCTCCACCAGCAAAGATTATGTACAACTCACTGAAGGCTCAGACACTGGTTAGCACTTTTTGGCAATATAGTGTTTTTTTAAGCATTTTTTAAAATTTATTTATTTTTGGCTGCATTGCATCTTTGTTGCTGCGCACGGGTTTTCTCTAGTTGCGGTGAGCCGGGGCTACTCTTCGCTGCGGTGCGCAGCCTTCTCATTGTGGTGGCTTCTCTCGTTGCGGAGCACAGGCTCTAGGCACTCAGGCTTCAGTAGTTGTGGCATGTGGGCTCAGTAGTTGCAGCTTGCAGGCTCAGTAGTTGTGGCACGTGGGCTCAGTAGTTGCGGCTCGTGGGCTCTAGAGCACAGGCTCGGTAGTTGTGGCACACAGGCTTAGTTGCTCTGCAGCGTGTGGGATCTTCCCAGACCAGGGCTCGAACCTGTGTCCCCTGCATTGGCAGGCAGATTCTTAACCACTGACCTACCAGGGAAGCCCCAGCAGGCGAATTCTTAACCAGATTCCTTGCCGCCAGGGAAGTCCCGTCTTGCACTTGTTAATAAATAATTTTTCATAAGCAGTACAACCTGGCTGAACTATCCCAAAACAGAGGGATTACAGTTAGTGAAAAGCGTACTCTAGTTGTAAAAACATACAGGCTCATGAAAAAATTTTTAATATGCATAAAAGAAAAAAGAAGGTGCAAATCTGGTCTTCAAGCAGCTCCCTAATGCTCTTAGAATATCAAGATTGCCCACCACAGAGCATGTCCAAGGCAGGCCTCCCCCCCAGCCCCAGGCCCTGCACCAGCAGCCTCCCTGGGCTGCCCCCTCCACCCGGAGCCCTCCTCCTCCGTCTTCACTCTCCCTATCCCTTCCTTCCCCGACTCCCTAGACCAGATTAGTTACTTGCTCCCAGAGAGAGGGTTTGCACCTTAATTGTGTGGCTCAGTGGGTGGACTGACACTTGGGGGAAGGATTGATTCCTCTTATATCCCTGCAGCTGGCATGGTGGTTGAATGGATCTCATGGCCCTTAGAGAACCACCTCTTAGTGTGGTGATCATTCACCCTTTCAGAGACAGTGGACAGAAAAATATTCCCACGCCATAAAAAAAAGCACAGTTAGGAGATTTCAAGGAAGTTCATTAAAGTTTACACCAAGGAAGCAACAGAACACAGAGTTCAGAGGAATAGATACAGGGCTGATACAGAGGAGGGGAAGTGGTTTGGTTTGGTTTCTGATCAAGGACCATTAAGTGTAAGGAGCTGCTTGCTGCCCCTCCCCTTTGTGGCCCATCTTCTCTGTGGCTGCCTATTATGTGAGCAGTGCCGGGGTCTGGTGGCCTCAGGGACACGCTGAGGCCACCAGCTTGTGGCTCAGACTCCCAGGGTCTCAGTTCCACACTGACAGGTGTGATAAACCAGATGAGGAATCCAGGTCCATCTCCCCTCAGGGGTGAGTGGGCCAGGCCCCAGCCAGCACAGGGTGAGGGCACCTGGCCTGGAAGAGGGGTTGGAAAGATAGGCCCATCTTCATTGTCACCAGGGGCTGAGGGGCCACACAGCAAGGACAAAGAGCACCGGCCTTGGAGTCAGGCAGACATGTTTGGGGTCTAGTTTAGCCTCTTAGCTCAGGTGTCTTAGATCACTATCTTCACCAATATCAGCCTCTGTGACCTCACTTGTAAACAGGTGAAAACACTTTCCTTGCAGTGCCATTATGAGAAAGAATATCCTGTTTGTCAAGCACATGGTGGAGGGTCCATAAACAGTTGTCGTTATTCTTAGCTAATTTTAATAGACCATCTTGACCAAAAGGGGATGGTGGCCTTCTAGGTAACCAGTAGGGCCGGTGGTGTAGCTCTTTGCTGTCCACAGATTTTGTTACCCAATTAGTACCCACAGTAACATGTTGCTATAGAATCTCACCTCCTGCCCTGTGGTCTCCAGCACAGCGACCCTCAGAGCTGGCTGCACAGCAGGAGAAACCGAGGACCTTAACACTCATGTAAACAGACGCCCACTTTTGTGATTCAGAGGGCCTGGGGGTGGAGCCTGGGCTTCTTCTAATCCCTGGACCCATCCATGGACATGATCCACTGAAGTTCGCCAAGGCCTGAAGTCCGAGGCCCCAGAACACCCACCTCATCATAGAAACAATCACGGTCCACAGTCACCCCCGGGGTCCATCACCACCACCTTCCTCAGAAGCATCTCAGTCCACATCAGACTGATCTGGAATCCCTGCTTGGTGTGGTGACTCCAGTGTACACCCGTGTATACCTGCGCTCTGCAGGGCAAACATGCTGCCCGCACAAGTGGGTGTGCCCACGCCAGCCTCCTCTACCTTTCCCTCCTCTCTTCATCTATGGTTGGGCACAGACTCCAGAATGTCCCACTTACACCATTCATCATTGCAAAACCCTCATTGTGCAGCACATGCATTTAAAAACCAAAATAGAATTCAACTGTCCTCCCAATAAATTTCATTCTTTAAAAAACCATAATGAAATATTAAAATGGACTAGTGGTTGCCAAGGGGGTAGGGGTGGGGGAGGGAAGGATTGGGAGTTTGGGATAAGCAGATGCAAACTTTTTTTTTTTTTTTTTTGGCCATGCAGCATGGCTTGTCGGATCTTAGTTCCCCAACCAGGGATTGAACCTGGGCCCACGGCAGTGAAAGCACCAAGTCCTAACCACTGGACCGCCAGGGAATTCCCAGATGCAAACTATATAGAATGGGTAAACAACAAGGTCCTACCGTATAGCACAGGGAGCTGTATTCAATGCCCTGTGATAACCCATAATGGAAAAGAATATGAAAAAGAATGTATATATGTATAAATGAATCACTTTGCTGTACAGTAGAAATTAACACAACGTTGTAAATCAACTATACTTCAATAAAATAAATTTTTTTAAAAAGAAAATAGTAGGCTATTTTCTTTGTGGACATTGGGCAGCTTTACTAAGCGATTTGAAGTTACCTTAGAAGAAATTTCCTAACTGAATATTGCATATTCCCATAGTATGAGTGTTTCCGGATTTTACTGGAAAACTTCATTGTATTCATGTTTTGGATGGTCACGGAAAACTGCTGGTATGAAATAAGACATGGCTGAGGTTGTTCTGTTGTTTTTAAGTAACACACATCAGCAAGAAGACAGAACTTTCACAGAGAAAGGAGGGGTTGGCAGTATTTGAAGGATAGTGCTCAGGATTGTTTAAGCGACAGGCCACTCAGGCAGCCCACCTGGTCACCACTCTGCCAGAGGGGCTGCTGTGCCCCCAGCCCAGCCCTTGAACACTGCACGGACCAGTTTAAGGCCCTTCAACGGCACACTTCTGCTACTGCAGGGAGGCACACAGTTCCCTGCCTCTGGCGTGTGCTTCTCACAGACATGGAGAAAGGTTTGGTCTCCTTATGCATTAATAAATAAGGAAAACGCTTTCCTTAGTGTCTGTTCCAGGAATTGAGTGTTCCTTGCCATCCTCTACAAGATTCACCGTCTGCTCCCCCAAATTCTTCTGGAAAGAGCATCGTAAGCATGTCATCCTAACAGTGACACCGTGGAGAAGAGGGAGGCACCCTCTTCCATTTCCTGCCCCTTACGCCCACTCCTGCACCCTCCGTGGGGCCCACGCAGCCAAGCCACCATAGGAACATCTGTTTCCTGTGTCGCTTTCTGCAAGACAGGGACCAACCTCAAAAGAGACAGTGGCATCCTCAAGGAGTCGATGGGCCCTGTAGGTGTGGTCGTGAGGCTTTCCTCTGATTGCCCAGGCGGCCGGGGGTGGGGTGGGGTCACACAGCGGGGCCTCACACTTCAGCTTTTGGTCTGAGTTACACAATTTCCAGGTTTCCATGCAGTTTCCTCCTCCCCAGCCCTGAACTGTTTACACAGCAACTCTTATCCACAGAGCATCCACACGATGACTTTCCTCTGTTTGGAAGATATGGGATGGCTGTGTCCCAAGTTTTTCCTATTGAGGACCCTTTTCAATAGGGGACAGATGCAGCCTATCTGATGATCAAGAAGTACAAGGTTGCCTTTGTGATTCCGTTAACACCCCCCTGTCCAATAAACAGTCTTCTGATGAATAATGGCCCTTCCTTTTCCTTCCCCACAGGTCCATCACCTGATAATGATGTAAACATGGCAGAAGCAACCACGCCCCTTCCAGAAACCCCAGGGCTCATTTGGGGAAATACTTTCATCATTAAAGTCTTTGAGAGATTGCTACTTATTCCTTAAACTTACCTGATTTTTTTCCCAGAGGTAATTTAATCCTGCATTAAGGAGAAGCTCACCCCAAAATGGTCCTCCTTAATTTTAAACCCATCTTTCCTTACCCCTTTCCCCCATAATCATTCAAGTCTTTCCTTGAAATGACCCAGGTGCCAAAGCATAATTACCTCTCAAGCATAGTTTTAGAACTTATTTATTTCAAACATTTACAATTTTCACTTTAAATGCAAAGTAGCTGATAAAAAGAGAAAACATTGAAACACATCATACTGACCCTTTGCCCCATATACAGACATCATCAGCCTTTGGTATTTGCTTTCAGGTAATTAAGTAAAAAAATAAAAACAAAAACTTAAACCTATTATTTCTCTCCAGAAAAAAACAATGTAAAGTTGAGGTATTCTATTTAATGGATGTGTGATCTCCATCCAAATATGGTTTCTCTATTAATGAACAGCCTTGCTACATGCTGTTCCAATCCTTTCCTTCTGAAGTAGACCTGCATTTGAGCATATGTTCATACAACTGACAATGTTCCTTAATAATCATTAAGGTTGCCATAGAAACTCACTGGCGCTGGGGCCGAGCTACACCAAGGACACGATGCTAGAGGGACCTTTCGGGGATGCTCAGGAGTGTCTGGCACAGAAGCTGAGCCAGCTGGGCTCCCTTTCGGCAACAGCCCCACTGCCAACTGCTCCATGGAAGGCTGGGATCCAGGCTCATGCTCCCAAGGACCACCAGTTGCCCCTGCTTCTCCAAATTAAGATAAATTTCTCACCAACTCCTCCCCGACTGGGTCAATCTTAAGTGCCTTTGATGAAGCGATATAGCTCAGCACTAAAGCAGCCAGGCAAGACATTCTTGAACATTCTGCAGGAAACCCATAAACCATGACCACTCCCAGCCTGCCCTGCTCAGCTCTGTTCACCACCAGGTGGGCTCCCAATCCATTCCAGCATCAGATTCCACCCCTTGTAATGGTGTTTCCTTCCCTTGGGGGCAGCTGGGAAATGGCGGACACTCGGGGTGAGCCAAGAGCCTAGCCAACAAACTGCAAGGGCAAGGCTCCATCAGGGCAAAGAGCTCTCAGAGTCACCAAGGGCTTTGTAGACACATTCAATGCTACCTCCTCGACCTTTTTTTTTTTTTTTTCATTAATGCTACAAAAATTAATGACCACTTTAATTGAGACCTTGATCTAGCATATTTTCAACTTTTCCCACCCAGCAGGATAAGTTGCCCATCTTTAACAAAAATTGTCGCTGTGCTAACATTTCACATCTGGCTGTGTAGCAGATTGCTACAGATACTAGGTGAGTAGCATCACTGTTGAGGATAAAAGGCAGCACGTGTGCTGCAGAAACACAGATAAGAATGACCTGTGGATTGAAACACACATTCACTGACCACACATTCAAGGACAGAGAAAGCTTAGGGTGTATACCTGTGTACACTGAGCAAGGCCTACAACCCAGAGAAGACAAATATTTTTCCTTCATCTATACTAGCTTATAAAAAAATAAAGGGAAAAAAACCCTCTTCAATAAAAAAAAAAAATGCAGTTCCGTTCCAATAATAATGAAAGCAATAACAATTTGGAGATCAAAGCTGCCTAGCTCTCAGCAATCATGAGCTATCTGGATTTCACATCTTTCACTAGCACCGCTCTGCCTGGCTCTGGTAATATTACACGTGGGTAAAACTTTGTCAAGAGTTAAAGAACCGTGGGCACAGAATCACCCTATCTCATGCAGATTCTCATTTTTTATATTTCCCTTTAACAGCATTTTTGCTGTTCTCAGTCAAGGAAAATTTAGAGAAAAACAAAACAAAACAAACCCACCTGCCTCACTTTTGTCAAGTTAAGATTAGTTGCCAAAAGCAGCAACAGGGTCTGAAATTTACAGCCAAAGCCAGCAATGAAAATCACTGCGTAGTCCAACACGGTAACAGTTTGAACCTGGCAAACAGTAAATAAAACATGGTCATTTGCATCCTTTCCCCACCTATCTGGTGCTGGTGGTTATTTTTCTAAAAGGGGAGACTACTAGAAAAGTTTTGTGGTCTGATAAATTTTTAGTGGTGGTTACACGACTGATTTTAATCACAGCTTCATTCTGGGACATCCAAGAATACTTGAGGGTGCTTGTTTGGGTAACCACTAACATCACTGAATTTTCAAAGCCCAGACAGAAAAGTGAACTGAAGTGGTTAGTGCAGTGTCACGGCTAGACATTTACTCGGTGCTTCAATTACTAGCTGAACTGAATCACATTCAAGGAACTAACTAAAGAGAGGAAGGCACCAAGTTTAGGGATTTTTTTTTTTTTTTTTTTTTTTTTTTTTAATGAACCTCCTCTGATACCCAAGGGCTCGTGGCTTTCAGGGGTGGGGATTTTCAGCTGACCTGCTGGGTAATCGTGGGAGGCTTGCTTCCCAGCACTGTGAAACGGAGCTGGACACGGTTTCCTTCTCAGCCACCTGGGGGAGTAGTAACAAGCTGCTTTTCCGCTAAATTAGAGAAGAGGCAGACTTTTTTTTTTTCACTTTTTAAGGCAAAAACAAAATTTAGAATGAAACCAGAGTCTCTTCTCTAATAGGGCAAAATCTCCTTTTCTCCTCCTTTTTCACTTGACTCAGTTTTGTGCTAAACAAAGCTATTGTGCTTTTCCCCCATTATTTCTATACTGACACTCAGCTGATACTGGATCTTCCACCCTCTGAAGATAAAACAGCAGTTTTTTAAAAACCAAATTAAAATCCATTCTTGCCAGGTTCTTTTGTCTTTTCGCATAAATATTATCTTCCCTGGTTACTCAGGCTCAGCTGAAACCAAAATAAACAAAGCTGGAATAAGGCAGCTTTGATTTCACCACTGGCAGAAGCCCTCCCTAATGCCGTTCTCATTTTGGAGGGCCAGGGGAGGGGGAGAATGGAGAATGGTGGTTTGCAGAGGCCGCTGTCCCCCTCAGCAATGCTATGACAGACAAGCATGGAGACCCTGTCCCCACCACTCCCCTCCCTCCCCGCGGCTTCTCTCCTGAAGTCCTGGGATCCAAAAAGGGAAATCGAGCCAGTGCAGTTGCTTCTGGATTCGGCAAGTGCCTAGGACTATCATTCACATTTAGAAAAATGCTAACGAGGAACTAATTATAATTCCATTTCAAACCATCAGGCCCTGAGATACTATCACCCCCCTCTCAGCTGTTCAGTGAAGAAAAGCAGGTGAGACTTTCCCCCAGCCATGGTGGTTTAAGAAAAGCCAATCTCAGGCCTAGAAAAACTGAATTGCAAAGGCACTTGGGTTTCAAGAAGCTAGAAGATGAAACTCTGCGGTGGGCCAAGAGATAAGCGACTCGGGGAGTCTTTGGCTGGACATTCATCCCACCTGCCTGAGGGTGCAGCTCCTGGAGGTGGGTCGGGGTGCGCCGGCGGCCAGCAACTTGTCCATACCAAGCCCAGTGGGGAGTCTGAGGCCTGGGCAGCCACCTGGCTCTGCCTACCTGAGTGTCCGGTAGAGTCTTGACACCCCTCTCTTCACGGGGGCCTGAGTTCACTCTAAGCCCTGCAAGCAGGGCATTTGGAGAAGAGTGGTTCAAAAACTCAACCACCTCTTCTTTCTGAACAGACGCAGCAAACCTTTTTTTCACCCAGCACAGAACCTTCTGCGAGGCCCTTCTGTAGAGGTGAAGCCAGAGGCCCCGAGTACCTGAGATGAGCTGGCATGGCAGTGAAGATCATCTTTTGTTAAGCCAGTTTGTGCTTCAGCATCCACACGGTCCAGGGGGCCTGACACCCCAGGCTGCCGGGTGCCACCCGGCCAGCCAGCTATCTGGGGAAGAAGTAGTCTCTGTTGCTGACGTCATAAGGGCTCTGAGGGCCACTGGCATCTGGTCGGCTAGTCCTCGAGGTGTTGTCAGACCCGAGGCTGCTGGGGGACACCGGCGGGGAGATGAGGGGGACAAGCACTGGGGTGGGCTTGGGCCTCTCAGGGACCAGCTGTCCCAAAGAATACGGTGGGTGCACGCTCGTCTTGCCTTCTTTCAGAGCCTGCAGCTTCCCCGTCTTCTTGAACCTTCACACAGACACACAAAGACAAACCACGCAAATGCTGAGTTCCCTCTGTGATAAACCCGCGAGAAAAACACCAACAGCTGGCTGCCCTGGTGGCCTGGCACTCCTGGGTTTCAGCTCCAAGAAGTGATAACTATTTATTCATTGGCTTGTTTATTGTTACCAGGAGTTACACAATCCTCTGAAGAGTCATCAAAAATATCCCAAGAGGGCTTCCCTGGTGGCGCAGTGGTTAAGAATCCGCTTGCCAATGCAGGGGACACGGGTTCAAGCCCTGGTCCAGGTAGATCCCACATGCCGTGGAGCAACTAAGCCCGTGTGCCACAACTACTGAGCCTGCACTCTACAGCCCGCAAGCCACAACTACTGAGCCCACGTGCCACAACTGCTGAAGTCCACACACCTGGAGCCCGTGCTCCCCAACAAGAGAAGCCACCACAATGACAAGCCTGCGCACCGCAACAAAGAGTAGCCCCTGCTCGCCACTACAGAAAGCCCACGCACAGCAACGAAGACCCAATGCAGCCAAAAATAAAAACCGTGTGCCACAACTACTGAGCCTGCACTCTACAGCCCGCAAGCCACAACTACTGAGCCCACGTGCCACAACTGCTGAAGTCCACACACCTGGAGCCCGTGCTCCCCAACAAGAGAAGCCACCACAATGACAAGCCTGCGCACCGCAACAAAGAGTAGCCCCCGCTTGCTGCAGCTAGAGAAAGCCCGCGCACAGCAACAAAGACCAACGCAGCCATAAATAAATAAATAAATAAATAAATAAATAAATAAAATACCCCAAGAGAATAGGTATGTGTTGTGGGTCCAGTTTACCAATGGGGAAACTGAGGCTTTGAGAGTGTGGCTTTGAGTGCCCCTTTATAGCACCGAGAATTTAGTTTGTCCTGCTCCAGAGGCTACCCAGAGGGGCCCCTCAGTCAAATTAACACTGGCCAAAGGTGGAGAATTGGCAGCTGCCTTTAATGGCAGGGAAAAGGCTGTACTGCTCCCTCAGCAGCCCTCCTGCTCCTCTGGCTTCCAATATTCCCGGCGTCTCCAATTCTCCCTACACCTCTGGGTCCCCTCACACCATGCTGGCATGTTCTCACAGACTCGGCCGTGGGCACCACTTGGGCACAAGTGACTCATCTGACAGGAAAGTCAATGTTAAACAGGAAGGAGATAGACATCTCTCTGATCATAGCTTCGTTCACCCTGCTCCATTCTGGGCCCAAAGCCAGGGCTCAGTAACTGAGAAAAGTCACTTGACAGCCCAGAGAAAGATGAGATGGTGATAGCAATCTTCAAAGGTACAGTCAGGTCTCCTCCCTGAAGGGGCCCTTCTGTCGGGTGGGGCAGCTCATCTCCCCCTCCTGCTTCCCACTTTGTCGCCTACTAACTTATTGCCCACTGACCTCAAAGTGGGAGCAAGGTGGTCTCCCTCAATTCTATCAAATGTCAGCTACTCCAGGAAGGGCTGGGAGGGAAGAAGGGAAACCAATGTCAAAAACAAGGTTTGGGGATTTTCCTTAGGTTTCTTTTTATATCGACAGGCTATTCCTGTCCTTGTTATGATAAATAATTGATAGTTGGCTCCAAATCTGCCATTGGCTCTTAGCCTGTTATCCAAATGGAATAAACAATCTGCAGAATGTGACTTAGGCTTCACCACTCAGGCACTGCACAGGAAGGGAACACAGCAGGGGTGCTTACTGGAGCTACGCTGGGTCCCTGGGTGGAATCCTCCTCCCTCATGAGAGAACTGAGGATAGAGTCATTACGCTCTGGATTTCAAAATATTCAGATCCTCTGACCCAAGAATTCCACTTCTGGGAATATACCCTCAAGAAAGAGCATAGCTACAGAAAAAGCTTTATGCACAAAGATGTTCAACACAGTGTTGTTTACAAAAGCAAAACAACAACCCAAATGCCCAATAATAGGAGGTTGGTTAAGTGATCTTGGGTATTATAGCCACCTAATGGAGGAGTGATGAAAGTGAGGTTTACAAAGAATTTGTAATAATGGGAAGAAGTGCTTATGTTATCTAACTGATACTAAACCTAAAAGGCAGGATTCAGAGCTGTAGAGACAGAATAATCATGGCTACATAAAAACAAACAAGAAACTATGCAGAGGAAAAAGACTCAGAGGAAATTCATCTAAATATAAAGTGTTCATGAGCTGGGTGTCAATTGCATGGGTATCTTCACTTTGTGGAAATTCATGGCACTGTACACTTATGACATCTGCACTTTCCTATATGTTTGTTAGACTTTGATCACATTTACATTTTAAAAATTAACAGTGGCTGTCTTTGCATAATGTGTCATTCTTCTCCCTTCTTTCTATTTGTCAGTATTTAGCAAATTACCAATTTTTAGAAAATAATCATGTATCACAATTTTTTACAAGTCTATATTGATGTTACCTAACCAATATGGAAAGCAGTCTCTGTCCTCAGTTTTTTTCCAAAGCAATTGGATGGGTAACTGAGAAAGATGAGCCTTCCTTCTTTTGAAAAATTTTGAGGAGTGAATGAGATTTTTCAGCAAATCACTAAGCTCAAAGGGGACTTTGAAACCCCAGGGCCTGGGGTATATCCACACTTGGCACTGTCCTGCCCTGGGCAGGGGTCTGAGCAGAGCCTGGGGGCTGGAGAGGGTGCAGGGCGGGTAGAAGGAACAAAGAGCTGAGCTGTCAGACTTCATTTGCACCTCAGCCGCCACCTTTTACCTATTTTACATACTTGGGCTTCGTAATGTTTTGCTTAAAGAAAAGGTTCTACAGCTAAAAGAAATTTTTAAAAAACACTTATAATATCCCTTGACCATAGAAGTGGGAGAGTGTGATTTTAAAATATTGAAATGAGGGACTTCCCTGGCGGTCCAGTGGTTAAGACTCTGCGCTTCCACTGCAGGGGGCAAAGAACTGAGATCCCGCATGCCGTGCGGTGTGGCCAAAAAAAAAAAAATTGAAATGAGACAATACATTCAGTACAAAATGATTTAAATCATAGGCATACATATAGGAAGTCCTCACCTAACAGTGTTAGCCATTTTAGATAAATGTGCAGAAAAGCAATTCTCTGCTATGAGAATCCTATTTTCTCAGTGCCTGACAGCCTAAATGAAAGAGAGAGAAGCAGTGGGGCACAGGGAGAAGGGTGGGGAGAATTGGCCCCTGTAAGTTATAACATCCACTTAAGATGGTACACCTTTTTCAACAGCACATTTAAATTTTAAAAAATTGTCACTGATGTTGCTGGAAAAATATTTAGGAAAATACTATGTTTTGCTTGAGACACAAAATGGTGTGTCTCAAAAAGATGGTGTCACAGGTAGGCGGGCTTTACTTCCTCTGCCTGCCTCTCATTCTGTCCTCTGTAATCTGGCCACCCCAACTGTAAAGTGGCCCAACCATTTTGGCACCCCAGGCTCCCACATCATCTCTACATTTATACTCTTGTCTTGACATGGGGGACTTTGGGAGTAGCGGGGTTTTTCATTACTTGAAATAACTGGCTCTTTCCAAATAAATTTGCCTTATATGAGAGAAAATGGAAACTCACCAGGCTAAGAAATAAATTACTGATATGTTCTCTGCACAAGGCACTGTGCCTTCGGGGACTCTGGTTGTGTAGCAACCAGCCAGTGTACAAGAACCATCAGCACATTAGCAAACTAAGTCTGTGATGAGCGCTGTGGCCAATTCCCAGCCTAACGCTTCTCTCTTAGGGGTTAACAGCACACCAAGATGGCGCTGCTTGTTAGCGGGGCCACTGGCCAACACTGGACTGATAGGACCAACTGGGCCCACCTCTTAGCTGACAGCAGGCTGGTGCAGTGGGCAGGGACTCTCAGGACACAAGTTCTAGGCCTGTCTCTGCTATTAATAAGTTGTATGTCCTTGGGCAAGTCATCTTACCTTTCAGGGCTGTTTTCTCATTTGTAAAATTAAAGAGTTTGACTAAATGACCTGTAAGGCCCTATCCAAAAAGCACAAGCCTTGGGTTTGAATCTTGGCCTTACCCTTACTAGCTGTAATCACTCCACCTCTTTCAGCTTTCATTTCCTCATCTGTCAAGTGGAAATCACAATATTTACTCTATAGGGTCTGTGGTAGGTTAAGAGAAAGGCCTTTTGAAGCCCTAATGATATAGAAATAGAAAGAGAACACAGAAGCATGTGTCTGAGGTGAGGCAACGGATCCCTTAGAAGGCAATAGGAAGACCTCGGAAAGTTGCCATGGCCCCTCTCTGACCCAAAGCTATAAAAGACAGTGAGTTCTTGGTTCCTCCAAGGAGTTACCTCCACTCTTAAGGAAACTTATCTTCTGCACACCCTTTGGACAGCTTGCTCACTACTTCATTGGAAAATCAAAGCAAAACAACCTGAACACAGCTTGAGCTGTCATCTTGCTCACCTTCCAACCCAGACCACCTTGGTGGGTGAGCTATTTCAGGGTCACTGTGAGAATCCAATGAGCTGTAACATGTGGAAAAGCTCTCTGCCAAGGTCTTACCCCTCCTTCCCAAGCACCCTCAAAGACCACCTCTCACAACCACCAGGTAGAGTCCTTCAAAGTTACACACAAGGGAAGAGACAGGAAAAACACAGTGAAGTTTCTCCTCTACTTATATTATTGTAATTAACCACCAAAGTCAGAGCCCAGACTGATTTCCTTTAGGGCTTCAGCATATGCAAAATTACCAGTTCCTGCAGTAAAATCATGAACATAGGAAGTTTTCTTTATTGCCCATTCATTGGGAGCACTGTTACATGATCTCTCCGCAAGCTTGGGAACGAATGACAAAAACCAATGACCGAATTGAGAGAGAGACTCAGATGAAACGGGCATGGACGTTACAGTGACCAGGGCGCCAGCCGAGCCCTCACCTGTGGTGTTTCCTCACCATGACCGGACGAGGGCACTAGGACAGGGCATTTAAAGGTGATCCACTAGGTCTGCTTATTTGGAGACATGGACTAGTCCCAAGAATGTCTAGCTAGGCACTTCAGAGTTACCTGTGCACATACCCCTGGTGTGGTGCTTCTCTCGTGGTATTTTACTGATTTTAGTACGTGGCTCTTGGAGGAGAGGGAGGGTCATATTCGCACGGCAATCCCAGAGCCTAAGGGGTTTCTTCAGTGTCTAACACACACTTCTCCCTCTGGTGTTCACAGCCAGGTTTTCCTGCTTCTTTTCCTCCCTGTCAGGCCTCTCCTTCTCAGCCCCTTTCTCCTCGCCTCCTCTACACAATTTTTCAATTGTATTCCACAGGTTACGCTGTTGGCCCCATCCTCTCCCATGGCCCCAACTACCATCTGCCTGCTGCCAGTGATCTGAATTACCTCCAAAACTTGTCCACTCGGGGTTTCCCTAGTGGTGCCAACATGTAATCGTCGCTTTTCACTCAGCTGTTCTACCTCCAGTGTTTTCCAGTCTTCATGGACGACACCCACCATCTGCCCAATTGCTTAAGCCAGAAACTTGAGGGTCAGACTTGACTCCTCCCTCTCCTCCATTCTTCTCTTCTGAGCTGTCATCAAATCTTGTCAATTCTACCTCTAAAATATACCTTGAATCCATTCATGGCTCTCCAACCCATTGCCAGCACCCTAGCCCTGGCAAAGCTAGATCAGAAACATGGGAACACCACAGGACCACCCCCCGGGCCCACCTCACCTCAGGACGATGCCGATACAGAGGAGCGTCCCGAAGGCCAGGCTTCCTCCAGCCACCAGGAATGTGGGCAGTGGTACCGAAGTAGAATCTTGCACTAGGAAAAAAAAAAAAAAAAAAAAAGGAAAAGAAAGAAGAGGAGGGGGAGGAAGAGGAGCAGAGGAAAGAAGGGAAAAAAACCACTCGGCAGGTGCGTCAAAACCTCAAAAGAACCTTACCCCTGTAGGAGGAAACAGCTCTGCATTAACCAGCAGGCCACTCGACGAGCTTGCCAGTTTTCTGGCCAAAGCCACCTCTACAGGAGTCACCCCCAGCACAACCTGACAGACCCCAGGATTCCACCACTTGGCAAGAGATACACCTCAAGCTCAGAGCTTCTGAGTGCCTGCGGCCAGCCACAGACTCCCACTCACTTTCAAAGTGGCTTTTCTAGTGGCATTCAGCCTGCCCCACAAGGCACAGAGGGAGTGCCAGAAACAGAGGCTTGGGGGACCTCACTGACGGCAGCGCCACCAAGGACAATGTCAGGGAAGCTCAGGTGCTCTAAATCAAGTGTTCAGGTGCAGTTTTCCCCAGTGGGGTGTCACCTCTTGCCTGTCTCCCCACTTGGTACTCAAGCCCCAGCCATATGAACTTCATTCCATCTTCCTCATGCCATGTTCCCTCTCCTCCCAGAGCTCTTCCCACATGTCCTCTTCTCCCCCAGAACGCTCGTCCACCTTCACTGCACCTCTTTGCTGTCCAGTCCCTCCTGGACCTTTGAGTCTCACATAAGGTGATGTCATTTCCTTTGAGAAGTGACCCTGCTCCAAGCTGGCTATGTGCCCTTCCTGGTTACTCCTCCACCTCCAGTCTGAGCTCCCTGAAAGCGGGGACCACATGTGTCTTTTTCCCAACTGCTCCCAACGGCTCGCACGGTGCCTTGAACAAAGCAGGCTCACCAATATTTCATTGAATGAATAAAAGAACAAATTAGCCTCACAAGCAGCCACGTCCTCCCACAGAAAAGCTCCTTCCCATGACCGCCAGAGAGAGACCCTGGACTAGACAGAGAGTACATCTGTCTACCATCATTCTCTCCTGCTGGAAATGCAGATAATTGCAGTCTCATGGACTTGGGATTCAGGCCCTTCCACCCCAAACAGTACCCAGTGCTGATGAAGATGTCACCTGCCCGTCATCACTTCGAGTGCCCAGTGGATGCAGGCTTTGCCTTGAGCCCCAACTGGTAGTGGGCACTGACCACAAGGACGGGTCTCTCCGAGTATGTCCTACGTCTCTTGGCAGAGACAGCCGTTTCATGTATGCTTGGCTGACTCATTTACTAATTATTTCATCACCTTTTGTATTTGTTCCTTCATTAATTCAACAAATATTTACTGAGTGTCTATCGTGTGCCAGGCTTTGTTCTAAGCCTTGGGGATACAGAGAATTGGATGACAGAAAGGCTCCTGGCTTCCTGGATCTTACATTCTAATCGAGGGAGACAGACAAATACGTATGTCATATGATGTCAGCAGTGACAAGGGCAATGATGGAAAACAAAGCACAGGAAGGAAAGAGTGACAGCAGGGGGTTCTGTCAGATTGGGTGGTGGGGAAAGGCCTCCCTGAGGAGGGGGCATTTGAGCAGAGGCCTGGATGAAGGGGCTGGCCGAGTGGAGGTCGGGGGAAGAGCATCCAAGGCAGAGCAAGAAGCAGACGCGAAGGCCATGAGGTAGAGCATGTGTGAAAGAGTGAGGACGGCAGAGCGAGTGAGAGGGAAAAAGGAGGAGGCGAGGTCTAAAGATTGGGGGCCTGACCCCACGGATACTCGGGCCTTTCTTAGGTCTTTGGCTTTTACTCCAGGAGAGAAGATGGTGTTGAGCCAAGGAGAGCTTGGATTTGTGTTTTAAGAATCATTCTGGGGACCTCCCTGGTGGCGCAGTGGTTAAGAATCTGCCTGCCGACGCAGGGGACACGGGTTCGAGCCCTGGTCCGGGAAGATCCCACGTGCCGCGGAGCAACTAAGCCCGTGCACCACAACTACTGAGCCTGCGCTCTAGAGCCCGCGAGCCACAACCACTGAAGCCCACGCACCGCAACGAAGAGTAGCCCCTGCTCACCACAACTAGAGAAAGCCCGCGCGCAGCAATGAAGACCCAACGCAGCCAAAGATAATTAATAAAATAAATAAATTTTTAAAAAAAAAGAATCATTCTGGCTGGTGGCTGGAAAAGAGTCTATTGGGGATTAAGACTAAAAGCCAGCGGGCTTCCCTGGTGGCGCAGTGGTTGAGAGTCCGCCTGCCGATGCAGGGGACACAGGTTCGTGCCCCGGTCCGGGAGGATCCCACATGCCGCGGAGCGGCTGGGCCCGTGAGCCATGGCCGCTGAGCCTGCGCGTCCGGAGCCTGCGCTCCGCAACGGGAGAGGCCACAGCAGTGAGAGGCCCGCGTACCGCAAAAAAACAAACAAACAAAAAACAAACACCAAGACTAAAAGCCAGCAGACCAGCAGGCAGCTCCTAAAGTCCTACAGGAGGAAAGACAGCAGTGGCTGGACCGGGTGTTGGCAGTGGAGGAGGTAAGAAGTGGTCAGCTCCTAGACATGCCTCAAGATACAACTGGCAGGACCTGCTGAGGGACTGGACATGGGATGAGGGATAGAAGAGGAAGCATGTCTAATTCCCTGGCCCCAGCAACCCGAGGATGTGGTGTCAGTTCCTGAGATGAGGAAGAAGGACAAGAACAGATTTGGGTTGAAGAGGCGGGGAGGCATCAAGCATTCTCTTTTAGACACATTCAGTTTGAGATTTTTAGTAGGTGTCCAGGTGGACGTGTCACCTAGGCAGTTGGATACATGAGTCTGGATCTTAGTGGAAAGGTCAGAGATGGGGCTATAAGTTTGGGAGTCATGAGCCCATAGATGGTCTTTAAAGACATGGGGCTGAATGAGATAGATCATCAGTGAGAGTGGATGGAGAAGACTCCAAGGTCCTTCCTCCACAGCAGCCCCTGAACTGCTGCCCCAACCTCCTGCCATTCCACCCATATCATTTAAGGCTCATTGCAAATGGCACCTCCTCCATGAACTTTCTCTGATTCTCCCAATGGACATGTTCTCTCAAGTCTCTAAATCCCACTTTGCTTTATCTAGGGCTCTCTTTTGGCCAGTCTCACACTCTGCTCTCTGTTAGTTACTACTTTACTCTTTACCAGAGCCTGTTCCTTGGATGGTAGACTCCTGGAGAGCAAGGATGGGTTCAATTCCCTCTGAGTCCCCAGCTGTGCAGGCAGAGCTTAGCCCCAGGTGTTTGGTAGGTCCCCCCAGGTGCACTGCACTAGGTAGGGCTTTGCAACTGGGATGACAGAGCATGGGCGTCCAGCATCAGGTGTGGCAGGAATCTGCCCAGGTAAAGGTACGGAGGTCAAGGCCTTCCTCAGAAAGCCCAAGAGCCATCAGATGGATCTACTCAGCTACTGAGCCTCCAGAGTCTGGAACCCATGAGTCCCATATATATAGTAAAAAAAAACACAGGACCTGCGATCTTTCTTTTTTCTTTCTTTTTTGGCTGGGATCTTTCTTGATGAGAATGTTACTGAGTTTTCCTGGTCTCACAGGTATAGGGAATCAGAACCATTGAAATCAGGGGTTTCCGAAACAAAGATTTATTCCCTTCCTCAAAGTGTATTCCATTTCAGACTCCAATAATTTTGTTGGTAGCACATTCATTTGTATTCTGGGCCAATTGTGAAGTATTTTACTGATTTATCCCACTCTTCTTACAGTCTCTTCACTATAACATAGTTAACAATATCAAACTTGGAGGTACAAAGTAACAAAAAAGAATATTTCTGCCATTGATCCTTTTCATTAAGCAGACTGGTCCTCTGCCAATATTTCCAAAAAGAAAAGGACTTTCTGCAGAGACAAGTTCTTTTGCATCCCGTAGGCCATAGAAATACAAAAATATCCAGTCCTTACCTGGGAGGCTTGTTGCATTTGCAGAATCTTCGGAGAAAGTATTTTCATTATCTTCATTAGTAGTAGGTGCCTAAAAGAGACATTCCTGACTGTAAGCCTGTTTCTGCAGATTCCACCGTCATTCAGGACCCAGCTCAGGTGCCACCTCCTCCTTAACCCCTTGCCTGATCCACCCAAGGCATTCCTTTCTCTGTCTCATGGACCTCTCCATGTCTGACCTGTCAATCTCAACTTTTGCACTATTATTTGTATCTAACAGCTTGCCTACTCAAGGTGGGGATTTCTTCCCATCTGCCTCTCTACCAGGAGCTTAAGGGCACAGCACCTTCCACAGAGGAGAATCAACAGATACCCTGAAGCAGCAGTTGTATTACAGGTCCGGTCCCAGGGCGTGGATACCACCAGTTACTAGGAAAAGCACAGGCTAGAACTTTGGATTCACCACTTACTAGCTATGCAACCTTGGGCAAGTTTCTTAACCCACGTGGGCATCACTTTTCCTCCCTTGTAGGCACAACCATCCTGACACCCAAATCTTGGTTATCATAAGGATGAAATGAGTTAGCAGACACCAGGCTCAGAGCCTAGCACGGCGTGGCAAGTTCTCAGCATCAGTTCCCTCCACGCTCCAGCCCCACAGGCATGGGCTTCACCCTGGAGCTGCTTCCACTGGTGCCTGGACAGTCCTGCATCCAATATAGCCAAGGTGCAGGACCCCTGGCTCCTTCCCTGTGCTGCCCAGCTCCAGGAATGGCTGAGCCTCCCAGCTTAGCATTTAGGGAATTAAGGACCAGGAGAGGAGTTGTAGTTGGATGGGAAATTGGATTACTCAAGGATTTGTTGAGCAGCTTCAGAAGTAATCCTCTTTCCAGAAAATTATGACACCAGGAGTCCACAGGGGAAGAGCTCAGAAAAACTGAATCTGAGTCACAAGCTAAGCTGTTAGTGGTGCCCAGAGGTTCAGAGATGAAACAGCAGGCACCAGACACAGAGCAGCTCAGTGAGCTAGGCTGGCACCGCTCCACACTTTCCATGGCCCACATCCCCGGGACGAGAACTGCTCTTACCCTGCTTTACAGAGGTGTGAAAAGGACAGGCAAGTTGCCCGCGGCAATGTTTCTAGTAAGTGGCAGAGCTGGGATTTAAACCAATTTCTGCCTGATGCCAGCCCACAACCCTTAACACTAGGTGCTGCTGCTGTGACCCTTTGACAAGAACATGAACTCACCTGCGTGGAGGGGGGCAGCTCAGTCTCAGCTGGAGAACTCTTGGATTCTGTGGATAGAAGAGTCATTATTAATTATTCATGGATGCTGAAAGTCCTATCTGATGGAATAACATTCATCACAATGAATTTTATGCTGGAAACAAACAAATATCCAACCCTAGAGGACTAGCTATGTAAATTATGATATAGCCACATATTGTAATAGCCTTTAAAAATATTTTAGAAAACAGCTAAGAATATGCTATGTTTTATGAAAAATGCAAGACAAGAAAAAGGCCATAGAGTTTGATCCAGAGCTTCTAAAGAAACACATTTATATCATTTTTCATTATATGTTATATGATATATTGTAATATATATTCACACAGAGAAAAAATAGTTGGAAGGATACACAGCACTAGATATAAACACCATTAACATTTTAATTTCCTGTATGCACATCTTTGCAATAAAAAATATTTATTTAAAAACAGATTCTAGGGACTTCCCTGGTGGTCCAGCGGTTAAGACTCCGCACTCCCAACGCAGGGGTCCCCGGTTCGATCCCTGGTCAGGGAACTAGATCCCGCATGCCGCAACTAAGACCCGGCGCAGCCAAATAAATACTTACTTTTAAAACAATAAATATAAACAACAGATTCTCACCTGCCTGGGTGGGCTTAATACACTTTGCCTGAGAAGGGAGGTGGACTGGGCACCCTCCCAGGCCCCTCTCCCTCCATGGGAACCACGTTTCTGCAGAAACCCGCAAGGCTGCAGAAGGCCAAGTATCAAAGCGAGAGTGCTGACACAAGGCCAGGCTCAGCGGCAGACGTGGGCCCGAGGGACCAGGTGCTGAACCCTGACAGGCAACGTGTGGAATGCTCTGCAGTTTAAAATATTTTCTCTTCAGTTCATCATTTTTCCATCAAGAAATTAAAAATACCACAGAACCGGTTTACACAAAGATGTCGAGTCTCCCTGAGCCAGGAGTAGGACTAGCAAGGGGTTGGAGGAGAGGGTGACCCTACTTCCACTCAGGACAGAATTAATTTCCAGAGGGAGTGTGCTTTCCCAGGAGGGGAGAAAAACCACACACTAGCAGCACTGGAAGGGACACAAGAGCATGTTCACCCTCCCCATTGTACAGAGAGGAAACAGAGGCCCGGAGAGGGAAAGCAACTTGTCCAAGGTCATACATCAAGTTAGCCCCAAATCAACCTCGTATAAATGGGAGGGACACAGTCTCTTATTCCTGTGTGTTCCTCCCAGACCAGCCTAGCAGAGAACAGTTAGACTCATAGCAGGGGGTGATTGAAGGATTAAAGGAGGGTGCAGGGATACTAGAATGAAAGCTAAAACCAGGAGACAGGGGCAATGCTACATAGGAAATATGGCTGACCATGGATGGTCATTCAGTGCAATGGTTCCCAAACCCAGACATGTTCAGCATCATTGATGGCTTTTTAGGTCCCATCCTTGACCTACGGCCTCGGGATCTCCAGGATGGGATTCAGAGAGCAGGGTTTTGAAAAGGTTCCCCAAACCCAGAGAGATGTTTCAGGAAGAAAGGGAGACCAGTATACTTTCAACCCTCAGCTCTGACCCCCCAACATGGTATGTGGTCCAGAAAAGGATGTTTAACCTTTGGTGGCTCAGATTTCCAGGGATAAACTAGGAATTTTATCTCAAGTAACCCAGGAATGTTACCAGAATGGACAAAATTTTTCTAATGCATAGTAAGATGGTCTTACAAGACTTTTTAAAAAGCTCCCTAGGGACTTCACTGTTGGCACGGTGGTTAAGAATCCACCTGCCAATGCAGGGGACATGGGTTCGATTCCTGGTCTGGGAAGATCCCACATGCCACAGAGCAACTAAGCCAGCGAGCCACAACTACGGAGCCCACATGCTGCAACTACTGAAGCCCGCACACCTAGAGCCCATGCCCTGCAACAAGAGAAGCCACTGCAATGAGAAGCCCACGCACCACAACGAAGAGTAGCCACCGCTCACCACAACTAGAGAAAGCCTGCACACAGCAACGAAGACCCAACGCAGCCAAAAAGAATAAAAATTTTAAAATAAATAAATAAATAAAATTTTTTTAAAAAGCTCCCTAGATGATGATGGGGACCCCTGATTCAGACCATTTGTCCCCTGAGATGGAGCAACTTTTGCATCATTATTACTAATAATCATTTCCATTTTACAGATGAAAAAACTGGGGCTCAGGGTCGGAGGAAATAAGTTAGGTTAATAATACTAACTGCATACAAATAGAATATTGCTAGTATTTCTAGCACCGACCTTTGTGGAAGCTCGCCCTACTCCAGTTCCAAGTGGTTCTTAGCCTATGCGATGCCCAAGCCTCATAGCAATATACGAGGCAGGCACTATTATCTCAGGTTTACAAAGACATGGAGGCTCAGGAAGGCTATAAAACATTAGCAACATCTGTGAGCACATTTTTTTTTTCTGTTTGGACAGAAGTATTTCATATTTCTCCTAAAGTATTTTATATTTCTCAATTCCTCCCTACAGCTAGCATGTTGGGTTAAAGAGGGGAAGGAACCATCATTCACTGGTCCCCTTGTGCCCCCATGTGCCCCCCATGTGCCAGGAAGTTACAGGGGTAAGGATAGTGGTGGTGCTAACTAGACAAAACAGCAACAATAACAATGCCTAATATTTATTGAGCACTTACTATGTGCCAACCACCATTCTACCTACTTTACAGGAATTAATTCATTTAATCCTCACAACAGTACTCTGAGATTGGTACCATTTTTATCCCCACTTTACATATGGGGAGAATGAGGCACAGGGAGGTTAAATAGCTTGACTGAAGTTTTGTAAGAAATAAGTGTTAAGGCTTTCGGACTCCAAGAATACTCTTCTTTCCCCTTTATTAAAAAAAAAAAAAATCACCTCTAGATTGAACATTTCTCAAATTCAGGGACTGTATCTTACTCATCTTTGTAAACTCACTTCTTAACACAGGCCTGGCATCTTGCTGAAAAACTGTGTAGTTAGAAAAATTTTAATTACGGAAAAAATCACTTGGAAAAAAAAGACTATTCGATACATTAACATCAACACTGAGTGTGTCCCTTGTATTAATATTTCCAGATCGTAAGGTGTACTTTTATATTCATAACAAAGTGAATGAATGAATGACCATATTCCAATAAGTGAGACTGATAAAGACCATCTGTGAGTTTTTTCCACACAAGGTTTTAAAACAAGAGACTTATTTCTGTTAATTTGAGAATGGATTTGGGTTTGCTTGCTTGGGTTTTGGAATAGAGAAATCCAATATAAAAGATGGCAGGGGTCTTCATACAGATGTGTAACCTTGGTCAAGACACTCAACCTCTTTTAGGCCTTGTTTCTTCACTTCTAAGCAAGGGGATAACTTCCTCCTGCACAGATCACCTGGGATCACAGGCTGAAAGGACCTAGCACTCGCGCAGCACACAATAATATCTGTTTAAAAACTGACCCAACTCTCAAAATTCAGAGCAGAGAATATAAAACATTTTCTAACACAATAATTTTTTTAAACCTAGATGACCTTGGGTATAGCGATAACATTTTATTTTATTTTATTTATTATTTTTTAATAGATTTATTTATTTATTTATTTATATTTTTGGCTGCGTTGGGTCTTTCTTGCCGTGTGTGGGCTTTCTCTAGCTGTGGAGAGCGGGAGCTGCTTGTCATTGTGGTGGCTTCTCTTGCTGCAGAGCACAGGCTCTAGGCACCGGGGGCTTCAGTAGTTGTGGCACGCAGGCTCAGTCGTTGTGGCTCGTGGGCTCTAGAGTGCAGGCTCAGTAGTTGTGGCACATGGGGTTAGTTGCTCTGCGGCATGTGGGATCTTCCTGGACCAGGGCTCGAACCCGTGTTCCCCTGCATTGACAGGCGAATTCTTAACCACTGTGCGACCAGGGAAGTCCCACTAACACAATCTTTTTAAATTGTATATTATGATCAGTTAAGATATGGGCCACTGGGCTCCAGGGTTGGAGTACATGGGAAAATAGGAGTGGGCTGAGAATAAGAAGAGGAAAAGGAAAGAAAAAAGAAGCCAGAGAGTGGCAGAGAGATGAGGAAACAAGGGAAGAGGGAGAAACCACAATTCCCAGAGAGGGGTTGGGGGCGGGGACACAGGAACCCACAAGCTGAGCAGCACCTTCCACTCTGAGCTTCACACCTTCCCTCACAACCTGTAAACCACCCACCAGAAAGTTAATCACGGCTCCTCCATTCATGAAAAAAAAACAAAAACAAAACAAAACAAAAAAACCTCACCAAGGGACTTCCCTGGTGGCGCAGTGACTGAGAGCCCTCCTGCCGATGCAGGGGACGCGGGTTCGTGCCCCGGTCCGGGAATATCCCACATGCCGCGGAGCAGCTGGGCCTGTGAGCCATGGCCCCTGAGCCTGCCCGTCTGGAGCCTGTGCGCCACAACGGGAGAGGCCACAACAGTGAGAGTCCCGCATACCGCAAAAAAAAAAAAACAAAACACCTCACCAAGGAGCTGACAGTCTCCTGAGGAGAAAGAAGTAACCTCCAGCTGGGCCCCAACACCACCCAGAATGGTCTGTGGAGAAGTCTATTGGTCTGAGGCCAAAGGAGAAAAAGACAGACAAGGCAGCGTGGATATATGCAGGGTGTGAGGTTGCCAAAGTGTCTTCCTTCTGAGCTTAAGCCCTTGTTTCATCCTCTCTTTTATGAAATAATGGTGATGGTCAATGGCAATAGCAACTTTTTACTTAACCATTTAACTTTATGTCCTTACTTCGCAAAATTAAAAGTTGGTGACCTTATTTGGTCCCCAAAATTGTTTTTGAATTTTTACAGAAATCCCAGGAATCTCTGAGCTATCAGGGAGGGTGTGGGAGCAATATGCAGGCTTGTGATCTAGAAAGATGCCCGTAGCAGTGGCATGGAGGACGCCTGGTGCTCGCATACCAGAGACAGAGATCAGTTTCGGGGGTCGCTATAAGAATTCTGTCGAGGGCTTCCCTGGTGGCACAGTGGTTAAGAATCCGCCTGCCAATGTAGGGGACACGGGTTCGAGCCCTGGTCCGGGAAGACCCCACATGCCACGGAGCAACTAAGCCCGTGTGCCACATCTACTGAGCCTGCATGCCACAACTATTGAAGCCTGCACGCCTAGGGCGTGTGCTCTACAGCAAGAGAAGCCACCGCAATGAGAAGCCCTCACACCGCAACAAAGAGTAGCCCCTGCTCGCCTCAACTAGAGAAAGCCTGCGCGCAGCAATGAAGACCCAATGCAGCCAAAAATAAACAAACTTATTTATTTATTTATTTATAAAAAATAATTCTTTTGAGATGGGACAAGAACCTGAGCCGAGGAAGGGGGGTGTCTAGCCTGATGTCCTGGGGATGTCCTGGCTCAGGGAGCAGGCTGGGTGTTGGTGTCCTTCTCTGGACAAGGAACACAGGGAGGTTTGTGAGGGAGGATGTGGGCCCAGCTCTGGGCAGAGTGGAGAGAAGAATCCAGAGCTCAAGCGACAGGTGTGGCCTGAGACACATGTGAATTGCTGGCATTTGGTATACACTTACCACGTGCAGGGCTGGGTGCAAACGGCTCTCCATCTCGTTTAATCCTCACAACAACCCCGTGAGGCGGGTTTTTTGGTTTTCGGGGTTTTGAGGCAGGCCTATTATTCCCATTTGACAACTAAGCACACCTGGGCTCCGTCAGGCACTTCCCTAAGGTCACACTGTGAAGGGGTAGGGCCAGCAACCAGAGCCCAGTCCGCCTGATGCCCAGTGAGGACAATGCACCGGGTGGACGTGGAGAGGCCACCCCGTGGGAGGGGCGCATGGAGACGCCGTGGAAAACAGCACGAGAGTGGAGGCAGGGGATGCACACTGATGGTTGAACGGGGCACAATCTCTTCAGAAACGTGTCCCCAAGTGCCCTTTAACCTGCACAATTTCCCCCTCAGGGGTGCCAAGGAGAGGAACACAGTGAACCCCCCAAAATGGGACCAGAGGGTTTGAGGTGACAGTACGTGGCTTCAGGGATCGGGCCAGGGAGACCCACCTGCCCGGAGAGTCCTCAGCCCTGGCCTCTGGGCGCCCCAAAGGCCTTGCGGATGCAAACCTCTGGCACCTCCTCAACAGTGTGATTCCAAAGAATGGGTCCAGGTCACTCACTACCTGTCACAAGTGGTTCTAATTATTTTCCAGGTGTCAGTGAGCAGGGTGTGAGAGGGAGTTAAAGGGAGCAAGAAATAACCCTCTTATGCCTAATGGGCTTTTCCCTGGCACTTTGCCCCAAGCTCGCTGTGCAAAGGGTCCACAGACTTGCTAGATGCCAGCCCTGCCAGTGCTACCGGAAAGGACAAATCTGGGAGAACTCCCGCTCTGGAAAGAGCGGCTGACCAGCCACCTGTCAATGTGTAGCCTCTTCTTCCTGCCCTGACATCAGGGTGACATCAGCCCTGACATGCAGGGACTCGATGAGTCCCGGCAGCAGGTGCTGTCAGCAGTCACCTCGCCTTGCTGGCCGGAGCAGGGGCCCCAGACTGGGTGACTCTGCGCCTGGCGCTCACACAGGGAACCTTGCCGTGGCCACAGACTGTGTGCGGCCAGGCCTTGGCCTCAAGGGGGCAGCACTCACTGAAGTCCAGGCTCCTCAATCCCCTCCCCCAGGCCTCTACCAGCCCCCCTCCACCCCCACTCTCTGCAGGCCTTCTGGCAGGAGTAGCCTGCCTCCACCTGCCCCACTGGGACCTCCCACCCACACATCTGTGCTCCAGCCCCACCAAAAGGCCCTGCCCTTGTTCACAGTCCATGCCTTTCACCTGCTGTTCCTGCTGCCTATAAGCCCCATTCTCCACCTGGGAAACTCTTATACATCCTCCAAGACATAACTCCAATGTCACCTCCTCCATGAAGCTTTTCCTGCTCTTTCTAAACTGCCCCAAGTATTGTCTGCTCCACAGCCTTATCAAGTACAGTGGGATGCTCCCCCAGCCCCACAGCACATTCTATAATCACTGGGAAAGCTTTCGAAAATACCATTCCACATTCCACTCCACATTCTAATTCAGTGGGTCCAGGACTGTATCCAGGGCAATTCTAGGATGCCCATACCCCCACTCTCTTTATCCCAAGAACCAATCAACATGGCACTGCAAATTGCTAATCCTTCTACATTTGCAGTACGGGTTATTATTTCTAAAGAATGTTTTCTCACTAAATTCATAAAAATTCCCAAAGGGGACAAGACAGGTCATGGCATCTCCATTTTACAGATGACAAGACTGAGGCTTGGAGAGGTAAACTACCTTTACTAAGCTCATACAACATGATTCCCAAGTGCAATGTAGTTGCCTTGACCTCTGTGTCATAACCCCCACACCGAGGCAGGGGCATCCTATCTGTGTGAGCTTTGAGGGCTAGAGGCAGGTCCTTGGGGTTGGAAAGCCCATCGATGCAGTATCTAGTGCACTGACATGTCCCAAACAGTCAAATAACTCTACCGTCAGTAAAACACACCCAACCTCCCTCTCATTTTCCAGAAGTGCTCCCCAATTTCCAGCCTAAATCCCTCTTGCATCAGAATCATCCAAGTTCCTCTTGCTCTGCCCTCAGTGGAGAGGGGAGAAGCTGGTATCTCTCTTGGACATTCACCACTGGGGTTTTGAAGAACCCCCCCCCCCAAAAAACCCACACATGTACAGAACAGGGAGCTCAAACTCTTCAGCTGCTTATGTGAACAGAGGCCAAGAGTTCTGTCTGAGCTTACACAGTCACTGTAGCAAGTCACAGAAGCACAGGACCTGAGGCTGAAAAGTCAGAGACATGTCTCTGCTACACCATCTTCCACTGTCAGGAGAACGTCAACAATTTAAAGAGGAACATCCACAAATGAGACCAGCTTTAAGGGAAGGTGACCAGACAGGTAAGGAATCCACAAGCCACCCCATACAACAGCCTGGGAACAGAAGCCCAAGCAGATGCGAGTCCCCTGGGAATTCCAGAAGAATTCAGAGAGCGCAGACTAGCAGACTTATCAGGGGTTACCCTGGAGACCAAGGCCCACTGAGGCCAGATTTGGATTCACGTGAGAAAGAACTTTCTACCTGAATAGACAGTTCTCATAAAAAGATATACAAAGAGCCAGTAAGCACATGAAAAGATGGTCAACATCACTATTTATTATGGAAATGCAAATCAAAACCACAATACCACACCCATAAGGATGGCTATTTGAAAGAAAGAAAGAAAGAGAGGAAGGGATGGAGGGAGGGAAAGAAAGAAAAGGAAGGAAGGGAGGGAGGGAGGGAGGAAGGAAAGAGAAGAAAGAAAGAGAGAGAAAGAAAGAAAAGAAAAGAAAGAAAGAAAGAAAGAAGGGGAGGGAGGAAGGAAGGGAGGGAGGGAGAGAAAGAAAAAGAAAGAGAGAAGAAAGGAAGGAAGGAAGGAAAAGAGAGAGATAAAGAAAGAAGAAAGAGAGAGGGAGGGAGGGAGGAAGGAAAGAAGGAAGAAAATACTAAGTGTTGGCTAGGCTATGAAGAAATTGGAACACTGCACATTGCTGATAGGAATGTAGGAATGTAAAAAGGTGCAGCCACTGTGGAAACCAGTATGGTGGTTCTTCAAAAAATTAAGAATAGCATTACCATATGATGTAGCAACTACACTTCTGGGTATATACTCAAAAGAATTGAAAGCAGAGACCCAAACAGATATTTATACACCCATGTTCATAGCAGCATTATTCACAATAGTCAAAAAAAGTGGAAGCAACCCAAGTGTCCATCTATGGATGAATAGATAAAATATGGTATATACGTACAATGGAATATTATTCAGCTATAAAAGGGGAGGAAATTCTGACACAGGTTATAACATGGATGAATCTTGCGAATGTTATCCTAAGTAAAATAAATCGGTCACAAAAAGACAAATACTGAATGATTCTACTTATATGAGGTACTTAGAGTACTTAGAGTAGTCAGACTCATAGAGACAGAAAGTAAAATGGTGGTCACCAGGGGCTGGAGGAAGGGGTGAATGGGAAGTTACTATTTAATGGGTATAGAGTTTCAGTTTTGCAAGATGGAAAGAGTTCTGGAGATGGATGGTGGTGATGATTGCACAACAATGTGAATGAATTTAATGCCACCGAACCATAAGCTTTAAAATGGTTAAAGTGGTAAATTATAAGTTGTGTATATTTTACCACAATTTAAAATTTTAAAAAAACAAGAAAGAACTTTCTAACAAAACAGGATTTCCTAAAGCTGTTTGTAACCATCTAAATTAAGTGGTTGGGATAAAAAGTAAACAGGTGTCGGCCTGTATCCAGAACATTTCCTCTGCACAATGTGATAAATGATTTGCTCCCCTTGCAAAGGCTCCTAAGGCCATGTTAATGTTTGGCCTTCAGATAATGAGTGTGTTTTCGCTCAAAGTGTATACAAACCTAAGACAATCATGGACAGGGCAACACTATCTAGCCTGAAGGATGTTCTGATTTATTTAAATGGTCTTTCTAAGTAACATATAGTAGTTAGTCCTCCCTTCTTGTCCAGGTCTTAGCAGGAAATGAACTTTTGAGGAGAGGATTCAATAGAAAGTTGCCTCCTGCTCTTGATGGACAGGAGAGGGGGACAGCACAAGAAAAGATCTGAGCCTGCACTTGACATTGCCTACATCCAATTAACAAGACACCCTAAGCCCTTAGCCCACTCCTCTGGCTCTCCCAGAACAGGAAAGACAAGGATCACACACTGCAAAGCCAGGTAGAGAAAAGGCCATCACATTGCAGCATCCATTCTGGGGGAAGAATGCCAGCCTACATATAAAAGTCTCCCTGAAGAGACTTCCCTGGTGGCATAGCGGTAAAGAATCCACCTGCCAATGCAGGGGACACAGGTTGGAGCCCTGGACCAGGAAGATCCCCCATGTCACAGAGTAACTAACCTCGTGCACCACCACTGCTGAGCCTGTGCTCTAGAGCCCACGAGCCACAACTACTGAGCCCACGAGCCACAACTACTGAGCCCACGCGCTGCAACTATTGAAGCACACATGCCTAAAGCCTGTGCTCCACAACAAGAGAAGCCACCACAATGAGAAGCCCGCTCACCACAACGAAGAGTAGCCCCCGCTCACCGCAACTAGAGAAAGCCTGCGTGCAGCAACGAAGACCCAACGCTGCCAAAAAAAAAAAAAAAATTCTCCCTGAAGCCAAGGGTAGAAGAAAGTGGCAGGGGTAGAGATGGGCCTGGACAATTTATATCATTCTATCCTTTGCTTTTTTTTCCATACACACTCAATAAATGGGTATTTTTTTTTTTTTAATTGTCTGGTATTTAAGAACAACTAATTTGGTCCAATTATGCTGCTGGACTAAAAAGATCTGACGCTGAAGCCAGCCTGGAAGCTATTCTAAAATAAGAACACTGGGAACAATGGGATGGGTTGCTACAAGGGATAGTAAGCTCTCCATCTCTGGAAGTATTCAAGCAGAGGCTGGGTGACCACTCTCTGGGAGATTCCTGCACTGGGTATAGGTCTATTACATCCTAATTTTTCATAGGAAGGAGTCAAAAGATAATGTCTCAAATTATTTTCTCAGAAAAAAAAAAAGCCATATTAGTTTGTTATTCAGCATGAAGGAGGCCACCAGCAGAAGAACTAGAAACAGAAAGTGAGCAGCTTCCTCTAGAAAGCAGGGCTGGAAATGGGAAGGGGTGGGGCAAGGGACACATTATAAGCCCTTCTTTGCTTCTTTGCCATGAGAATGTATTAATTTGAGAAAAATTAAGTTAAAAAAAAAATTCCCATGGGTTAAAAAAAAAACATTAGTCACATAGTTTCTAAACAGTACATTTCTCAAAAATACTTAATTACATGGGAATGCTCACAAAATTTTATATATAAATATACACACACATAAATATACTTAGAATAGGAAAGACGTATAGTACAATGTTCTCACTGGTTTTCTCTAGGTGGTAAGAATACTGGTGATAATTATTCTTTATTTTTTTTTTGGAATTTTCCACTAATCGCAGTAATTACAGATGATTATTACTACCTTTAACATCTTTTTTTTTTTCAAGTAAAAAGCATTAGTTAACTATGGTAGGTTAAATATAGCTACAAATTCTTTGCGGCTCCTCCCATCAAGTTGTGGAGGAACTTTCCCCCCTTGAGTCTGGGCTGGCCTGCTGGCAGATGACAGACCTCAGGGAGAACCGAGAGCTCCAGCCACCAGCCAGAGTCAACCGTCAGATGTGGCAGTGAGGCCATCTTGGACGGTGCAGACCTGATGCAGCTGCATTCATGATTCAGGCAAAACCAGCACAAGAGCTGCCCAGCTGACTGATTTTCAACGTCTTGAGCAGATAAATGGTTGCTATTTTACCATGAGTTTGGGGGTGACTTGTTACATAGCAACAGATAATTGACAGTAACAAAGCTGAAACATCCCTTCCGCATTTACCACATACCTATCCAAGGGACGCCTGTGACCTCCTGGCTCCACTCACTCCATGAGCCATGCCCAAACTCCTCCTGGGCCCGAAGCTGCACCACATGCTTCATGCCACTCCAGGCGTCGTGGATGATGCAGTGATACTGGAGCTCCTTGACCTGAGGGCGAGAGGCACAGGTGACTCTGGGGTGGGGCCTGGGTGGCACCAGGTTAAGCAGCTCCACAGGGACATGGGAGTCCTTGGACAACCCCAGCCCTTCAGCTGCTCCCTCTCTCGGGTCCGGTGGATGACTCAGCTGGGCAGAGATGCTCCAAAGGCTCACACCACCCTGGAGGCTCAGAGCCAGGTGGGGTTGCCGTCTGGGCCAACCGGTGCAGAAGCTGTCAGTCACAGGCCCTGCCCCCATGTAACACAGAATCCTGCAAGCCACACCCTTGACTTGCAGGCAGCCCATCTCTCTTCCCAGCTCACACTCGATCTCACAAACTGGCCTGCAGTGAGGAGATTGTCCTGGCATTATTATTCCCATTTTATAAATGAGGCAGCCAAGGCTCAGAAGGGTTCAGAGACTTACTCAAGGCCATACAGGTAGTGAGTGGCTGACCAGGACCCAGAACTCATTTTTTTCTTTCTAGTACCCTTTCTACTACCCCTGAGTATCTAGGGGCTCTTTTCTGTCCAGAAGTAAAAGAAAAATTTACCATCCACATTGTGAATGTCTTTGATCGTTCAGCCCGGTATCGGAGCTCAAACTGTAACCTGTAGAAATATGAGTTCCAGGAAGGGGGGTCTTGCCAGGTGACGCTGAGCCAGCGGGGGTTTCTGTCCACGGCGGTGACCGTGACATTGACGGGTGGGTCAGGCTGCACTGTGGGAAAAGGGAGCACAGCTCCTATGCGGCAGCAAGTTTGATGCCAAGGAGAGACCCATGAAGACCCAGTCTTCATGGGTCCTGGACCAGGGCTCGAACCCGTGTCCCCAGCAGGCAGGACCCCACCTCCAGCCCCAGACCACTTCTCCAGGCACACCCTGACAGGGCGCTCGCCTGCCACAATCAGACCTCTGGCAAGTATCCCAAGGGCTTCCCCGGTGGCGCAGTGGTTAAGAATCTGCCTGCCAATGCAGGGGACACGGGTTCGAGCCCTGGTCTGGGAGGATCCCCCATGCCGCGGAGCAACTAAGCCCGTGTGCCACAACTACTGAGCCTGTGCTCTGGAGCCCGCGAGCCACAACTACCGAGCCCACGTGCCTCAACTACTGAAGCCCGCGCGCCTAGAGCCCGTGCTCCGCAACAAGAGAAGCCACCTCAATGAGAAGCCCACGCACCGCAACACCCCCACTCACCCCACAACTAGAGAAAGCCTGTGTGCAGCAACGAAGACCCAACACAGCCAAAAATAAATAAGTGAATAAATAAATTTATTTAAAAGAAAGAAAAGTAAAGCCCAAAAGGCACCAGCTTACCAAACCCCTCACCGGCCCCTCTAAGAAGTCCATGAGGAGCATTAAATCAAAAAAAAGGAAACAGTTGGAGGGGAGATGGAGGCCTGAAGAGCTTACTTACGGATTCCGTAACCCTCAAATGTTTGGGGTCTGCTGGACTGGCTCCCGGCACTGTTGGAGACACACAGGGACACGACATACAAAGAGTTGTCTCCCTCTGGGACTGCCAACTGGCAGGAGAACTGCTGAGACTCCGGGGAGTACTGGCACGGTTCCTGGAAGTCTTTCACCGGACTGCAGACACAAAACAAGGGCGGGGCTCGCTATCAGTTGCTGCACTTAACTCAGGACAGGAGAGAAGAAGGGGCAGGGGTTAGGAGCTCAGGCTGTGCGGTCTGACCCCGGGGGTTTTAATCTCCACTTCACACTGAGTAGCACTGGGGATTTTGAGTAAATTATCCAACCTCTCCAAGCCTCTGTTTTCTCATTCGAAAATGGGAATATTACCAGTACCCACCTCACAGGAGTTTCTTAGGATTAATTGAAAAATGAGTGTAAAACATCTAGCTTAGCATCTGGCATGGCAGTCTAAGGGGCTGAACTAGAGGGCGCGCTCAATCACTGTGGCATCAGAGAGGTGGTGCATTCGGGCTCCCTGCCAGGTCCTGGGCTCTTGGCACTGCAGGGGATGCAGAAAGGAATCAAGAGGCCCCACCCTGGCCTCAAGACACTAACAGAAAAGACCTGCCCTCAGAGGACTAGGACAGCCAGTAGAATGCCATCCCAGAACCTCGAAGTGCTGGAAGGGTTTGCAAAGAGGTGGCAGCATTTCCGGCAGTGAGCCCAGAAAGGAATCCTGGGTGATGAAGATATTAGAGGTGAGTCACTGTCCCACCTGGCCTGGAAGCCTGAGACTTCACCCACTTGTGACATGCGTGGGCATGTGAGTCCAGGGCAGCCACTCACCCTGCCGCCTCAGTGACGAATCACCCATCAACCCCTGATTTGAGTTTGAACCCCAGGCCCGGCACAGACTTTCCTTCTGGGAAGTCTGCCCCCACCTTCCCAGTCTGAGTTAGGGCCTCCCTCCCTCCCTCCACCGTCACTCAGGCATCCGCCCCACCTAACACTGAGAAGGTGGGGCCGTCTGCTTACAGGTGGGTACCCCCGTGGGGCTTGAGGGCAGGGGCCCAGTCCTGTTTGCCTTGTGCCTCTCCCTCAGCCTAGTACAGCACCCAGCCCACGGCAGACGCCGAACTCGCCAAACACAAGCGCAGTGGGGCAAGGGTGTGACTGCGGGCACAGACACGAGCAAAAGAGCAGAACACACAAAACCTCTTTCCAGGGGCCTGTTTCGCCCCCGCAGTCCCAGGATGGGCCTGAGTGAGTTCTGGAGGCCCCAAGGCTCTCACAGTGGCTCCCCATTCCCCCTCCCTCAGTTCAGGGTAGACAGCCCAGGAGGAGGACGGACACGCCCGAGGCTGCCGGCAGGAGGAGGCTGTGAGCTTAAATGCCCCGTCCTCTCTCATTCTTGCTGTCAACACACAAATTACTCTAGTCCAAGTGTCAATTGAATAAAGCTTTCCCGGGGCCGGGCTGGGCAGCTGCCGGCCACTGTACAGAACATCCCATTTATGGAGGAATGCCTTCCTGGTGCCACACAATTATATCCCAACTCAGCTTCGGGCTGTGGAGATTTCTGACCTTCCTCTACTTGGAGTGTGAACCATCAGTCCTAATGGCAGCTGCATCATGTGCAGATGGGCAACCTATACATGTCCCTGTGCAGAGACCAAAACATAAACATCACCACCAGATGACTCTCTGGAGAGAGACACAAGTGGAAACCAAAACACCCAGATGACGTCCGTCACTGCTCGGATTCTTTGATACTCTGATGACTGCCAGCTCAAACTCAGTGACAAACAAACATCTGGACTACGGGGACCTTGGCTCTGGGATGGAGACAGAGAAAACTGCAGAGATGTAAACTTCCACCTTCCATCTGTGCCTGAACTCATCCCAGGCCCCCTCACTTTGTGCCCCAGGGACCCCCCAGGCAGGTGTGACTTCCTGCTCCACTGCCCCCAGCTCCCTCTCCCAACTCTATCACCACTTCCTCTCATCGGCCATTATAATGGGAAAAGTCTGATAACCTCACAATCAGGACACTGATCACAAGCTGCCCTTCCCCTCCCAGGACATCTGCATCTTCTTAAGAGCAACGCCCAAAACCTTTGTATTTTGAATGAAATCAGATAGGCTGGGGTTTGATTCCCGACAGAGCTACTTACTAGCTAGATGACCTTAAACAAGTTAACCAGTCTCTGTGGTCCAGTTTCTCCATGGTTATGAGAAAAACAACACCCACCCACCCCCACCTCCACCCCCACCCCCACCCCGCTATTGCGTGGGTTAATAGGACAAATATTGTAGCACAGTGACCAGCACAGGGTGAGCACTCGCGGCGAAGTCTCAGCTCCCTCCCTCATCCCCTTCTCCTCCATCCAAAGTACTTACTTACTTTCCAATAACATTTTGGAATCACTGGCCAGCCAGTCCCACTGGGCTCCTCTGAGAGCCGCCACCACTCCCAGGGCCTCAGTCAGGAAGGATGGAGAAGACAGACACACAGCCCAGCCCAAGATACTTACAACTTCCTCACCAATAACACGGCCTTGGTGGTCGGGGATGGGGGTCTCCGAGGACTCCACTCACAACCCACGTTGCTGAGGGGGCTCCTCCGGAAGCAGGAGAGCTGGGGCTCCTCGGGGGGAACTGGAAGGAGAGCACAGAGGCTGAGGAGACAGCACACCTCACCGCCCGTCCCGGGGAGCCCTTGACTCTGCGCCCTCCCCCGACCCTGGCACCAGCCTGTACCACAGCCAAACAGCCACGCACAGGTCTAACTGTGCTCGGGAAATCAAAGGATGTCAAAGTCCTCATGTCAGGCTAGGAGGCGGGGCAAGTGAGGGGAGGTGCCTGGGGGCCAACTTGCCTAAAGGGGAGCAAGATTGGCACCAAAAGTTGGGGCTTTGGAGTCCCACAGGCCTGGTGGTGTGGCCTTGGGCAAGTCCCAACCTCTCTTCAGTTTTCTACTATAAAATTAAATGATGATAAAATAGTCACCATAAAACTGCTGCCTCTCACTGGGACGTTGGGAAGATGGTATGAGACACCAAGGAAGAAAGTCCCTCAGCACAGGGCCAGGCACACAGGGCATCTGACTATAGGATGTCTTATGAGATGCAAGGGAGTTAGGAACCGACTAACTCTAACAATAAGAATAATTCATTTGAGAGCTTACTATGTGCTATGCAGAGTTTTTAACACCATATTTAATCTTTACAACAACCCTGAAGGAAGTTAATAAAATCAACCTTATTTTACTAACAAGGGAACTGAAGGGCAGAGAAGTTAAGCCGTGAAGGAGGAGGATTCGAACCCAGGCCCCTTGCCCTCGACCCCCAAGCCCTAACCACACGGCAAGGCCAGCTGGACGGCCTCTCCGTCAGCCAGATGCCCCCACCCAGCTGGAAGCTCTACCAGTCTCGCTGGCAAACATCACTGGGCCTTTCCCCGAAATGCTTGGGCCAGGGAAATAACAGGAATTTAAAGAGTCAAGCAGGGAATCTCTCTCTGGAATGCGCAGAGCAGTGCTGGGAGCCCTCTCTGGGGGCTCTGAGGACACAACTCACCATCCACCAGCAAACGCACACTTCCAGCTGGGCGGCCGTCCTCGTAGCATGAATAGTTTCCAGAGTCGCTGAGCAGCACAGACCTCAGAAGCAGCCTCCTTCCCACGCCAGCCCATCTGCCTTGGTGTGAACCCGTGACCTGATTCCTGAGCACCCAGTGAACGGTGGCATTGTCCCCCGCTTCCCCACCTGGGCAGGTCAGGGTAACGCTGGCCCCTGGCAGGCTGGTCAGCACATCGTTTGCCACCTCTGCAGGGAGAGAAGACGCTGGGTAAGCCCACAGCAACCTGACAATGGGACTTCATCCAATTCGGGAAGCCACAGAAGGCTCTAGTGCTAAACATCTCTCAAGTCCATCCACTGGCCCAGGCCACCATCACATCACCTTTTCCTGGGTTATGGCAATGGCCTCCCTGTGGCCTCCCAGCCCCAGTCTTGGCCCTCTCCACCCAGCTGCCCCAGGGAGCCTTCCAAAGCGGCTATCTGGCCACCCCACTCCTTTGATTAGAAACCCCTTCAAGGGCCTACCGCTGTCCACAGCATAAAGTCCAAGTTTAGAGGGCTGGCCCACAGGGCTTTCCACCATCTGCCCCCTGCTGACCTCTGAGGCCTCATCTCTCCCCGCTCAGCCTTAGAAGAGACACAGTCCCCCCACCCCATCCCCACACAACTTCCTCCTGTTGCAGGTCTCAGCCTAGATGTCCCTTCCCCAGAGGCCTTCCCTATCTCCTCAGCTGCATTAGGCCCCCATTCTACCTCCCCAACCATGTCACCCATCACACACTGCCGTATAATTACCAATTCCGTATCCATCTTCACTTCAGGACTCCAAGTGCCACAAGAATAGGCACCCTGTTTTGTTCTCTGTCATATTTCAGTGCCTAGATCATTGCCTGGCACATGGCGGTGGCCCACTGAGCACTTGATGAATGTATAAATGAATGTATACACACGGGAATGAATGCCAGGTACCCAGTGGGACTCACAAGATGCATGAGTACACAGGAAGTCTCAGAATCCCAGGGTCTCCATTTTACAGGTAATAACTGAGGCACAGAGGAATCAGGAGACTTGCCCAAGATCACCAATTACTTAGCCACACAGCTGAGAGGCAAACCAGGTCTTCCAACTCTGTTCAGTGCTCCCTCCAGAACCCTACACCTATCTATTAAACCACTTAGGGTAATGCTATTTTTATTCTAGGGACCAAATTGGAAAGTAAAAGAGAACAAATGCACTCCCCACCCCTGAAAAATATCATGCTACTCAAGGAAAGGATATTAAAGATACAAATAAACATTTTTTTTAGTATAGGTTAAATAGATTCATAGAATCTAAGACTTTTTTTAAAAATAAATTTATTTATTTATTTATTTTTGGCTGCATTGGGTCTTCGTTGCTGTGCATGGGCTTTCTCTAGTTGTGGCAAGCGGGGGCTACTCTTCATTGAGTTGCGCAGACTCCTCATTGCGGTGGCTTCTCTTGTTGCGGAGCACAGGATCTAGGCATGCGGGCTTCAGTAGTTGCAGCACGTGGGCTCAGTAGTTGTGGCTTGCGGGCTCTAGAGCACAGGCTCAGTAGTTGTGGCTTTATTTTTGGCTGCATTGGGTCTTCGTTGCTGTGCATGGGCTTTCTCTAGTTGTGGCAAGCGGGGGCTACTCTTCATTGCGTTGCGCGGGCTCCTCATTGCGGTGGCTTCTCTTGTTGCGGAGCACAGGCTCTAGGCGCACGGGCTTCAGTAGTTGTGGCTTGCGGGCTCTAGAGCGTAGGCTCAATAGTTGTGGCGCACGGGCATAGTTGCTCCGCGGCATGTGGGATCTTCCCGGGCCAGGGCTCCAACCCATGTCCCCTGCATTGGCAGACGGATTCTTAACCACTGCGCCACCAGGGAAGCCCAGAATCTAAGATTTAAATTAGTCTAGCCAGCTGAGGAAACTGCAGCCAGGGAAAACAGCAAGTTTTCATGTTAAGCACACTTGGTCCTTCTAACCAAATGTGTAGCCATTTATTAGCAAACAGCAGCAATAAATCTGGTCAAAGCTTTCCGAAAGGCCCAGCAACAGCCTAGGCACCTGACCTCACCTCCCACCTGTTCTCCTGGGCTGGGAGGACCAGCACTAGTGTCCCCCCCACACCTGCAAAGCCTTCTTGCTTGGGAGGAGTTTTTAATCTCACGCTTAACTGACTGTCCCTCCTCCCGCCAAGGCAGCTGTTGGAGAGGAGAGAATAAGGCTCCGTGACTCCCAGGAGGATAACACTCAAAGCCAGCGGGGCTGGTTGTCCAGATCAACCGCTGGCCACAGTCCAGAGACCAGGGACATGAGCATCAAAGGGACAGCGACAGATTCTGTCTGGCTACACAGACTCCCTTCAATCTTCCTTCTCACCTTATCACTTATCAGAGTCCTCCACCCTGGCAACCTCTGCCCCGAGGTTGGCAGGTAAGGGACAGGTGCAAGGGCAGCGTAGCAGCCTGTCACCTAAGGTTTCTTTCTCTTCACTATCAGAGCCTTCGACTTCGGGTGAGAAAAATGACTGAATCTCACCATGCAGCCAAGTGAGTGTGGCCAGGTTCCTTAGACCCCTCTGCCTCACTTTCCCTCACTACGGGCCAAATTGAGGAGGCCCCCAGAGCCAGGCACCAGTGAAGAGGAGAGAGTTGGGTGGCAGAGAGACCCTGCCCTCAAGGACAAGACACGTAAGACGCATTCACTGCTGCAGAGCTGGGACAGAGGACACAGGGCACCCCTGAACATCAGCAAAATCCCAGTCCCTAGGAGACCAAGTCCACTGAGGGTACCTCCACGCCCAGAGGGCTTAAAAGAGGTATGAAAAGCCCTAACTACAGTTCATCTTTCATACATAATCTTCAGTAATATATTTCCAGCATTTCAAGTATCGTTTTTTTAAAATTTATTTTTATTTATTTATTTTTGGCTGCATTGGGTCTTCATTGCTGTGCGCGGGCTTTCTCTAGTTGTGGTGAGCGGGGGCTACTCTTCTATGCCGTGCACAGGCTCTAGGCATGCGCAGTAGTTGCAGCACGCAGGCTTTAGTAGTTGCAGCACTTGGGCTCAGTAGTTGTGGCACACGGGCTTAGTTGCTCCGCGGCATGTGGGATCTTCCCGGACCAGGGCTTGAACCCATGTCCCCTGCATTGGCAGGCGGATTCTCAACCACTGCGTCACCAGGGAAGCCCCTCAAGTATCGTTTTTAAATGTACTATATGATATTGAACACATGCAAATTAATATATGTAATGTACATGAAAGCTATGAAGCATGAAACACGCCCGAGCTCCTACCAACCAAACCACTAGCACAATCATTATCTCTGAAGCTCCCCCTGTGTTCTGCATCCCCCAGCCTCCCTGCTTATACAGTGTTACATTTTGGACTTATCGCTCCCTCACTTTTTTTTTTTTAATAGATCTTTATTGGAGTATAATTGCTTCACAATACTGTGTTAGTTTCTGTTGTAAATGGGTTCAGTTTCGCTACTCATGGATCACTAAATTTTTCTTAACTTTGTGTGATATTTGCGAATTATGTAAATAGATTACAGTCTTCTGTGATATGTTTTTGTCGTTCATTGTTTCCATGATTCATGTAGCTATAGTTATTCATTTTCACTGCTGTGTAATATTCCATTGGACAACTATATCATTCTCTTGCTGAGGGAGGTTTTGGGTCGTTTCCAGTGTTTTGCTATATCAAAGAGTGTGTTATTGACTTTCTCGAAGGTAGCTCTTGGCGCATTTGCCCAAGAATTTCCCTGAGTAGAATTGCTGGTCCTGGTGTGTGTGCATGTCACACATGTCCTTTTCCTTCATAACTGACACACAGTACAAACCTTTTAAGTCTTATGTGCACCTGACAGCGGCTATGGCTTGCCATGTCCAGTCCACATACTGAATTACATCTGTGCCTGAATCAGGTTAGGTCTAGAAGACACACCGACACTTTGAATCAGTATATCGATACTTTCACTTTTCCATTTTCCACTTAATAAAGCAGCTGTAAGTACAAAACCTAACATGGATGTCAAGTTCATGCACAAATTACCAACACTGTAGGAACAAAGACGGAGACACTGTCAGGAATTCCCTGGTGGTCCAGTAGTTAGGACTCCGAGCTTCCAGTGCAAGGAGCACGGGTTCGATCCCTGGTCGGTGAACTAAGATCCTGCAAGCCGCATGGCGAGGCCAAAAAAAAAAAACAGATGGAGACGCTGTCAGAGTAGGACAGCCTTCTGGTGGGTGGCCCCACTGTGCAGTGCTACAACATCCCTCCATCGGCTGACGAGCGGAAGTCGGAATTCACAAGGCACCAATACACAATAGATTCTCAGGGTTGCCTGAAAGTCCAAGTAGGGGTCAAGGAGCCGCATGGCGAGGCCAAAAAAAAAAAAACAGATGGAGACGCTGTCAGAGTAGGACAGTCTTCTGGTGGGTGGCCCCACTGTGCAGTGCTACAACATCCCTCCATCGGCTGACGAGCGGAAGTCGGAATTCACAAGGCACCAATACACAATAGATTCTCAGGGTTGCCTGAAAGTCCAAGTAGGGGTCAAGGACCACGGCAGGCTCATCCTTTCCTTGGCACTTTCCACATGGCACCATCCTTAACTATATATAGGTCCCCCTCCCCAATCATGACTATGAGGCTGTGAACTCCTACTAGCACTCCTCAGAGAACTCAGTAGGTGCTTAATTAACGTTTAATGTAGGGTGCCTAAGAGGTACCCACAAGGTCAGGGCCTCCACAGTGCACTCTCCCAGGAGCCCCTGTCACACAGGACACAGCGGTCTACGTGGTGCCCCTCGTGTTGTGCAGTGGGCAAGCCCTACACTAGAGACCAGAAGGGCCAGCTTGTCACAGCCAGGAGATGCTGAGGAAAGAAACTATAAGCCTGGAGCCAGAAGGGACTCTCCTTTCTGCTTCTGCCTTTGCCAGTTCCAGGAAATATGTTTCTCTGGTCACTTCCCTTACCCCCAGTTCAGATGGAAGCTCTTGCCGTGGTTAGTGACCAGCTTGAACAATAGCAGGGGCTGTTCTGTTCCTGAATTCACTAACAATGGCCAGAGTATTTGGGCAGCTCAGAGAAATCACAAATAAAAAGACTTTTTTTCTCTTCTACTAAAGCAGAGCTTCAGGAGCAACATAATGGCCACTTCCTCTGCCAAAGAACTTGAGTAATGGTTTTCTGAATCTTTAAAACTGAGTCACTGTTCTTTTTTAATGGGGAATGATTAATTATAAAACACCCATTGGCAAGTATTGTCTGTCCCTGCCCTTCTTCAGAATACATTTCTTCTAGAACCTGTGAACAATGTTGTGTTAACTATGCTTTTAAAAGCATTCTATGCAGGATGATCACAATCAAACAGAGAGGAAAGAGCACAAGAAAATACCCTTGCTACAGTCAGAGTGGGCAGTGCTGCCTCTACCCAGCCACCCACCCCTCTGCCTCCTGACCCGAATCTCTGAGTCTGTGCCCGTGACACCCGTGGGGCTGCGTAGGAGGCCCTGGGCATCTCTCTCTTTTTTTTTTTTTTGGCTGCACTTCGCGGCTTACGGGATCTCAGTTCCCCAAACAGGGACTGAACCTGGGCCAAGGCAGTGAAAGCCCAGCATCCTAACCAGTAGGCCACCAGGGAACCCCTGCCCAAGCAACTCTTTGAAAAGGAAGAAGTGATGTTCACAGAAGGCCCTCCTGGTACTTCCGCCCACCTCTCCAAATGATGGGACTAGAGGCAATTTCTTTCTCTTCCTTTCGTCTTTCTGTATGTTTTTCAATTTTCTATAAGTTGTTTGTATTACTCTTATAATGAACAGACACACATACATATGTATATATATATTTAAGACAAAGAAGCTACATAGCCTGGATCTGTCCAAGTTATCACGCCTAGGGAGGGAGGAGGTGGGGCAGAATGCAGTGGACACCAGGGAATAGGGGTGGGGTGAGAGTGGATTTTTCAGGACAAGCAGCTTCTGACGGCACCTTCCAGGTCAAAGAGCGTTCACCCCCGCCCCCCCCCCCCCCCCCCCCCCCCGTGCTTGATATGTATATATATATTTAAGACAAAGAAGCTACATAGCCTGGATCTGTCCAAGTTATCACGCCTAGGGAGGGAGGAGGTGGGGCAGAATGCAGTGGACACCAGGGAATAGGGGTGGGGTGAGAGTGGATTTTTCAGGACAAGCAGCTTCTGACGGCACCTTCCAGGCCAAAGAGCGTCCACCCCCGCCCCCCTCCCCCCCCCCCCCCCCCCCGTGCTTGCAGCCCTGCCCTCCAACCCTTGCAGCTCTCTGTTTTGTCACTTTCACTGCACGCTACACACTTAGCCCCCAGCCATGCTGGCCTCATCCCCTGGTGGACACAAGGTCACCATCCCTCCCTATCTGCCCTGTTTGTCTGCTCCTTGGACTCTGCCAGGACCCTCCTGAAGGCCTCCCGGATGGGGAAGAGCCAAAGGGAAGAGACACAGTGGGGAACAGGTGAGGAGGGAGCTCCTGAGAGCATCCTGCTCCCCAGAGATGTGCCCCAGCCATTCTCACACTCCCACTCTGGGAGGTGAGGGGACCAGGTGGGGAGGGAGGGGTTGGCCCTGCACACTCTGACATTCAGCACAGCATGCAGTTTAGCATCTGCCCTTGAGCAATTGCTCAGCCATTTGAGGCCAGCATTGCAAGCCCATGCCTGTCCGCTCCTTAAGATTCAAGAATTTTTTTGTGCACCATCAAGTGCAAGGCCAGAAATCTTAATCCTGGAGAGAGAACTGACAGTTAGTGGTGAACACCTACTATGCACTGACACTCCTCTCCACAAAACCCCATGGAAAACATAAAACTACCTATATAACAGAGGCCGCCATAAGATAAATGTCCCTGAGCCAAGAGGAGGGGTAGAACACTCAAAAAGGGAGGGATTCAATGGAAGAGATATTTGGGTTGAGCCTTGAGACATGAGTAGGAGTTTGATAAGTGGAACTACAGGGAATGGCATTGTATAAAGAGGGAACGGCACGGAAAGGAATTGAGAAGTGAGGGCCCGGGGAGGGCAGGTATCTGGTGTCCTCCAAGGGGATCAGAAACCTGACTCTGCAGGCAGAGGTATGTGCAGGCTCAGTGCCCACCCACCTCCAACCCCAGCCTCCACGACAGGAGCCAACAGTGCTTCCTCCTTCTGTTAATCTTCCAATCACCAGTGCCTGCCCTACCCCACCCCACCCCCACCGCCCCTCACCCCTTCCTGGACTCCTTGTGCATCACAAAGCATCCCAGAGGCAGCAGAGAGGAGGAGGCAGCAAGGACTGTTGAGCCTCCTTTGTTCTTACCAAGGTCAATGTCATATGCAGGGTGGCAGCACCCTACATCCCAGCTGCCTACGAAAAGGGATTGTGCAGAGGACCAAAGCACCTCACTTGGGACTGAGAGCAGAAAAGTATCCCCTCCTGAAAACAAACCTCCCCAAATCTCCTCCTCAACTGTCAATGAACTCAGTATCTGGTCTGGTCTTGTTTAGTCACTGACAACTAACCAGGTGGGGTTGGACTGACACCAAGATACACTCTTGTCTTGATTTGTCCTTTAACATAAAACACATCTCTAAGAGTGGCAGGCAGCCTGGCATAGGGGAAGCAGCCCTGTGTTATCAGAAGACCCGAGTTCTACTCCTGGTCTTGCCACTGACTTGCAACGAGCCTTGGGCACATCACAGCCCCTGACAGAGCCCCACTCACCTTCTCTATGAGGTGAGGGTTCAGACTACAATCTGAAGCTCCCTGCTGCCCCCGTTCCTGCCGGCTAGCATCTTATCACTCTGAATCACTAGCTCACAGAGGGCAGGAAGCATGTCTGTGTCTGTTAATCTCAGACAAGAGCCCAGCTTGAAAATACAATTAATCTATGGACTTATTATTCTAATAGTCAATGACTTTTGGAGAAGGATGATGGCCAGGGCAACCCACTGCCCTCAGACAGACGCATCTCCTTATCCCTAGAGAGCCCCAGGAGAGGGAAATTCCCATAACCTCCCTCGCCTCTCACTCCTCAAGGGGAAGAGGGTTTAGGTCCTAGTAACCTCTGGCAACCAAACCCACACCTCCCGGCCCAATGCTCACGCAATCCCACACCCTGGGCCGCTGGGCCCCCCACCGTGGCCGACAGCTCTCAAGCCTGGGACCTTTGCAGTACAGCCCTGGGACTGTACTCTTCCCCCTTCCAGACCTAAGGTTGGGTGCCAGAAACCCACACAGCTTTCTTGTTTTTCTACTTTTTTCCTTCTTCAAGTAAACTTGCAAATGTCAATAACCAGAGAAAAACACGCACACGGAGACACATATTTCTCAACTCTCTTGCAGCTTGTTGTTGCTCTTGCCAGCAAAAACAAGTTCAGCTTCCTGGACCCGTTTATGTAAGCGGTGAAGCAGCTGCCCAGTGCCACCGCTACACGGGTTTAGCTCACGTCTGCTAATCCCACCACCCCGGTTTCTGAGCAGGGACAGTCGTCCGGGCTGGCAGCTGGGCCATCTAGCAGCACAGGACGGCCTCCAGCCTCTGGGGCTGCAGAGACACAGGATCTCAGAAGGGGTCACAGAGGAACCGCAGGGCCCCTGTCAGCGGTACAGACCCTGATCTGGAAGGAGGGAGCTGCTGAGAAGTCTCCAGGAGAAGAAGAATGTGGGCACCTCATGTTCAGAGGGCAACACATGCAGAATTTGACCCCATGGGGCCTAGAACGAGTCCTCAGTGTGCGCTGTCCCCTCTCCCTGCATCCCCATCTGAGGACTGAAACCCATGTCCTGACTTCCCGAGTAATAATAACCATAACACTCAGCACCACCTACGGCATTTCGCAGGTGCCAGGCGCTTTTCCTAAGAGCCCTCCGCTCCTACAACAACCCTGCTGTGGGGGAGGCTGCTCCCCATTTCCGTGGAAGTTCAGAGAAGTTAAGGAACTGGCCCGAATTCACACAGCTAGTGAGAGAAGGAGTCTGCATTGGCTCTGGGTGAGTCTGGCCAAAGGCCCCCTCTCTCCGGGGGTCCAGGCTCATCCCCGTGTTCCATCCCAGCCCCGCTTCTCTGGGCTGCCCACCACCCTGCGTCTCCCCCCTCTCCCAATTTCCTCTCCGCCTCCCTGCTCTCCTCAGGACTTTCCACCCATCACAGAGGCTCAGGGAGGGGAGTCCTGGGGTTGAGGGGTCTGTGTGAAGGGGGAGCGAGCCTTTTCCCACACAGCCCCGCCACACCAACTAGCCCCTCAGGGGCTCTCCCAGGAAACCAGGGGCCAAGTACCCTTGATCTTTCTCCTTCTACCCTACAGCAGCAGCACTCCTATGATGAGTTATAGTTTAAAAGCGCCCCCCTCCCCCATCGGACTCCCAATCTCATGCACTCACCAGATCATCCACTCACTTCCCTAAAATCCCCAGAACGCCCTCCCCTGACATGTAGGGCTGGGCCTCTGTGGCCCCGGCCACCTTCTCTAACTCAGCTCCCAGCCCCACCTCTTCCACAGCCCGCTCCTCAGGTTGCTGACTTCTGCCCTCCTCTCTGTCTAATGTGTTTGTACTTCTGTACCTGCTCGTATTTGTCTTGTATTTGGTGGAGTCAGTATTTATCTTGGCATGGCTTTCCCCTCCATCCGCACCAGGGACTGTATACTTACTGCTTGGACAGAGGGTCTGGGAGGCTCCTTTGGACCATAAAAAGGTAATGCTGGCTGCTGACTCAGAGACCAGCGCGTGTGACCAACTCCTCACAAGAAAAACATTCAATCCTCCCCTGGCAGCATCACAGATAATCAGCTGGCCCTGGGCCCAGAAGGTCTGGCCTGGGTCACCTCTCAGAGATTATAAACTAATTAGAGGAAAAGATATCAAAGGAGGGCAAACAATTCAATTCCCCCACCCCCACCAAACCCCAAGAAGCAGATTGAGAAATAAAAAGAGTAAAGGCAAGACTAAGCAGGCCAGGAAGAAGGGCACATGGCCACAGGTGGACACAGATGGGCCTTGGGTCCAGAAAGGGGCTAAGCTGGGGCTACAGCCACAGAGTGGGTGCTGATCTAAGAGTTGCTCTTCTAGGGCTATAAAGGCCCTTAAAGATGATTCAGCCAAGCTGCCCTTTTTTTTTTTTTTTTTTTTTTTGCGGTACGCAGGCCTCTCACTGTTGTGGCCTCTCCTGTTGCGGAGCACAGGCTCCGGACGCGCAGGCTC
>NC_041217.1:72956908-72959180 GCF_002837175.3 Physeter macrocephalus
GCGGCCATGGCTCACAGGCCCAGCCACTCCACGGCATGTGGGATCTTCCCGGACAGGGGCACGAACCCACGTCCCCTGCATCGGCAGGCGGGCTCTCAACCACTGCGCCGCCAGGGAAGCCCCAACCTGCCCATTTTTATAGATGAGGAGAACCAGGGCCCAGAAGTCACACAGCCAGTGTGTGGTGTAGCCAGGACTGGAACCCTGGGCCTTGGGACTCTGGGTCATGCTTGCCCCACAGCCCACTGCCTTCCCAGGAGCACAGCACAAAGGGTCCTGTCTTCCTGTCTCTGAACTTGGCCTTGGAGTCTAACCAGGACCCTGACCCACATCAGGGTCTTTTATGTGTTTGTGGAAGCAAAGGGGGGCAGGGGGCAGCACACACCTGATATCTGTTCCCCCGTCCCCATCCCAAACCATATCCACCCCCCCCGCCTGCCCCAGCTTCCACTCTTCCACCCCTTTAGATATGAGGAAGCAAAGCTAAAGATTTGAGAAGTCACAAAGTGGAGGTGTGGTAGGGAGTGACTAGAAGGGACACAGGAGAGCCTGCTGGGGCTGGTCATGTAGCTGAGTGGTGGTTACACAGCTATGCTCAGTTTGTGAAAATTCATCGGGCTGTTAAATTTATGCTGAGCACACTCTCCCATATGTATGTTACACTGCCATACACATTTTATAAAGCCCCTAAGTCCTCCTGCCTGAATTCAAGTCTACATTCTTCTCCTTACTCCCATGTACCATGAGCAGACACACACACACACACACACACACACACGCACACTGGTCTAGCTTCATGTCACCATGAAGAAAGCAGCTCAGAATGGAAGAGCAGGCATATCTACCCTCAGTACACACCCGCACACTGGTCTAGCTCCATGTCACCATGAAGAAAGCAGCTCAGAATGGAAGAGCAGGCATATCTACCCTCAGTGAAACTGTGAAACCTGGTTTCCAGCTTTCCTGCCCCCAGCCTGTTCCCCTCATAAATAAGCTATGCCAGGCCTACCATGTTTTGAGCTAGGGAGACTCAGCATTATAACTATGTCAGTGCTCCCTAAGTTATCTCTAAATTTTACTTGATCCTAATAAAAATACCAACAGGACTTTTTTTTCTTGGAAGTAGGCAAGCTGATTCTAAAGTTCAAACAGAAAAGTAAACAAGCAAGGATAGCCAGGAAAATTCTGAAAAAGCAGAGAACTGAGAGGAGGATTAGCCCTACCAAACTCTAAAGCATATTATAAAGCTATAGTTATTAAAACAGTGTGGTACTGACACATGAGTAGACAGACAAAACTATGGAGGAGACTAGAAAGTTCAGAAATAATAGTAACCAAAAATAGCTTTGTCTGCACTATTGAACTGTGCCCTTTAAAATGGCTAAGATGACTGACTTCCCTGGTGGCGCAGTGGTTAAGAATCTGCCTGCCAATGCAGGGGACACAGGTTCGAGCCCTGGTCCAGGAAGATACCACATGCCATGGGGCAACTAAGCCCGTGTGCTACAACTACTGAGCCTGCGCTCCAGAGCCCATGAGCCACAACTACTGAGCCCGTGTGCCACAGCTACAGAAGCCTGTGCACCTAGAGCCCGTGCTCTGAAACAAGAGAAGCCAGCACAGTGAGAAGCCCACACACCACCACAAAGAGTAGCCCCCGCTCTCCGCAACTAGAGAAAGCCCACGCGCAGCAAGGAAGACCCAATACAGCCATAAATAAATAAATAAATAAAATTTATTTTAATAAAATAAAATGGCTAAGATGATAAATGTTATGTTTTTGTATCTTACTACAATTATTTAAAAATAGCTTAGGTTGAGTGTTGGCTATGTAGAGGTGCTATTCTAAGCTTGCACATGGATGACCTAACTTGATCTTCCCAACAGCTTATCTTACAGAAGAGGAGGCTGGTTACATGGCTAATTAGGGGTAAGCCTAGATTCAAACCCAAGCAATTAGGCCTCAGAATTTGTGCTTTTTAACTACTCAATCTGCCGACAAGCAGTATAAACCCAAGTATATACAGTAATTTGGTAGATTTTAAAGGTGGCTTTTAAAATCAGTGGTGGAAAGATGGATTATTCAATAAACTATAAAAAACGGCATCAGGTGATAACTGGGGGAAGAAAAGTTAGAGCCATACCTCAGTCCATGATAAATTCAAAATGGATCAAACATTTAAATACAAAAAATTCTTAAAGACACCGGAAAAAAAATCTTATTTTTACTCCCTCCCAAAAAGAATCTTTTAAGACAATCTTGGCATAGGGA
>NC_041217.1:72959680-72984680 GCF_002837175.3 Physeter macrocephalus
TCATTCATTAATCCAGTGGGCATTCAGTCACCCGCTATCCTGGATGCCAGGGATGCAACAGTTAACAAAACAGGCAAAATCCTTGCTCTCCTGAATCTCATATTTCAATGAGAGAGACAAATTATTTGCACGTTAACAGTTATAATGCCTGAAATAAATAAGTCCTATAAAAAACATCAAGCAAGGTAGAAAGGTACAAGGGTCATCAGCAAAGCCCTTTTGAGGAAGAGACATTGGCACAGAGAAATCTGAATAAAGGGAAGGAGTGAGCCATGTGCCTCTCTGGACAGGAACAGCCCAGGAAGAGGAAACAGTGATATGGAAACCTTAGGTGAGGGCTTGTGGGGAGGTCGTCAGCAGCAGAGGAGCTGGGGGAGTGAAGGAAACGAGGTTGGAAGGTAGGGCTGAGGCGGGAGGGCAGAGATGAGAATCAGTCCAGATCATTTAAGCCTTTATAGGTCAAAGTAAGAACTTTGAATTTTATAATCTAAATGTGATGGGAAGCCATCATCAGAGGGTTTTGAACAGGGAAATGTCATAAACTGATTTATGTTTTTACAGGATCACTCTTACTGTTTTGTGGATAATAAAAGGTAGAGGGCAAAGGTAGAAACAGGGAGACCAGCTAGGAGGCTATAGCAGTAACCCAGGTGACAATGATGGTGGCTTGGAGTCGAGTGAAAAGTGGTGGAATCCCATAGATATTTTGGAAATGGAGCCAGCAGATTGGACGGGGGCCTGAGATGGTGGGGGTAGGAACCAGGTTGACTCCGGGGCTTTTACTTGGAGCAGCTTAGTGGGTGATGGCATCTCCTGGGCTGGGGAAGACGTGGAGCAGATTGGGGTGGAGGAAACAGTAGTTCATTTTCAGCCGTGTGAACCCGAGATGCCTGTTAGATGTTCAACAGAGATGTCAGGTTAAGGCGGTTAAAGAAGTAGGTCTGGGGACTTCCCTGGCAGTCCAGTGATTATCAATTGGCGCTTGCACTGTAGGGGGTGCGGGTTCAATCCCTGGTCGGGGAACTAAGATCCTGCATGTCGTGCAGCCAAAACAAGAAAAAAACAAAACAAAGCAAAACAAAACAGGTCTGAAGTTGTTTTCAGAGTTTGGAGCTAGAGTCCAAGTTGGAGATAAATATTTGGAGAGCAGAGAGAAAGAGAAGCCAGGGATGACTTAGGTTTTGAGACTGGGGACGTGGGGCTGCCAGAAAAAGAAACGGGGAACTCAGCGGGGCGGTGCTGCCCTTGCGCCTGCTTTGTGACTCCCGAGGCCCCGACTCCTTTGTTCCCAGGTAATGCCCAGAACACCCTGGCCCAGCCCACCGTGTGGCTGACCATCGTGCTCACCACAGTCGTCTGCATCATGCCTGTGGTCGCCTTTCGGTTCCTCAGGCTGAACCTGAAGCCGGATCTCTCAGACACGGTGAGAGGCCAGCCTGTCTGCTTTGGGGGACGGAGCCCGTGTGTCCGAAAGCCCTCGGGCTTAAATACGCCTGTGGCTGAAGTTTCTGTTAAGTGCGTGGATGGTGGTCCTCTGCCCTTCCCGGGGACAGACAGCCTGTGCGGTCTTGGAGGTGCCCGTGCCTGCCCCATCCCAGGCGCCCTGGGGCCCTTCCCTGAGGCGGTGTCTGGCGCTGCCACGCTGACGGAGGCTTCTTGCCTCCTGCCTCCCCTGCCAGGTCCGCTATACCCAGCTGGTGAGGAAGAAGCAGAAGGCACAGCACCGCTGCATGAAGCGGGTGGGTCGCACGGGTTCCCGGCGCTCTGGCTACGCCTTCTCCCACCAGGAGGGTTTCGGGGAGCTCATCATGTCTGGCAAAAACATGCGGCTCAGCTCCCTGGCGCTCTCCGGCTTCACCACGCGCTCCAGCTCCAGCTGGATTGAGAGCCTGCGCAGGAAGAAGAGTGACAGCGCCAGCAGCCCCAGCGGAGGGGCCGACAAGCCCCTCAAGGGGTGACGGCTGGGACGGGGACGCCCCTTGCCGGTGATCAGCGCACGCAGGGCTGGCTGGCCACCGAGAGGACAGCATCTCGGAACTGCGGGTCCTCATTCCTTGCCCAGGTCCTCATCCCATCTCCCCTGGTAGATTCTGTCCTGCTGGTCCCACTAGGAGTGGCTGGGGCATCCCCAGCCCAGGGCCCTCCTAGCAGCTGGGAGGGTGGAGGGGGCCGGCCCCAAGGCCAGAGCGGGGGCTGACCAGCCCCAGTGGGGGATCAGATGTGGAACCAAAAACAGAAGAAAAAACTGTGAGAGATTGTGTCTGCCCCTGCCCTGCCTGGGAGCCCACAGGGAGACTGTAATCTCTGTATTTTTTTACTCCCACTCCCCAGAGGGGCCCCAGAGCCCCTGTTCCTGAATTACACAAGAATGTATCATGCCGGGAAGCCAGAGACCTGCTGGGGCCCTGGGCCCCTCACAGTGTGTGTGTCTCTCCTTGATGTGTGTTTGTGTCCAGTTTGGTTTTGTCTTTTTTATTTGGCAAGTGGAGGAGGCCTTTATATGACTTTTATGTTGTGATTGGTGTCTTAACTCTCCTGGGGAAGAGGAGGCCGGCTAGATGTGGAGCGGTTTGGGAGGGGCTGGTGCCCACGAGGGACAGAGAGGCTGACGAGGGAGGGAGGTGCCTGTCAGCCACAGGGTGCGGGGAGAGTACACAGGGGTCCGCTCCTGTGTCCTTCCTCACCTTGAGAGTGAAGTGCTACTCCTCCCCAACACACACAACTCCTGGATTCCGTAAGTCCTGCTGGTATTGGGCTGGAGCCTAGGAAAGTGGCCCCGTCCTTCTCAGTGACCTAAAGCTGGGTGTGAAATGTAGTCCTGAGAACACTTTCTTTAATTTTAAATTTAGACCCAAGTTCACTGGCAGAGTCTGTTCTGACTTTCCTTCTCCCTCCTCGTTGGTGTTTTCCTGCGCCTGAGGTGGCCCGAAAGGGGAAGCTGAGCACCATGAGATGAGGCTAAAGGGAAGCCGACCTCTACTTCTCCCTCTGGTAAAAGAGGTCCCACCCCCTCCAGGCCCAGCACGTGGCAGGAGTTGGTGGGGTCCCTGTACTGAGTGGTGGGGAAAATCAGAGGAGGCGGCTGCCCCGTGCCTGGCTTGGTCTGGACAGCAAAGCTTCGGCTTGCCTGTCCTCCCTCTCCGTCATCTACACCTAGGAAGCTCTTCCCCAAATTACGTGTCTCCCAAGTTAGTTGCTACCAAATCAGTCTTGGGAAGAATTTTTTCCTTGTCTTTGGTAGTGGAGAGGGTTACTCAGGAATGGTGTGGAGCTGGGAGTGGGCCATGTGGGAGTCCCAAGGGAACTGGAGGTGGGCTGCGTTGAGGCAGGGTGGGGTGGGCAGGGGATGAGGGTGGGGAAAGCTTGACAGGGAAATTCTTTAGGCCACACGGTTTACAAACCCAACATCATGTCTGTTTGTGTGTCTCTCAAGGTGAGAGTGATTTTTATACCAAAGAGGAAATGATTTTTTTTTCATATTTGGTTTGTCTATATTATATAAATATAAATATATATATATATATATATATACAGTTATATATATATTATTTTTTTGGTTCTCTCTCGTTTTTTAGGGAGGGAGGAAAGTACCAAGTTGCAGTGAGCTGTAATTAAGGAACATTCTGTATAATTTATGACACATTTCTATACTTGCAAAAATTATATCATTTTATGGATATAAGAGAAAAATGCCTTTTTATAAAATTCCAGTTTCTGAGAAGTGTGTAATTTGTCTCTTTTCTGGTGTTTAACCAAGACTGGTGGTAAAAGTAAAGACAGATAGAAACTTTCTTAAATGGAACTGAGTGGGTAGATGTGGGCCGAAGTGGAGAAAACAGAATCTGACTGGTGGGGTAGAGCACCTCCTCTGTTTGCACACCTTCTGGGATCTGAGTTTCAGCTGGAAGATGGGGCAGTGGGCGGGACTGAGGTGGATCACAGAGACTTTGTGTTCTGCTGATGGCTGGGTGCTTAGGACCTTGACTGTTTGCTTTTCCAAACACAAGCCAAACTCTTATTCCTAACACATACCAGATAGGTGGGTATGTGTAGGGGAAAGGACCGGGTAAATATTTTGATTTTTTTTTTTTTTTTTTTTTTAACTACCACCCCATGCCTTTTCCATTAGCACAGGCCTCATAGCCTCCCATCTTCCTGGCTTTTTTTTTTTTTTTTCTGGCTTTTCACAGGGAAGTAAGATCCCGAATGCAGTGCAGCTAAGAAAAAAAAAAAAAAAAAGGGAGCCCAAGACTGCAGGAAGTGAAGGTTAGCAGATAAGGTGTGCTTCTGTCTTTCAGGGAGGGAGACGCTGAGGAAGCCAGGAGAGCTCGTGTCCTAGGAGAGCTCAGGGCTAGTGCTGGACTCTAATGCCCATCAACTTCCCCACCCCACCCTTTCGTCTTCTGACCTAGCCATTCCTTTCTGTCATGGTGGCAGTCCTTCCTCTTCCTCCCTTTCTTCCTTCTCAAAAATAGAGATTTCTGGGAATTCCCTGGTGGTCCAGTGGTTAGGACTCCTCGGTCCCACTGCAGGGGGCCCGGGGTTTGATCCCTGGTCAGGGAACTCAGATCCCGCATGCCTTGCAGCATGGCCAAAATAAGTAAATAAAAATAAATAAATAAAATACAAAAATCAGTGGTGCTTAAGCTTGGAGGAAAGACATGGAGATAAGATCAGTTTTCCTCTTGAGGAATAGTCCAGGGCAGGGATAGCCCACAGACTCCTGGGACACAAACTGGTACCTACCTCCACACAGGACGAACCTGTTCAGGTGCAAATCAGCCTTTTACCAGGCTCTTTCTGGAACCCTGAGCCTCAGGCAGCAAGTGGCATCTGGCCTCAATCCCCCCACCCCCAGGACAGAGAAACAGGCCTTAATCCCTTGAGGCTGGTTAGGCTCCCAACTTTCCTGTTCCTGCCACTTTTCACCGCGACCAAAGGGCTGCTGCCCCTCACCCTGTGACAGAGCGTCAGGCTCCCCACTCCCTATCCCTATGCTGACCTACAAGAGAGGTTTCAGAGGACAGATGAAGTGCTATTCAAGCATGGAGAGAATGTTCTCCCCCACTTCTCAAATGAGCAGCTGAGGTCTCCCCTCACCCAGGATCCCATTATACATATCTGAGGGGCAGGGCCCCAGTTATTTTTACTCTCACTGCCACTTCCACATATCTTTTCTTCCATCTCTGGATAAGCATGAGTTTGAGTCTCCTGCCTGCCGCTCAGATAACCCATTTGTTCTTGATTTCCTACTTCCTTCCCTGCACTCACTGAGGACTTGGGCACCTGGCTTACTGTCTTCTGGTCCCTTCTCCCAACATTACCCTAGTGCCTTCTCGGAATGTGTGTCTGAGAAATCTGTGTGATGCCCTCGCTTTGTTCTCCTCCGGCCTCCTCATTTCTGAGGGCATTCACCTCCTCTCCACAAAACAGCGCACTCCCATGGGCGCCCCACTGCCATCGGGAGTGTCACCTCCAAAAGGTCACAGTCCAGCATTTGTCTGTATCCTTCAGCTCCTCTGCCTTTCACCGATATTCCCAATACATATTACAAACTCCTCCTCTTCTGGTCGTGCAGCTCCTTTGTGTGGGCTCTTACTTGCTTCGCATCCTAGCCCATAGCCTGTGGTCTGGTATTAACCACTCTGCCCAGCAACACTCCGATGCTGGGTCAACATGCCGTGTCTCATGGTGAGCTGTCCATGTGAAAGGAGGAAGCCGCGTGACCATGTTGAGTAGGGGAGCTGGGAATTCACAGACTCCCGCCTCAGCAGGCCTGTCACACAGTGAGTCAATGCTGTGCATCTCTGCTCACTTTCATTCTGCTTCCCCTCAATGACAATTCCTAACTTTCTTCTCTTTCCTCAACTCCTTCCCACCATCTCCCACCCTACCCTATGCAGATGGTTCTACCTCCTACTTCCCAGAGGAAAATAACTTCTTCAGCTTTCCCCATCACCTACAAGTTTCACTCTGCAGAGGCAGGGCACGTAGCCCCCATCCTCTCACCTTCCATGATCCCCCATCCATTGTCCTCTTTATCTTACCTTTCCCTTCCTCGTTCATGGTTCTTCCCTTTACCAAATGGGGATGCTCAGCTTTTCCCGCACTTGCCCCCTCCTCAGCCCTGTAAACTACTTAGTGGTCTGTGTCCATGTCCTCGTCCTCCTCCTGCACTCCCTACCATCCGGCTCCTCCTTGACCCACCCCTCAAATGTTCTCACCAAAATCGCCTTTGACTTTCATGTGGCCAAGTCCCAGGTTTGATCTTACTTGCAATCTCTTAGTATTTGACTTTGTTGACTTATTTCCTTGAAACTCTGTCATCCATTGGCTTAAAAACAAACAAGCAAACAAACAAAACCCCTCTTGGTTGCACTTCTCCCTCTCTGGCTGTTCCTTCTCAGTCTCCTTTCCTGGAGCTCCTTCCTCTTCTGTTCTCCCCCATGGCACCATTTTGGCTCCGAGCTCTCCTGGTCAGCGCAAGGTCCTTGAATGGCCCCATCCAAACCCATGGTTTACATAAGATTTGGGAGCGTCACCATGGTTCACCTCCAGATTGGACTTCTCCATGCTCACCCCCATGCTCTAGGGCCTGTATTCAACTATCCACTGGACTTTTCTACTTGGATGATCCACCAGCACCTCACATTCAACATGCCTCCAAATGAACATTATTCCCCCCAGCACCTGCTCCTCCTCCTGCATCCTCTATTTCAGTGAATGACACACTATCTTCCCAGTTACCAAAGCCAGACTCACAAGTCCTGGAGAAAACCCCATACATCTGCTCTGGTGCCACCATGTTCCATGTTGTATATTTCATCTTCCTTGATGTTTAGCATAAAATGAATTAAACTGCAATGTCCTGAGCCACTATTTCCCAGTGATTGTGACCAACCAAATTTCTGGCCCTAAGGGGGAGCCATATAGGTTGAGATTCAAAACACAAAGACATTTTTTCTGCCAGAAAAGCTGGATAACACTACATTCCTTGGTGCTGCAGGAGATAAAGGGGAGAGACCAGAAGACTCAGGTCAGATAGGCAGGCAGCTGCAGCATCGCACCATTGCCACCCCCTCGAGCACAAAGGAGGGAGTCACTGATAAAGACCCAGGACTATGGACTGTGGTCTCTACTCAGGAGGGATCGGTTATTAGGAGATTCCCTGCACCAGCAGTTGGAGCGCTAGAGCTGAAGGGAGGAGCTGAATGCTCCCTCTTATCTCATTTCTCAGAACAAAGTTGGGAAGACTGCACCCAAGTTTTTACATTGTGTGGGAGAGGGTTTGGGTTTGGAGGGCTACCTCCTAAGGTCAGGGATGGGGGAGGCGATGGTGGCTCTGACTGTGTCCAGTGGAAGACACGGTGTCTGTTCCAGGCTTCAGTGCAGACGCTCCTCTGGGGCTTCATCCTCCTATCTCGAAGAACTGTGTCCTGACCCCAGTTAGAGACTCTGACCTCCTCTCCGACTCTCCCAATACTTCTGGAAGCTTTCCAGTTCTCAGTGAGTTGCTGGGAGCTGCGCTGCAGAGGCAGCAGCTGAGCCGGCCAGGGAGGGTGTAGCCTTCGTCTTGCTGAGCTGCGACAGGGAAATCTTTCCCAAACATTTCCTAGGGCCTAGAATCCATCCAAAAAAAAAAAAAAAAAGTTGTGGGGTGTTTTCCCTTAAGAAACGAGTGTTTCTGGACAAGAGCATGAGATTCCCCCTTGGCTAGGACAGCTTGAGGCTTGAGGTCTGTCTGGGCCAGAGGTTCCGCAGAAATTTTCCATCTGCCCATGACTGCAGGATCCGGAGGCTCCAGCTACCCTGGGAAAGGTCAGTTCTCTGTCCCCCAGGGCCCAGCAGGGACTAGTGTGGGTCCAAGTACCAGGAAGAGGCGGAGAGGGTACCCAGGTTTACTCAGGGCCTGCAGGAGGTGAGGAGGGGGTACGGGTGGAAGGAAAAGACCATGTCCTGCCCCACTCCCTCCACAAGCCACTTTCTTGGCCCTGCTCGACTCGTGGAGCCAGCCCGGGTGCGTCTCTTCCCTGGTCACCCTTGTATGTGGCGCTTCTGCGGGAAACGCCCGGGTGGAGGGCTGCTGTGACAGGGCTCCAGGTTAGGAACCTGCTCCAAGCACAGGGAGAGATACTGGAGTCATCTCCCAGAGCGTGCCTCTGTTCCTCGTAGTGGCCCCGGGCTCCCCCGCCAGTACAGCGGGAGGAAGGCCAGCGGTTGCCCCTGCAGGGAAAGTGGCTTCTCCAACGCCTGGTGACCCGCGGGGCCAGAGCGGAAAATGCGAGAGCTTGGATCTTAGGGTTGGGTTTTTACTGGAGAGGAAGGGATGACTCCTAGAAACCCAGCAAGTCTGATCTGTGGGAGTGTTAATTCAAATTTTAGAAACAGACTGACTGAAATAAACAGGTGTTTATTTGGGGCTTGTTAGGACTGCAGCCTGGGAGACACAAATTTAAGAAGCACTTAAATTGTGTTCTGCTGGACTACAAAGTGGGAGAGGTTTGTAAAGGCAGAAACTGCAAGGTTACAGTTAGTTACATAAGTTATCAAGAATTATAATCGAAGCTGGCATGAAGTAAGGGTGCTGGTTAAGTGAGGATTCGTTGGGGTCCAAGTGGTTGCATAGTTACAAGGGGAGACCATAAGGTTGCAGGTGACAGGTGTTGCTCTGAATATGCTGGTGGTGTCCCTCAGTCTGGTGGAATTCAAAGAAAGCTCAGGTTCTCAGTGGTGCAGAGACGGGTCTGACACGAGATCCTCAATGGCCTCCTGACTCCATTTTTAAATGCCTGCACTGTGATTACTCTTGTTGACAAAAAAATGTTGCCTGCCATTTCAGTAATCAATGAATGTTCAAGCCGTGGGCCACTGCAGCCAGCCCCAGCGGTGCACCCTGAAGGGAATTCAGGATGGAAAAAAAACAGAATGCTAGCCCTAGAGAGTGAAGATGTATATCAAAGGAATAATTTCAGTGATCCCAGACTCTTGCACCTTTTCATACACAGAAAAGCACTAAAATCATTAACTTGAGATGTCTCTTTTTTTGTGATTAGCAATAATCTTTTGACGTTTGACTACTGTTTTTTGTTTGTTTGTTTTTCCCCAGCAAAAACTCCTATATATTCTGGGTCTTCCTTTGCCTCAGAGCTATATGAGAGGCTGTCTCCTGGTCTGTAGTTCTCAGTAAAACACAACTCGCAGCTTTTAGGTTGTGCTGTTTTTGTGTTGTTGTTGTTGTTTTTTCAGTCGATACTCCTTTATAATTTCGATTTATCATCAGGAGATACAAAGGATACAGGAAGCATGCAAGAGACCTTCATGGCCACCAGTGATGGCTGTTCTCTAGGTTTGCCCCAAGAAGAGGAAGAGACAGTCCTTGACTCTGTCTCTAGAACTAACATAGTGGAACAGGCCGACTTGTCCCAGCAGATTTTCTGCAATATCTCGGCCAGTGGTTCTTAATCTTATTGGCTCAGGGTCCGCTTAAAAGTTATGCAAGAGGGGCTTGCCTGGTGGTGCAGTCGTTGAGAATCTGCCTGCCAATGCAGGGGACACGGGTTCGAGCCCTGGTCTGGGAAGATCCCACATGCCGCGGAGCAACTGGGCCCGTGAGCCACAACTACTGCGCCTGTGCATCTGGAGGCTGTGCCCCGCAACAAGAGAGGCCGCGATAGTGAGAGGCCCGCGCACTGCGATGAAGAGTGGCCCCCGCTTGCTGCAACTAGAGAAAGCCCTCGCACAGAAACGAAGACCCAACACAGCCAAAAATAAATTAATTAAAAAAAATAGTTATGCAAGAAAACGTTCATGTGTCTTTATAAAGTGCATGTAGCTTAATGGGCTCCTCAGCTGTCCATCCAGGGATGCCTAAGGTAGGTCTGCTGGGTACATTTATGGGCCCCAGGGCAAGTAACAAATGGAGGCCCACATACCACTTGTCTGAGTACTGAGGCCTTAAGAGGTCAGGCTAACGCACTGTTAAAGTGTGTTCTATCCTTCTACCTTGACAGATATATCTTCATAACAACTTGGAAGGCCAGGTTTGGATTTAGAACTTGCCACTCATGGCTCCAGCCCTCAGTCTGTGCCCTTTCCCTTCCTATTCCTCTCCCCTCCCTCCATTCTGCACTGTGAGGGGCCTTGCATGCACGCAATGGACACCCCAGCTCACAAGTCCAAGCTCAATCTGCACACCTATGAACAGTGGTTCTTGGCCACCTAGTGAGGCCAGGTGTGCACACTTGTAGAGGGGTCTGCCCACCTGAGGATGCCCCAGGCAGAGGCCTGCAGAGACCCTGGAGGAAATGGGCTCAGGCTATTTGGGCAGAAAATGCCGGAGTCTAAAATAAAACAGTGCTTCTGGTGAATGGCTAGCTTTTTAAGTTTTCAGTCTGGGATGAACTATTACTTTTATAAAATACAATGTAATTTTACTAGCATTAGCACTAGCAACGTAATGTATTATATTAACATTACTGGAAAATGGAGGATGATCAGGAGCTTGGAAGTTGTAGAAAGTCAAATTGTGATAAAAATTTCTAAATGATTGCTTTCAATTCCTATATTTAGTGTGTGTTGTGGACCAGTAACAAGAAGTTTGCTGACTGGTAGTGGTTAGAGAACCACTTTGAGTAGCCCTGGTCTAGAAGGAGTCAATGTGGGCTCCAGAAAAGCCAGTCCCTAGGGTGGGGAGGCCAGAGGAAGGCCCATGGTGGTGGTGGTGAGAGGGTGCTCTAGATGAACCCAGAACAGTAGCTTTTCTTGCCTGAGTCTAAGAGTGGTATGAGGAGAATACCTGCTTTGGGGATATAGACCCTTGAACTGTGTGGAATTCTAGCATAATTTATCCAGAAGTCCAAAACTCCTTATGCTGTATCATGGCACTAGGCTTCTACTTGGCCAGTGGCCAAGGATAAACAAGAGAATCAAAGATAGATTACATATTCATAAATAAGAAAATCTGTTCTATAACAGAAGAGCTTGACTATTGAAAATAACTATCCAGGACTTCCCTGGTGGCTCAGTGGTTGAGAGTCCGCTTGCCAATGCAGGGGACACGGGTTCATGCCCCGGTCCGGGAAGATCCCACATGCCGCAGAGCGGCTAGGCCCGTGAGCCATGGCCGCTGAGCCTGCAAGTCCGGAGCCTGTGCTCCGCAATGGGAGAGGCCACAACAGTGAGAGGCCAGCGTACCACAAAAAAAAAAAAAAAAAGCTGTCCTAGCTGGAGTTGCTATGGTGTCACCTGGCAGCCACAGCTGATTACTCATTCTGTATCCATCAATCCATCATTTCTTTTTCTTTCTTTCTTTTCTTTTCTTTTTTTTTGTATCCATAATTTCTTGACTCTTTGGTTGTGCAAACATGGGCTCTAATCACTGTGTGCTGGTTTTCTTCATTCTTTCCTCCTAGCATTACTGTCGTCTGTAATACAATTTTTACTTGATCTACTGAAATCATCACACAGTGACATAAGAAGAACCCAGAGAGAAGAGGGGAGGGCAGAAAAGGCTGGTGGGATGAGATGTGAGGTGGAATGGCCACCATCATGAATGATTGGGACTTTCCTATTGATGGGCCAGGGCAATGACTGAGGCTCTGCAGGGCTTCCAGAGGCAGTAAGGGGAATGCTGAAAAGAAGGTTCCTGCAACTGTAGGTTGGCCTCTGCTCACAGAGTCTGCATTGTCACCAACTGGGTCACCTAGGGAGAGGAGCTGCCGCATGCATTGCTGAGTAAAAAGAGATAAAAATATCCTCACCCTGGGCAGATCAAGAGTCTTCATTTGTAGGTGTGCCCATTGCGAAGAGAAAGGGGATGGAGATAGGCTTGCAGATACAGGGTTATTTTCCTTTGGAACAAACAGCCACTCCTGGATCTTGCAAGCCACATAGTGCGGCAAATAAATAAATTAATTTAAAATAATAATTTATTTTTATTTTTTTAAACATCTTTATAGGGGTATAATTGCTTTACAATGGTGTGTTAGTTTCTGCTTTATAACAAAGTGAATCAGCTATACATATACATATATCCCCATATCTCCTCCTTCTTGCGTCTCCCTGCCATCCTCCCTATTCCACTCCTCTGGGTGGTCACAAAGCACAAAGCTGATCTCCCTGTGCTATGTGGCTGCTTCCCACTAGCTATCTAAAAAATAATAATTTAAATTAATTATTTAAATGTGCTATCCCTTTAAGAAAATTTTAGACATTTGCTGAAGGTAAAACTGAAGGGGAAAATGCTCAGCTTTGAATTAAATAAATGGCTGGTTGCTAGATTACAAGATAAGAAGAAAAGAATTCAAACTGATGTCAGGTTAACAAATAAAAAGAGAGAGAGAGGACATTTATAAATAAAATTATAAATGAAAGAACAGGCATTGCAACTGATACCACAGAAATACAAAGGATCATAAGGGACTACTATGAACAAATACATACCAACAAATAGGACAACCTAGAAGCAATGCACAAATTCCTAGAATTATACAAGCTATCAAGACTGAATCATGAAGAGATGGAAAGTCTGAACAGACTAATCACAAATAAGAAGATTGAATCAGTAATCGAAACCTCCCAACAAGAAATGGCCAAATAGTTTCACTGGTGAATTTTACCAAACATTTAAAGAAGTAATGCCATGGCCACTGAGCCTGTGCATCGGAGCCTGTGCTCCGCAACGGGAGAGGCCACAACAGTGAGAGGCCCGTGTACCACACACACACATACACACACACACAAAAAGTAATGCCAGTCCTTCTCAAAGTTCCAAAAAATTGAAGAGGCGGAAACACTCTCAAACTCATTTGATGAGGCCAGAATTACCCTGATACCAAAGCCAGATAAGGACATCACAAGAAAAGAAAACTATAGGCAAATATTCCTGATGAATATAGATGCAAAAATTTGCAACCAAATACTAGGAAAATGAATTCAATTGCACACTAAAAGGATCATACACCATGACCAATGTACAGTGTTGTAAACATTTGCATGATTAAAAAGCCCATTAAAAACGCAAGATAGGGACTTCCCTGGCCATCCAGTGATTAAGACTACGCTTCGACTGCAGGGGGCTTGGGTTCAATCCCTGGTCAGGGAACTAAGATCCTGCATGAAGCACAGCCTGGCCAAAAAAATAGATAAATATTTAAAAATAAAGCACAAGATAGACCAACGTGTTTTAATGTACAAAAAGAATGTGAACATTTTGGGGTTCCCTGGTGGCGCAGTGGTTAAGAATCCACCTGCCAATGCAGGGGACACAGGTTCGAGCCCTGGTCCGGGAAGATCCCTCATGCCGCGGAGCAACTAAGCCCGCGAGCCACAACTACTGAGTATGTGTGCCACAACTGAAGCTCGCGTGCCTAGAACCCATGCTCCACAACAAGACAAGCCACCGCAATGAGAAGCCCGCTCACTGCAACCAAGAGCAGCCCCTGCTCGCCACAACTAGAGAAAGCCCGCACCCAGCAACAAAGACCCAACGCAGCCAAAAATAAATAAATAAATAAATTTAATTTTTTTAAAAAAATGAATATCCACAATTATCTGAAAAGGCTATTAAAATATTCTATTTTCCAATTACATATCTGCAAATGCCAAACTTTCTTTTTCACAGGCACACCTTGTTTTATTGTGCTTCACTTTATTGTGCTTCGCAGATATTAGTTTCTTTTTGCAAATTGAAGGTTTGTGGCAACCTTGCATTGTCAGATAATGGTTAACATTTTTTTTTTTTAGCAATAAAGTATTTTTAAACTAAGGTATGTACATTTTTTTCAGACAATGCTATTGCACGCTTAATAGACTACAGTATAGTGTAAACACATAACTTTTTATATGTACTGGGAAACCGAAAAATTTTGTGTGACTTGCTTTATTGTGATGTTCACTGTATTGCAGTCTGGACTGAACCCACAATATCTCCGAGGTCTGCCTATACTTATTAAATCACAATATCCCATTTCCCTCTCCCTCTATCACCTGGCAACCACCAGTCTACTCTCTGTTTCTATGAATTTCAATACTTTAGATACCTCATGTAAATGCAATTTTACAATATTTATCTTTTTTATGACTGACACTTCATTTAGCATAATGTCCTCAAGGTTAATTTACATTGTGGCTTGTATCAGTATTTCCCTGTTTAAAGGCCAAATAATATTCCATTGTATGTATATGCCACATTTTGTTTATCTAGTTATCCATTGATGGACATTTGTGTTATATCCACCTCTTGTCTATTATAAGTAGTGCTACAATGAACATGGGTGTGCAAATATCTCTTCAATGTCCTGCTTTCAGTTCTTTTGGGTATATACCCAGAGGCGGGATTGATTTTTCTGAGAAACCTTCATATTTTTTCCCAGAGTGGCTGCACCATTTTACGTTCTCACCTACAGTGCACAAGGGTTCTAATTCTCCATATTCTCAACAAAACTTATTTTGTGAGGTTTGGATTTTGTTTGTTTGTTTTTGGTAGCAGCCATCCAATGGGTGTGCAAATTTTCTTTATATACTTCAACTAAAATATCATGTAACAGATTGGAGACAGAAGCTGACATGAGAATTAAGCTGCCTTTTATAAGACAGAATTTAAATAAAAGTAAAAAATGTAAAACAATGCCACTCTTATTTCTGTTTCTTTTTTTTAAAACAAACGAACAACAACAACAAAAAAAACCCCAAATAAAATATATGTTATTTGTAATGGTCTAATTTGTTATTATTTTAGAATGAATTAAAGTATACATAGTTTTAAATTCCCGATTTTAATTTCTAATATGGTAAATATTGTTACATATAATCCATATAAAGAAAAGCTCTTTGAGGTCCTCAATTACTTTTAAAATTGTGGTAAAATAGATTAGCATAAAACTTACTGTTGTAACCACTTAAAAACGTACAATTTAGTGGCGTTAAGTATGTTCATAATGTTGTTCAACCATTACCACTATCTAGTTCCAGAACCTATTCATCACCCCAAATGGAAACCTTATGCCATTAAGCAGTCGCTCTTATTTCCCCACCCTCCACAGCCCTTGACAGCCACTAATCTGCTTTCTATTTTCGATGAATTTGCCTGTTCTGGGTATTTCATATAAATGGAAACATATAATACATAGCCTTTTGCTAAGAAGTCTCTGACTTCTTTCATGCAACATTACGTTTTCAAGTTTCACCCATGTTGTAGCATGTATTATTACTTGATTCCTTTTTTTGGCCAAATAATATGTCATTGTGTGAATAAACCACATTTTGTTTATCCATTCATCTGTTGATAAACATTTGGGCTGTTTCCACCTTTTGGCTATTGTGAATAGGGCTGCTGTGAACCTTTGTGTGCAAGTTTTTTGTTTGAACACAAAGAATGGTGTTTTCCATTCTTTGGCACATATACTAAGAGTGAAACTGCTGGTCATACTGGCAATTCAATATTTAACTTATCAAGGAACTGCCAAACTATTTTCCACAGTGGCTGCACCATTTTACATTCAGCAGTGTATGAGTGTACAAGTTTCTCCACATTTTTTCCAATACTTCTTATTTTCCCCTTTAAAATTCTTTCTTATTAGGGCTATTCATTTTGAGGGTATATATCATTGTGGTTTTGTTTTGTTTTGCTTTTTAAAATATTTATTTATTTGGCTGCATTGAGTCATATTTGCGGCACGCAGGATCTTCGTTGCGGCGTGCAGGATCTTTGTTGCAGCATACGGGATCTTTCCTTGCAGCTCATGGGCTTCTCTAGTTGTGTCGTGCAGGCTCATTAGTTACAACGTGCAGGCTTAATTGCCTCACAGCATGTGGGATCTTAGTTCCCCAGCCAGGGATTGAACCTACATCCCCTGCATTGAAAGGCAGATTACTAACCACTGGACCACCAGGGAAGTCCCTCATTGTGATTTTGATTTGCATTTTCCTACTAATGACATTGAGCATCTTTTCATGTGCTTCTTGGCCATTTGTATAGCTCTTCTGAGGAACTATCTATTCAAGTCTTTGCCTTTTTTTTTTTTTTTTTTTTGCTTTGTTTTGTTTTTGCGTTTTAAGAGTTCTTTATGTATTCTGGACCCTTATCACATATATGATTTACAAATATTTTCTCCCATTCTGTGGATTATTGTTTCACTCTCTTGATAGTATCCTTTGAAACATAAAAGCTTTTAATTCAGTTTTTTTCATTAATTAATTTATTTTTGGCTGTGTTGGGTCTTTGTTGCTGTGCGCAGGCTTTCTCTAGTTGCGTTGAGTGGGGCTACTCTTCATTGTGGTGCGCGGGCTTCTCATTGCAGTGGCTTCTCTTGTTGTGTAGCACGGGCTCCAGGCATGTGGGCTTCAGTAGCTGTGGCTCATGGGCTCAGTATTTGTGGCTTGTGGGCTCTAGAGGGTAGGCTCTGTAGTTGTGGCACATGGGCTTAGATGCTCCACGGCATGTGGGATCTTCCTGGACCAGGGCTCAAACCCGTGTCCCCTGCATTGGCAGGCAGATTCTTAACCACTGCGCCACCAGGGAAGCCCAAAGCTTTTAATTTTGATGAAGTCCAGCTTACCTATTTTTTCTTGTGTTGCTTGAACTTTTGGTAACATAATTTACAAATCATCACCAAAGAGTTTTTTAAAAAATTTTTTGTATAGTTTTACCTCTTAAATTTAGGTCTGTGATCCATTTTGAGTTATCTTTGCTATGCAGTGTGAGATAAGAGCCCAACTTCATTCTTTTACATGTGGATGTCCAGTTGTGTTCTTAATAATTTTTGAGAGTATAAAGGGATCTGTCAACCAAAAATTTTAAGAATTTCTGGTCTAAGGTATCCAACAAAAATAGTAAAAGAATGTATAACTAAGAATTGAACAGAAGGGAAAATGGAATAATAAAAATAATTAATTCATCCAAAGAAGTCAGAGTGATAGGAAAAGAAAAATAGAAAAGATGAAATAAATATAAAACAAATGATAAGATGGTAAGATTTAAATCCAAATATATTAGTAATTCAATTACTGTAAAGAACAAAATTCCCTAATTAAAAGACAAAGACTGTTGAATTGCATAAAAAAAAACCCTCAACTGTATGCTGCTTACAGGAGACACATGTTAATTATAAGGATACAGAAAGGTTAAAAGTAAAAGGAAGGAAGAGCTATACAATGCAAATAGTATCTAAAAGATAGCTGGCAGTCTATAGGTCTATCAGGCAAAGTAGATTTTAATATAAGAGGTGTTACAAGGGCTTCCCTGGTGGCACAGTGGTTGAGAGTCCGCTTGCCAATGCAGGGGACACGGGTTCGTGCCCTGGTCCGGGAGGATCCCACATGCCGCGGCCACAACAGTGAGAGGCCCGCATACCGCAAAAAAAAAAAAAAAAAAAAGAGGTATTACTAGAAATAAAGAGGAAAGTTTCAAAAGGATAAAAAGACCAGAAAGATAGGATAATTCTAAATTATATGTACTTAATAACATAGCTTAAAAATATACAAAGCAAAAAAGGACAGAACTAAAAGGAGAAAAAGACATATCCACAATCATAGCAGGAGATTTTAACACATTTCTCTCAGTAATTGATAGAATAAGGAGATTAAAAACATGAATAAAGATGTAAAAATGGGAAAAATACAATTAAGAAACTTGATCGAATGTGACATATAAACTACTGCCACCCACGATTGCAAAATTTACATTGTTTTCAAGAGCACATGGAACACTGAACAAAATTTTTCCTTTTTTGGCTGCGTTGGGTCTTCGCTGCTGCTTGCGGGCTTTCTCTAGTTGCGGTGAGTGGGGGCTACTCTTCGTTGTGCGGCCTTCTCACTGTGGTGGCTTCTCTTATGGAGCACGGGATCCAGGCGCTCGGGCTTCAGTAGTTGCAGAACGCAGTTTCAGTAGTTGTGGCTTGCGGGCTGTAGTTGTGGTGCACGAGCTTTGTTGCTCCGCGGCATGTGGGATCTTCCCAGACGAGGGATCGAACCGTGTCCCCTGCGTTGGCAGGCAGATTCTATTTTTTTTTTAATTAATTTATTTATTTTTGGCTGCGTTGGGTCTTCGTTGCTGCACTTGGGCTTTCTCTAGTTGCAGCGAGCAGGGGCTACTCTTCATTGTGGTGCGTGGGCTTCTCATTGTGGTGGCTTCTTTTGTTGCAGAGCACGGGCTCTAGGCGCATGGGCTTCAGTAGCTGTGGCACGCAGGCTTAGCTGCTCTGCGGCATGTGGGATCTTCCCAGACCAGGGCTCGAACTCGAGTCCCCTGCATTGGCAGGAAGATTCTTAACTACTGCACCACCAGAGAAGCCCGGCAGGCAGATTCTTAACCACTGTGCCACCAGAGAAGTCTCAACACTGAACAAACTGACCATATATTAGATCATAAAATAAGTCTCAACATATTTTAAAGGATTACCATGATAGAGAAAAGTTCTCTTACCACAATGGACTTAATGTGGATAGTAATACTGTAGTAAAAAGATAAGTAGAAATCTACAAATGGCTGGAAATTATGTAATACACTTCTTAGTAACCCATGAACAAAAAGAAGAAATCACAACAATGAGAAAGTAGTTTGAACTGAATGACATTAAAACTATAACATACCAAAATTTAGGGAATGCAGCTATACCCAGTCTCAGAGAGAAATTTATATCTTTAAGTGCATATATTAGAACAGAGGAAAGGCTGCAAATCAATGATATAATAATCAATTTTCGAGATCAGGAAAAAAAAACCCAGTACATTAAATCCAAAGAGAGTAGGATGAAGGAAATAAATCTAAGAACAGAAATTAATGAAATAGAAAACAAACATATAATAGTATGAATCAACAAAGCAAAAGCTGTTTTTTTGAAAGAACTAATACAATTGATGACCCCCCTGGCAAGACTGATAAACTTTTTTTTAAAAAAGGCACAAATTGGGACTTCCCTGGTGGCTCAGTGAATAAGACTCTACGTTCCCAATGCAGGGAGTCTGGGGTCAGGGAACTACATCCCACATGCATGCTGCAAGTAAGAGTTTGCATGCCACAACTAAGGAGCCAGCGAACCGCAATTAAGGAGCCTGCCTGCCGCAAGTAAGGAGTCCGCCTGCTGCAACTACGGAGCCCGCTTGCTGCAACTAAGACCCAGCGCAACAAAATTTTAAAAAATAAATTAATTTAAAAAAATATAAAAGGCACAAATTACCAATATCAATAATGAAAAGAGAGATATCACAATAGACATTAAAAAGGTAATAAGGGGGTAATTCCCTCTAGGTCCAGTGGTTAGGACTCCGTGCTTTCACTGCCGAGGGCCTGGGTTTGATCCCTGGTAGGGGAACTAGGATCCCGCAAGCTGCGAGGTAAAAAAAAAAAAAAAAAAAAAGTTAATAAGAGGATACTGTGAACATTTCTACATAAATAAACATGAAATTTCCAATGAAATAGTCAAATTCCATGAAGAATACTTTTCAAAACATAAACAAGTAGAAAATCTGAGTCTGAAGATTCTGTATGTGTTAAAGAATTTGTATCTAAAAATTAAAGATCTTTCAACAAAGAGAACTCCAGGTCCAGGTGGCTTCACTGGTGAATTCCAATAAACACCAAAGTAAAAAGTAAAAACATTCTTCCAGCTCATTTTGTGAGATCACCATAACCTTGATAACAAAAACTGATAAGAACATTAATAAACAATATGTAGGCTAATCTTTCTTATGACTATAAATACAAAAAATCCTAAATAATACTTTAGCAAATTGATTCTAATTATATATAAAAAACTTACTACATCACAAAAAATTTGGACTTATTCTAGGAAAGCAAGACTTTTGTAAGAGTTGACAATTTATCAATGTAATTAATCATATTAACAGAATAAGTGAGAAAAATGCATGGCTATCTCAATAGATACAGAAAAAGTGCCTGATAAAATTCTATACAATTCATAATAAAACCTCTTAGAAAACTAGACATAGAAGGAAACTTCCTTATTCTGATGAAGAGTATAGTAAAAAACCTACATCTTATGTCATGACTTGACAGTGAAATGTTGAAAGCTTTCCTCGTGAGACTGAGAATGAGACAAAGTTATCCACTATCATCACTTCCAGTCAATATTGTTCTGAAGGCTCTAGTCAATGTAATAGGCAAGAAAAAGAAATAAAAATGGCAAGTATTGGAAAGAAAGAAAGAAAGAGAGAGAGAGAGAGAAAGAAAGAAAGAAAGGAAGGAAGGAAGAAATCATTGTTGCAGATAACATGATTGTGTACGTAGAAAACCCAAAAGAATCTGTAGATAAATTATTACCATTAATAAATGAATTAGGAAGATTATGGATACAAGGTCAAATAAAAATTGATTGAATTTCTATATAAAGCAACAATAACATGTTCTTTTAAATAAATAGTGCTGGAACAATTGAATATATATGGAAAAAGTAAATATTGACCCTTACACCCATACACAAAAAAATTAATTCAAAATGAATCATAGGCCAAAGTATAAAAGGTAAGACAATAAAGCTTCTAGAAGAAAACAAAGAAGGCTATTTTTATGACCTTGAAGTAGAGAGAAAGTTAAGACATAAAACATACTAACTTAATACTTAAATACTAACATATTAACTAAAGCTAAATGTATGCCTACTCTGTGACTAGAAAATTCACTCCTAGGTGAGAGAAATATGTGAATATGTTTATCAAAAGACATGTACAAGAATGTCCACAGCAACTTTATTCACAATAGCCAAAAAGTCAAAACAGTCTAAGTGTCGAACAACAGAATGGGTAAACAAATATACATTCATACAATGAAATACTACATGGCAATAGAAAGAATGAACTAGGGATACACACAACAACATGGGTTAATCTCAGAGACATTATGTTGAGTAAAATAAGCCAGACACAAAGGATAACATTATATATGACTTCATTTATGCCCAAATCAAGAAGAAGCAGAACCAGCAATAGTCATTCTCACAATAGTGGTTACTCTTGTGGTGCTGGGGATGGGGAAGAACCTTCTGGGATGCTAGGAATATTCTATATCTTGGTCTGGAGGAGTTTTCATGAATGTATACATATGCAAAAATTCATTGAACTATGCACTTAAGGTCTACACTTAGTGTACCTCATGGCTATGTATAATATGTTTCAATTTGAAAAGTATTTTAAAAAAGAAAAATACCATTTATAATAAGCTTCCAAAACAAATATCTAGAAATAACTCTAATAAGTGAACTATCCATGTAATCACATCTGAAACCTCCCTAGTGCTCTGCTCCAGACACCTGCCCCCACTTCCCCAAAGGCAACCTCTATCCTGACCCCCAACACCATAGATCAGTTTTGCCAGTTTTTACACTTTATATAAGTTGAATCAGGCAGCCTGATATTTTGTGTCTTTTACATTCATGAGCTTCATCCATCACGTGCTGTACAAAAACAGTCAGTGGGCCTCATGTGGCCCAAAGGCTAGGGTTTGCTGACCATGAGCTGGAGTATCAGAAAAGTCTAAATGGCCATGAATGGGCTTCAGCTCAGCTGTCCTGCCATCCTTTGGGTGATGGTGGTGCCAGGGGGCAATGCTCCAAGGATTGCTCTGGCACTATCTTTTCCCAGGTCTCACATCTGCACTCAGCATGATCCAGAGAAAGAGGGAGGAAGGGTCTCCTGTGCCATCCATTATGTCTGTCCTCAAACTGAACCCGGGGAGTGCTGTGCCGTGTGTGTGTGTGTGTGTGTGTGTGTGTGTGTGTGTGTGTGATGTGGGGTGTTCTAAGTGTGAGGCCCAGGGCAGGAGCCCCACTTACTCATGTCAAGTCAATGTTCTTGAATGCAAGAGCACTGTTTATTGAGGCTGTAGCCCAGACAGCAAGGAGAAAGAGGCCAGAGATGAGGCAAGACATAAAAGCAGAGGTGGCTTCTGAAGAACCCTTTCCTCGGCTGAGGCATTTCAGCCTGATACTGGGAATAAGCCATAGCCCATGAGGGGTGTAAAGTGGAGGAGAGCCTGCCCCACTCCAACTCAATTGGAGTGAGGCTTTTTGGGTCCTTCTCACACTGCCCTTTCCTATGGTTCAAAGATAACAATAGGGCTAACTTCCAATGTATTCATTTCTCATGTTATTCATTGAATTTAGAGTTCCTCCCCTCTAATCCCCTCCTCTCCATCACCTTGGGAAGGGTGGAGATCCAGGAAAGGGATGGGGTGTGGTGCCTGGAGGCTGAAGTGTACATCTTGATTGTTTAACTTGGGGACCCTGAGGGCAGAGGGCTGGAGGGTGGGGAGGGGAAAGGAAGGCACTGGAAAGTCCCGTGAGCCTGGCAGGTCACAGATCACAAAGCCCATCTAGAGGAGAGAGCCTGATTCTAAAAGCAAGGAGGAAATGATTGGCAGTTCCTCACTGGTTTGTCTGTAGCAGCAGAGCTGCCAGCATTTCTGTACACGGGTAGGTGTAGACCTCTTCTTCCAGATGGAGCAGTCGTCTCCCTGTGCTCAGAATCTCCACTGCTGCTTTCTCCCTCCTGCAGCTCTCACAGGCCTGTTCTGTTATTAGCCACATTTTTGTGTGCAGCTCCAAACTCTGACAGCTTTATTTAAAACACCCTTATTTTACACCCCCGTTTGGTTTGTATTTTGGCTGGGTATAGAATTTTAGGTTGGAGATACTTTCCCATCACAATTTTGAAAGCACTGTGCCATTGCCTTCTTTCTTCTAGTGTTGCTATGGATACCAAGCCATTCTGATTCCTGTTTCTATCAGTCTGGGTTCAATCAGGAGACAGGAACACACAGTGATTTACACAGGGAAGTTTACTATAAAAAAGTATTAAAGTGGGAATTCCCTGGTGATCCAGTGGTTAGGACTTGGTGTTTTCACTGCTGAGGGCACCGGTTCGAGCCCTGATCCCACAAGCTGTGCAGTGTGGCCAAAAAAAAAAGAAAAAAAGTGTTAAAGTATGACAAGAGAATGATTATAAGATGTAAGAGAACTCTATGGTATCTGAGGGCTGAGGGAGATATCCAAGGAAGAATACATTTGGAAGGGATCTCTCCCTGAGGCAGGGGTTCAGACCTAACTGGAGAAGGTGTAGTTGCAGCCCAGTGGATAGCAGAGAAGGGTGTTGGTTTGCTGGGCAGGCAGGAAGCAACCCTTCAGGGCATAGGTGAGCCACAGCTGGTAGTCCGGCATACAAAAGGGTGGGAGCACTGGTGCAGTAGGCTTGCAGTGCACAGAGTCCATATGTGAAGGGTCACAGCATTGGGAGGACAGTGGGGCGTGTGGCTGGGGCAGAGCAACCCAGGATGTCCTTCCCTCCCACCTCTGACCAATGGTGCAGCTGCTGGACCCAGCAGGAAAAGCCCCTTCCTCCTGCAATGTCCCTCCAGCACCTTCTACCTAGAAAGCTATTGCTCTCTGTGAAAGAGAGATGCTTAAAAGAATCCCCCCAGTGCAGCCAAAAATAAATAAATAAATAGAGAGATTGATTGATTGAAAAAAAAAGAATCCCATCCATCATCACTGAGAAGGTGCTAAAAGGCAGATTTGGAGCTGAGAAACAGTACATTGGTAACTGGCACATTGATTCTTTGTGGTGATTATTTTTTCTCTCTTGCTGAAAGTTTGTAAAAGTCTTTCTTTGTCTTCAGTGTTTCCTTGGTGTGGGTCTAGTTTCATTTCTTGTTTTAGACACTCAGCTGGCTCTTTCAGTCCAAGAACTCTTGTCTTTTAGTTCTGAGAAATCTTGAATTATTCAAATTATTTTTTCCTCTCTATTTTCTCTTTTCTCTCTTATTATTCAAATAGTGTACTTCTTGGACTGTTTTTCTCATTTTTTATCTTTTCCTTTTAGACTCTATTGCTTTGGGTTTTTTGGCTATAGTTTCTGGAACATTTCTTTAACTTTATCTTTCAACTCTTCTACTGAGTTTTTAATTTCTGCTGTCATGTTTTTAATTTTCAAAGAGCTCTTTTTTTTTTTTTTTGCGGTACGTGGGCCTCTCACTGTTGTGGCCTCGTGGCCTCTCCCGTTGCAGAGCACAGGCTCCGGACGCACAGGCTCAGCGGCCATGGCTCACGGGCCCAGCCGCTCCGCGGCATGTGGGATCCTCCCGGACCGGGGCACGAACCCGTGTCCCCTGCATCGGCAGGCGGACTCTCAACCACTGCACCACCAGGGAAGCCCCAAAGAGCTCTTTTTTGATCCTTGAATGTTCTTCCTCTTTTTAAATAGCATTTCATTTTTGTTTCATGAACATAATATCTTTTAGTGTCTCTCTGAGAATATCAGTGATACTTTTTAAAAAGTCTTCTTCCTGCACAGACTCTGTTTCAACAAGTTGCTTTTCATTCTGTTTTTTTGTTTGTTGGTATCTTTTATGCTGAACGTTTTTACTCAGGTGTCTGGTAATCCTAGACAGTCTGATTATTTCTGAGAGGCAAACTGTATCAGTCAGGTCCCAACAGTAAACATAGCTTCACTCAAACTAGGGTATTTCAGGAGGGTTTATTTACAAAATGGCTGTTTACAAAGGCAGAGTGGAGATGGAGAGACACAGGGAGGCCTAGGTGACATCAGAGAGGAACAGAAGAGCAAACGGCCCAACCTCGCCTTCCTCCCTCCCTCCTGTTTACTTCCTGGCTTCCACGTTGGTCAAACCAACCAGAAGTTGGAGGGTGCGGGAACCTGCTCATCTTCCATACCTGGGAGCGTCCCCCAGCAGAGGGCAGGGCGGATAGGAGATGCAGAGGAGCAGATGGGAAATATCTGACACAGGAACCGAAAAGCTGACTGGAAGCTCTGCGGGGGGGAATCTGAGTGGGACTGCTTGCTGGGAAAATTCCCAAATGTCTGAATCTTTAGGTCTTTCCTCTCAGGCTCATCAGATTTCCCGGAGAAGAATCTAGTAGTCGCCTTCCAGTGGGGAACAGTGGTCTGGCCCCCCGTATTCTGGTTGCTGAAAGGAGCAGAGGGCTGTGGGCCTCAGCATGTAGCATTCAGCGTACACACAGCCAATCCTCTT
>NC_041217.1:72985180-73063359 GCF_002837175.3 Physeter macrocephalus
GGGTAAATGGAAGAGATTAGTGCCACCCTCAAAGATGTAAAGAACATAAGAGAGGTGGCCCCTTTCATACCACCAGTTTGGCCTCTACAAAAACCAGATAGATCATGGCAGATGGCAGTGGTCTATGGTAAAATTATTCAAATAGTAACTCCAATTGCAATTGTTGTGTCCCAAATGGTAACTTTATAGAGCAGTTTAATACAGCCTCTGGTTGGTAGTATGTAGCCATTAATCTGGTGAATATGTTATTTTGCATCCCAACCAGATCAGAAAGGAGGATCACAAGGAATTTCATCCACGTGGGAAGTCTAGAGATATACACTTATGGTCTTACCCCAGGACTATGTTAACTCTCTGGTCCTCTGTCATAATATAATCTGAAGGGAGCTTGCCTATCTGGACATTTTGAAGAACATCATATTGGTCCACTATACAATGGACCCTTAAACAACACAGGTTTGTACTCCTCGGGTCCACTTACATGTGGATTTTTTTCATTAAATATGTACTACAGTACTACACGATCTACAGTTGGTTGAATGCGAAGATGCAGAACCAAATATACAGAGGGCTAACTGTAAAGTTATACTTGGATTTTTTTTTTTTTTTTTTTTTTTTTGTCTGCGAGGCATGTGGGATCTTAGCTCCCTGACCAGGGATCGAACCCACACCCCCTCCAGTGGTTAAGGCAAAGTCTTAACCACTGGACCTCCAGGGAAGTCCCTATACTTGGATTTTTGACTGGGCAGATGGTCAGAGGCACTAACCTCTGCGTTGTTCAAGGGTCAGCTCTATATATAACATCATGCTAACCAGATAAGAAGAGGAAGAAATGGAAGTATATTGGAGCACCTGGAAAGATAACATGTATTCAGAAGGTGGGAAACAATCCTATAAAGATTCAGGAAACTGCCACCTTGGTAAAGTTTTGAGAGGTCCAGTGGTCTGGGACATGCTGCATATCCAATCTGAAGTAAAGGACTGATTATTGCATCTCCTACCTTCCACCACTGAGAAAAAAACACATCACCAATCTACTTAGGATTTAGGAGCTATGTATTTCACACTTGAGAATACAACTCTGACCATTGAAGGCTGTCAACTTCGAGTGGGGCCAAAGCAGAAAAGGCCTCTGCAGACATGTGACCCAGCAGACCCAGTGAGACTAGAGTATCTGTAGTAGGAAAAGATACCGTGTGTGGTTTGGCAAGCTCTAATAGGAGAATCATAATGTAGACCCACAGGGCTCTGGAGCAAAGCCATGCCATCTGCAGCAGAGATATACATACCTTTTGAAAAGCAGCTCTTACAGTGCTACTGGGCTACAATAGAGACAGAGCATCTGATTATAATTCATCAAGTGACCAAGTAGCCAGAACTTCCCATCACAAGCTGGGCTCTGCCTGATTCTCCATGTCATTAGGAAGGGTGGGCCCAGCAAGAACACATTGTAAAATGGAAGTGACTTCTTTGGGTTCAGGCATAAGCAGGGTCAGAGGGCACAAGCCAGCTGAAAAGTAAGTGGCCCAGACTCATGTCATTTACCAGGCATCTCTCCCTCAACTCACATGACCCTATTGAGGATTGTCTTAGTCCATTCAGGCTGCTATAACAAAATACCATAGACTGGGTGGCTTATAAACAACAGAAATTGATCTCTCACAGATCTATAAGCTGCTAATTCCAAGATCAAGGCGCCAGCAGATTCGGCGTCTGGTGAGGGCCCACTTCCTGGTTCATAGACAGCTGTCTTCTCACTGTGTCCTCATGGCAGAAGGAGCAGGGAAGCTCTCTGGGGTCTCTTCTATAAGGGCACTAATCTGATTCATGAGGGCTCTGCCTTCATGACCTAATCACTTCCCAAAGGCCCCACCTCCAAATACCATCACATTGGGGATTAGGTTTCAACATATGAATTGGGTAGGGGGGGCACAGACATTCAGTCTATGACAGGGATCCCTTGTGAAGAGGGATCAGAGAAGGAATAAGCTTGGTTCAGACATGAGTTGGCACGGTTTGTGGGTAAAAGCCAAAAATTGACTGCTGCTGCATTGCAACAAATCAGGAGTGGCCTTGAAAGACAGTGGTGAGGGGAAATCCTCCCAGGGGACAGAGATTTGGACAGTACATCTGGTCATCCACTTTGCGTGGAAAGAGAGGGTAAGAACATACAGTCACAACTGGCCTAGTTGTTTGGTCAGGGGCTTGGAAAGACAAAGAGTGGAAGATCAGGGACGAGAAAGTCTGAAGATGGACCTATGGGAGTAGTCTTGAAGTGTAAAGGTCTTTGTATTACACGTTAACGCCCACCAGAAAGCACCCATCACAGATGCACTGAACAACCAAGTAGGAAGAATGACTTATCCACTGCCTGTCATCAGCCACCCACTCCTGAACAATGAATACACTGAGTAGAGTAACTGGTGGTAGGATAGAGGCTATGCACAGGCCCAAAAGTGTGAGCTCCTACTCACCACGGCTCAGTTAACCACTGCTGTGGCCAACGTGCAATCTGCCATTAACAAATACCAACACTAAGTCCCTAGTACAGTGCTATCTCTCAAGGAGAGGAAGCAGACACTTAGGGACAAGTTAAGGACACTAGATTCCCCATCACTTTTGACTGGGATTGACACATACTCTGAGTATAGGTTTGCCTTTCCTGCCCATAGGGTCTCAGCTAATATCACTCTATAAGGACTTATAGAACACTTGATCCGTTAATATGGGATCCACATTATATAATTTTTTAAAATTGATTTATTTATATTTTGGCTGCGTTGGGTCTTCTTTGCTGTGTGCAGGCTTTCTCTAGCTGCGGTGAGCGGGGGCTACTCTTTGTTGAGGTGTGCAGCTTCTCATTGCGGTGGCTTCTCTTGTTGCAGAGCATGGGCACTAGGTCACGTGGGCTTCATTGGTTGGGGTACGTGGGCTTCAGTAGTTGTGGCTCACGGGCTTAGCTGCTCCACGGCATGTGGGATCTTCCCGGACCAGTGATCAAACCCGTGTCCCCTGCATTGGCAGGCAAATTCTTAACCACTGCGCCACCTAGCAAGTCCCTGAAAATTTTTTTTTTTTTTTTGGCTGTGTTGGGTTTTCGTTGCTGTGCGCGGGCGTTCTCTAGTTGCGGCAAGCAGGGACTACTCTTCACTGCAGTGCGTGGGCTTCTCATTGCGGTGGCTTCTCTTGCTGCAGAGCACGGGCTCTAGGTGCGTGGGTTTCAGTAGTTGCAGCATGTGGGCTCAGTAGTTGTGGCTCATGGGCTCTAGAGCACAGGCTCAGTAGTTGTGGGCACGGGCTTAGTTGCTCCGTGGCATGTGGGATCTTCCCAGACCAGGGATCAAACCCATGTCCCCTGCACTGGCAGGCAGATTTTTTTGTTTTTTTGTTTGTTTGTTTTGTTTTGCGGTACGCGGGCCTCTCACTGTTGTGGCCTCTCCCGCTGTGGAGCACAGGTTCCGGACGCGCAGGCTCAGCGGCCATGGCTCACGGGCCCAGCCACTCCGCGGCATGTGGGATCCTCCCGGACCGGGGCACGAACCCGTGTACCCTGCATCAGCAGGCGGACGCTCAATCACTGTGCCACCAGGGAAGCCCTGGCAGGCAGATTCTTAACCACTGCACCATCAGGGAAGTCCCTACATTTACATCTTGAGTTTTTCTATCTGGTATGAGGGAATGTTCTAATCTACTTGTTTTACATGTGGCTGTCCAGCTTTCCCAGTACCACTTGTTGAAGAGACCAATAATGTTTTGCTAGTTTTATTTTCCCTTATACAAAAAAATAAAAATAAAAACAGCCAGTAAAGGAAGAAATATTTGCCCATGTACTTCATCAAATTATCTCATGAACTACCCAATCATAGTGCTCCCACACCTAGGGAAGCAGTTTTTCCTCTACATTTATACACATACTTCCTTTTTTTTTTAGTTATCTTATCTCTTCATAAGGAAAATCATCTTCTAGAGGTACCTGAAACTTACTTATCAAAATCAGATTTTGGAAGTAAAGCAAAAAATTAAGAAATAATTTTTTGTGGGCCAAGTTAATTTGGGAATCCCTGGATAGTGTGAGAAAGTGGAACAGCCATGACAAAGCCAAGACTAAGGAATTAGCATAAATAAAGGTTTTATTGGTCGGTCTGGGTGAGTGACATACTGACATACCCCCAATTCACTGTTCCACACACCCAAGGTGCTGAGGTGGCAGAAGGAGAACTAAGCCCATTGCTGGTGAGCAAAGGGTGGGGGCGGAAAGAACCTAAAGGCCTCTGAGAGTTAACAAGGCTACCGGGACCGGAACCAACGTCCTAGGAACAAATCCAGGATGGAAAAGGTATCATCCAGGGATGGAGGTGTTGGTGATTCTGGACCTAAGGAAGAAAGTGATACACAGAAGCTAAGTGAAAGAGACTAGACAGAGGCAAAAGAGAGGAATAATATTAAAGGGTAGGGGAGTTAAGGGTTTCCCTTTCCCAAGGAATTAAGAAATGGATCCCTTTGATTCATACTCTTTACTTACCATCCCTCGGAGAGCCACCTGCTTCTTGATGGGTTACTGTGGTCTCTTTCCGGCCCTCACTGTCCACCACAGTCCGGCGCTCCTCTACTGTCTACAAGGAGAAGCCCCCACCATATCCCTAACATCACTAAAGGTGAGTTAACTGATTTCTTTACATAGGGCTCCCTTTCCAGAACATTCTCTGACCATAGTTCCCTTTACCGTCTCTCCCAACTCACCCCATCTGGCTTAGTGATCTTAGTCACAGAGACGCTCTTGAAATAGGATTTGGGCTGGGGCTGCAGAACTGGGCCAAGGCCCTCCTCGGAAACCTGGGTATCAAGATCTAGAAGGGCAGAGAGAGGAAAGAAGAAAGAAAGAGTCCAAGGGAAAGAAGGGAACAAGTGTGGCAGGAAGAAATTTCAGGGAGGGAGAACAAACGGCTGGTAAACGTCCTTTCCCTCGAAACTCACCATTGTCCTCTCTGGCTCTAGAATGGGGGGTCACGGGCCACGTATCATCAAACTGCAGAAAAAGACAAAGTAGGTCAAATGACACTTTTCAATCAAATTTGAGGGGGTCACAGAACCCAAACTATTTCCAAGTTCCAAAACTACTTTTCCTCAGGAGAAATAATCCCAGCCAGGATAGCTTTATTTACTTACACCTTCCTCCTTCCTACCTGTTTTATGTATCCCTCTACCAAAAGCATTCCTCAACTGATACTTTTCTGTCCACCCTCAAGAAGTCTGCTTTGTCCAAGAATCATTTAGACCAGCAATTTTTTTTAAACAAAAAGCAGAACTCACATTTCCCCCCAAAGAAAATCCTACAAGAAGCTTAATACAGAAAACAGATAAATACACCAAGTGGAGGGCCTAGGACTCCAACCCAAGACTGTTAAGATTCCAACAAGGTTTCCAGTCTTTGCAGTCAGTTTTCTCCACAGGCTCCCACTTCAGGCCCAGATGTACTCACCCTATGAAAAGGTCTCTGGGAGCCCCAGCCTGGTGCTGGTTTGCAGGATTCAGTTCTTGCATCACTCTCCAAGGCCCCATGAAAGAGCCTAGGCTGGTGACTATCTGGATACTTAAGCATTGAGTCCCGAAGCGTCTGTCCTTCCTGCCGTCTCTCAGGTGTCTCTGACTCAGGACCTGGAAGTTCTGCAGAAAGGTGGCAGGTGGATGCTGGGGACTTGGACTCTTTTAAATCTCCTTGAAATCATCCGTTTTCTCACACTTCCCAACCCCCAACTACTCTCTGCAGGTTCCTTTTTTCACCCACCGACCCAGCAGAAACCACAGGTTCTCCCCCGGGGCATCCACACACCAGGAGGGCGGGAAGGCAAGGTCCAGGCCCCCATCTCGCTGAAGATGTTATTGAAATCCCGTACTAGGTCATCAAAGCCGAAGTTATCGTGGAAACGCATCCCTCCTCCTGGGCTGAAGCTGAAGCCGAAGCCAAATTCCTCGGGGGGCTGGGGACCCTCAAACCTCGAGCTCCCACGGCCCCACGTGGCTCCTTCTTCTTCCTCATCATCTTCATCTTCATCGCGAGTCACCCCTCCAAAAAAGGGATCTCTGTGGCTAGGGGTGGAGGCAGATCGGCCACCAAGATTTCAGCACTATTTAAAACCATAAAATCGGCTAATGGATGACAAAGTGAGACAAGAGTTGAGATCTAGGAAGCTGAAGTGAGGGTTAAAAGGACTGGCCATCGGGTTTGTTTTGTTTTTATCAAAGTCAGTCCTCACCTCGCGGCTCCCCAAAACGCTTCCGCTCGGCTTTTCTTCACTGTTCCCCAGCCCCTCCCTTCTCTCCCAAGTTCCTGCTCACTTGCTCATTGTTCTCTTACCCAGAGCCCTATTGTCTTCCCCACCCGCGCCCCTGTAGCATCACCCCAGACTGGAGAAAGGTTTAAGCGGCTGTTTCCTCTCCTCTTAACCGCCCTGGTTACTGTCGCGGGGTGAGTGCTCAATGTTGACTTCCGTTCTCTCCGCAGGAGTTGAAGGAGTAGGGAAAAGGATGTTTTTCCAAAAATAGGGTGTCAAGGGTCAAGCTCCCCTCAGAGGATCCCGCCCCGCCTTCTCTGGCCCGGACCCGCTCTCACCTCCGAGGTCCAGAAAAGCCGAAAAAGCCCCGAAAGAGGTCAAAGAGGCTCATTCCCGCAGTGGGACTCGAACCTTCGAACCCCACAGCTGGGGGAAGCCAGAGCTACGCTGTCGAAAATTGAGTGAAGCGTCAGACCACGCTACCGGAAAGCAAGCCTGCGATCGGACACTGTCGTAAAACGACCGTAAGCCGGACAGGGTGGGGGGGCAGGGCGGACGGGCCTATCACGTTCCAAATGCTTTCTCTTTTACTGTTTCCTTGTGAAGGGAGCGGGTGTACTGAATTTTCTTTTTCCAACGCTCACCTGCCTCCTAAGCCAATTCTCCTTCCTGCCGATCAACCCGCTCCAACAGGGTGTTTCGAGGGTTTGACACTGGATGGCACCGGAGGCAGCCGCCAGAGGGCAGCCCACCCGCACAAATGAACCGGACCGAGACCCACCCTCACCGCCGGCTCACCACACCCGTGGACGACGTCTTCCTTCTAAACCCACCTCGCCCCTTTCCTCCGTCCAGTTTGTTTCTTGACTGATACAATTAAGTCTAATATTAGAGGGATGGACAAAATGTTGCATTAAGCTTCTTCTAGTATAGTGACTTCCCCAGAGTTGAGTAAAAAAGACAGAGGAACGCATGGATTTAACTCCGTCTCTCCAGCTATTAAGGAGTTTGTCATAACTATAAGGGATTCTCCTAATTCTTTCAAGCAGGGTCTGCAACCACCAGGATAAAGTCTTTGTAAGAGACCAAGGGAAATCTATTGAAGTGTCTTGGGAGAGAATCTGGGGCTATTAAGTATCCCCTTTTTCGGGTCATTGACTTTATAAGCCTCCCCCTCCCTGTACCCCCACCTCGATCCCAACCCTGGCCTTGCTCTAGACTCCTCCTTTTCAAGGGGTTGGATATTAGCTACTTGAAGTGAAAGCACTCAAGAAGTAAGAACTACTGCTTCAGTTTTGCTAGCCAACAGTGCATGTTGCCCTCATTTCTTTCCAGTTCATTTGCCTGGATCCATCTAAATTAAACTTTGATTCTACAAAGCCATTTCTTTCAACTCCTGCTTAACCCTCTCCCTTTCCACCCAGTATCTGCTATCCCTTCACTGCCTAAAATCTGCTGTAGATCTGGAGGAAATGAAGATTTGCGGTGATTCTTTCCAGGCACCACGCTGTGTAATTCTTAGGGGAGGGGGGGAAGGGAATGCCCTCAAGGGCAAGATACTAGCACATTAAGGTCAGAGGAGTTCTTAAAGGGCGAAGATTTCATTTTATTCCACTGCCTTCGGGGCCTGCTAGAGAAGGCCCAGTTGGTACAGTAATACTTATTCACCAAGCTGGTCATCGACGAGACTGAGGATATCCTAGACGGAGCAAGAATGGGCAGAGGCTGAAGGTAGAGGTTTTCTTTTTATATATACAAGACACATTAATCCATTAAATTTGAGGACACAGTACAAAAAAAAAAAAAAAAAACACTTCAACTAATTCATCTGACAATGCTGTTCATATTCATGACGCCATTTTTTTGTTGTTGTTGTTTTGTTTCCTAATAATAAAGGAGGAGACTTAGGGCTGTTGGGCTGATATATATTTGGGGGTCCCCCCTCCCTACCTCACCCACACACCACCAGGGTGAACAGGAGGAGGAGAAGGGAGGGCAGGGCCCACAGCAAAGTTTCATAATCTTGAATGCAAGGGGGGAGGAGGAGAGGAAAGGAAGAAAAAAAAAGGAGAAAATACAAATCCTATAATACATACAACAGAGTGGGGATGGTATGGGAATGGGACAGACATGAAGCTGAGGCATGGGATGGGCTGCTGGGGGTGGGGGCAGTGGAACCCCCCCACATTCCTTTCTCTCTTTGATGCTGTTTCCATAGTTGCCAGGCTGAGAAGCCCTCTCAGAAGATGGGACCGGGAGAAGAGAGTCAGGGCCTCAGTTGGCCCCCCAGCTGTAGCTGTTGTAGGCAGACTTGTTGGTCTGGGGCTTCTGCGGGATGGAGCTGGTCTGGCTACGTTGCCCGCTGCCCGTCTGCAGGGGAATGGGAGGGTGAATGGGGAGGAAAAAGATGTCTAGTTAGCGGGACAAATTTATGACATCTTCAGGTGGAAATCTGGAAATTGTTTTACTCTCCCATTCCCCTTGCTTAGAAACTACTCTGAAGCTTACTTCTTAACCATAGGAAATTTGTTTTATACAGCAGTTAGAGCACCTCTGACAAGTAAAAAAAACACTTTCAAACTTTAAATAAGGGAAAGATGAAAAGAGGGCGGGATACTTTTAGAGACAAGATAGTGCATCAGTTCTACTAATTTTCAATTTCACCTTCTCCTCACCCCCCAAACCCACCCTCCCCTGATCCGAGGAAAGGCTACTCTCTAGAGAGAATTATAGCCTCTTGGAGATGAGTGATCACAAGGTGATTTCACTTTCACTGATCCCCATGAATGCCTCAATTTGGACATCTGTCTTTGAGAGCAAGGCAGCCCTTATTCTAGCTCTGCAACCACCTATGAGGAAGGGGGAGAGGTCACCTGCACCACCCCAGGGCTCCCCACCCCTACCACACATCACATCTGTGAGCCCATTTCAGGAAAGGTAAGAGAGACAGTCTGAGGCCCCAGGCTCCAGATGCTGCCCCAAGAATCCTTTCCATTCCGGTAACCAAGTGTTTCAAGAGTCAGGGAAGGGTAGAAAGAAAAAGAGGACACTGAGGAGAGGAGGACAAGAGAGGAACGGGAGGCCAGAGAGCTCAGCAAGGTGTTTGTGTTTGTGTATCCCGATTTGTGACTGTGCAATCTTTTCTCTTCAAGTTCCCTGAGACTGTGGAGGTGAAATGGGGACTGAAAAGGAGTGGGTTCAAGCATATCATCATTCAGTTTCATTACCTGCTCCTCCTGCTGGCGCTGGCAACAGAGAATCATCTGCAAATATGGTAGCTGAGGCAGAACCAGGATATATGGAAAATAAAGGGACAAACTTTGACAAAAGAACTCCACCATTAGAAGGGAAAGCTATAATGTCAGGGAAGGGGGAAGGCTGGGAGAGGTAAGAGGGGAGGTGTGACCCAGGTCTGATAGGATGAGGACAACTGTGCTATGGGAGGAGGTGGAGGAGAAAGGCACCAAAGGAACTGGGCAAAAAAGGTTTCAATCTGGCCTCTTCTCTGACATCTCCTTTGCCGGCCACTCATGTTGTGTGCGCTTGTGTCTGTATGTGCTGTGTGCCCATGGCTGGCGCTGGGGAGGATTGGGTGAAGGTGGTGGTGCGGAAGGGTAAGAAAAGGAAAGGGGAGGTAGTTTTAGGGTACAGGAAGGAAGAGGAAGGGAAAGGAAAGAGGGGGAAGGGCTATTACCTGGCCATCCTGCTGCAGGTGATGGTGAAGGATCTGGGAGTGCGGTTGCTGATGGGGGGTCAGAATGTGCATAAAGGGGGCAGGTGGGTAGGCAGCAGCTGTGGCCGGATTGATGGGCCCCCCACTTCCTAGGGCTGAAGGCAAGTTGAAGGAGGCAGCAGGAGTACCGGAATGAAAACCTTGTTTCTCAAAGGACTGCTATCCAGGAGAATGGGAGGAGAGAGAGTAAAAGGGATCAGCAAACTAATCCTCAGAATTTCTGAACCCAAGATCCCCCACCCTCAGAAAGCAGCATGGTGTCATACAATGAATGCTGCACCTGAAGTCAGACATTCAGGTCTTAGCCTCAGCTCTACCCTTTAACAGCTGTGTGAACCTGAGAAAATTAATCTCTCAGCCTCATTTTCTCTTAACATGAGTCAGGGATGCTATTAACCTCTCAGTTGTAAGGACCAAATGAGAGGATAGATGTGAGAGCACTTCGTAAATTCTAACATCATTCATGAACACAATGAAATCTGCTAACTACTCTTAGCACAAATAGGGATACCCCTGGAGTTGGGTAAAAATTAGAACTCCTTGATATTTCAAAAGAAATGAATACACACTGAGGTATCTTGAGTGTTAATGGTCTTGGCCATGAAAGACTCCACCATAACTCCTAATACTTTACATCAAACTTTTACTTATTTATGGTGTGTGTTGGAGGGAGCAACACAATACAAATCTATGGATAATTCAGATGCCTCACTTTAGCTACTGGGTTGTATCCTCTCCTACTCTGTTTATAGATATACTTACAAAAAGAATGGAAAGAACTAGTTTCCCTTCATTCCATATCTGTTCTCTCGGAAACTTATGAAAAGGTTGGGAGTGAGTATGTAAAGGGCCAGGACAGTTGCACAGTAAATCACATGACATATCACAACAATTTACCACACTGAACCTTCCTGTAACATTTTTGTTGCTTTTTCCCAGAGGGTTAAATTTAAACTTCTTCAAGAAACTGAGGTTTAGAGACACTCATTTTCTAGTCAAATGGATTTCCTGAGGCCTCTCTTACGGTTGTTCTTGTTCACTGTATTTTTTTCCCCCTTTGGCCGCGCCACTCAGCTTGCGGGATCTTAGTTCCCTGACCAGGGACTGAACCCGGGCCATGGCAATGAGAGTGCCAAGTCCTAACCACTGGACCGCCAGGGAATTCCCATGTTCACTGTACTTCTATCATTCCAACTCCACCTCCTCTATGTCATCTCTTTTTCCACTTCTATCCAGAGCCAGGCACCTACCTGGGTTTTGGAGTACACAGAACCCGAGATATCTGGCACGCCTGTGTTACTGGAGGTGACTGATACACCTGGGGGAGGAGGAAACAGACAGGAGGATTAGCTCAGCTAGCTGCCTGGCCCCATCCCTGGGAGATGATGTGTGTAGCCCTTCTAGCTATAGCACTGCAAGGGAATTTTGGTCTGTTTTTCCAGCTTCATGTCAGTCCTGAGGGATAAGAGTTCATGACACAAAAGCTCCCTAGGTTCTCCTGCCCTTTCCAGATGTGTACTGAGTATTTATGTGAGAGTGAGGTGTGTTGTATTGGGGAGGACTAGGGAATATAGCCAAACCTCACTAGCATATGGTTTTCAAAACACTTCTCTGTGCCAAAACCCAACAGGATTGTATTAAACTTCTAACGTCCATTTCAAATCAACTGACCCAAACTCCACTCAGTTCTGCAGTCCTGCTCCTGAATGGGTTCAAAATCCATGCCTCCACAGCATAAGGTAAGTATTAGAGGAGCACTCCTATTCAACCCCCAAGAGCACTTTCATTCTCAGAGCCTCAGTTTACTTAATCCAGCTTCCCCAGAGTCTTGGCAATTCTACGCTACAGACTTATGATTTAAAGAGCTGGCACAAAAGCTAATTTCCATTTACTCAGTTTAAGCCAAAGCATGGAGAGAGAGGGCTAAGGAAGGTAGACAGGGGTAGATAGCTATCTCCTACAGCCTAGGTGGAACACAAAAATCCAACTGTCATTCTAGTTTACAACTTCAGCTTTTCCATGAGATAAAAGCTCTAATCCATACTCCAGCAACTTGCATGTTTCCTGTTGAAAACCTCCCTACCACCAACTACAATTTTAAGGAAACCACAATAGTACAATTCTCCATTTTGATTTGTACTCCTTAAACTGAAATACACATACTGTACCTCCTAGGGTATGGGGCAATAAGTCAAGGATAGGAAGAAGCCATCAGGTAAAATAACCCAGCAACTTACTTGAGAAATTGTATACCAATATTGAAGGAAAAGTAACTCAAATTTAACTAGGAATTTAGAGCATCCTTTCTAAAGATCTGTTAGTTTTCAGGAAGTGAGATAAAATGAAACCTCAGAAAAACTTTGCATTTCAGTTTATGTCTTTGGATCATTCTCCTCTGCTGTTAGGAACACTTTGTTCAGAGTTTTTTGGAAGCACTAAACTGACTAAATCATATGAGGAATTCTCCTTTCACCCACAATTCAACAGCAATCTCCCTTCAAACTCCAGAACCCAAATCCTCTCTAGACCAAGGCAGCCTTCAAAAGCTAAGCCCACCTTGGACAGCCAATTTAGAATCTTCCCAGTAGAAGTGGCATCTTACCCCGGAGAACCCTCCCACATCACAAGTCCAGATAGTTCTAGGGAGGAGCAAACACCAACTAGGGAAAGAACAGAACTACAGAAACCAAGCATGAGAAAATACTTCCCCATCTCCAAAGTATCAACTCTACACTTTAAAGGCACTGAAGAAAAAGGGGACAATACAGGAACTAACGGAACAGTTTCTTCCCTTCCCTTTTCAAGACCCAGGTGCCCATTTGGCAAATCACTGGTAATAGGCATAACTTTAAGAACAGGAGTTCATTTATGGAAAAAGCTAAGCTAATGAGGAGGTTTGTGTGGAAGGGTTGAGAGTAAGGTGTAACAGGATATAAATGGAACATTTTTGAGGGAAACCAGAAGAGACAATGATCTTTACTGCAAAGGCTCAAACAGCTTGCTGACACCACTTGGTCATCCCATACAGAATGGGAGAAATGGATGATTCTCAAGCCGGGTGGTAGGGAGGAATTTAGTTCCAATGTGCCCCTACCTGGTCTCATCCTTTCCAGAGGGTGGACTAGCTAAAAAACAGCTTCTAGTCTAGAGGCCTTAATTGGCCTGTTGGTTGAAACAACTGGAAATGCTGGAAAAAAGAGATACTTTGTGTAGTAGCCCTAAATGGCCTCAGTGTAAGCATCTGAGACCCTAGAAAATAATGGGCATTGGTTTCCCTACCTATCATTCACCAGTAATTAGCAATCTCCTCAGACTATGGAGTTTTCTTGCTTTCCTTCCAACAGTCAACACCCCCTGGTTACCCCCACTCCCAAGCAGTGATGATCATACACAGTGTGGATGGCCGGGAGGAGAAATAAGAACCAATCTCTCCCAGCATGGCAGCCCCTGGGAAAGCTCATCACACTCACAGTACAAAATTACTCCAGAGGGCTGGGAACAAATACAAAGAAAGTGAAATATCTGGGTTTCCAATTAACCAAGGACAGGGTTCTCCCTGTCCAAGTTAACTCTATGAACGAAGGGCTGATGGTATACCAGTTGGATTGAGTGGGGATGAGAATTTCCATAGTCAAGGAGATGTCTAACCAAACCTCTCCCACACATTCTTAGCTATACCCACAAGTGCAAAACGACTAATAATCCACAATCCCTGAAAAGCCATCGAGGGACTAAGAACAATGTTCCAGGCTAGAACAGTTTCCACAGCCTGAGTCATCAACTAGCTGGTCACTAATGACTTTATCTGCTCTCAATCAGCCACTTGGCCTTTGGGAACCAGATGTGGGAATTAAGCCTTGGAAGATACTTTCCTAACGACAGCTCTGAACACCATCTCTTCAGCCTTTCACAATGACATGACACGAACTTTTTGGTCTTTTATCCTCTGCTTATGTCAGAGACAAGGGGAAGATCTAAATGGAAAAGTGAAGAGCTATAATAAGCATGGAGAATCGGGCATTTTCTACAAATAGCTTTCCTGACTAACCAATCAACAGGCTGGGAACTGAGGCCACTTCCCCTCCCCCACCTTAATAAAATCACCATACTGAAAAGTTAACAGTTCTTTGGCTATGCTGGGGTTTGATTGAAAAGGCCACCCTCCACCCTTCATCCACAGCACAACATTGGCTCCTAGTGTCCAGAAAGACATGCACGGAAAGAACGCCAGAGTTAGCTAAAGAAATACCACAGTTTATTGAAGACTACAAATATTTTGTTACAAGTTGAAACTACATGCCTTCCAGAAATCAAAAGCAACAGCAGGTGTGTGCATTGATGCTTCGGAGGAGGTGCTGCACCGCTTGAATTCGAAATGGGTAAGACAGGGTCAGACACATGGGGGAGAGGGAAATGGGGGAAGGGCAAGTTCAAAAGCCCAGAAGGTATCCACCAACTCATTTCCCCAAGCCAGGCAGGCCATGGCCACAGCTCAGCAGGCTCTCCTCAGTGGTCTGGTTTCTGAAACAAGACTTCAGTGCAAATTTACACACACACACAAAACACAGCCCCCAGCCTTGGGCCAAATTAGCTCTCTGCCGTCCAGAAATGCTTGTAAGGGGGTGGATATTTTCTTCCTAAAAGGAATCAAATACATAAAAATAAATGAATTTAGAGGTTGATGAGGAATGGGATGACAAGAGCCCTCTGTGGGGTTGGGAACTGGGGATTCTTAAAGGGCTGTTATAGGAGATCTCTGAAATCTTAAGGGAAGTAAGAAGCTAGGATTTCCAAAATCAGCTATGCCATTTTCTTCTATTACCAATCATCTACCTCTTCAAATTCTTGAACCTGGTCCAGCTAAGACCTAAATCTAATATTCTTGGAATAGGGCCACTCCAAGACAAAAGCTTATAATCCTCCCCACCAAAGACTAGCGTGGACCTGCTCAGTGAGAGGGGGGCCCTAGGCACAGGGAGTCTGGGTATTATTAAATCTCAATGGGGTCTCTCAGGATTTCTTTAGTTTAAATCTTGTCCCACTCTAAGTCATACAACACAGTTCAAAGCTCCACCTGTTAGATCCCAGACCTACTGCCCTCTTTGCTCAGCTCAGTTTCCCAATAATTGAAAGCCTTGGGCAATTTTAACCACCTGGAGCCCATACAAGGGTGAAGAACACAGATGTAGCTCCATCCAAATCACCATGTAACCATAACTATGCTAAGAATTTTAAAGGACAACCCTCAACTCCAACCCCAAGCAATGGCAACCACCTCCTCCCCATACACATCTACAAGGCACTGAAAAAAGTAGATGGAATTGTTTTATTCAAAGACTCTTACTCCCTGTCCTCCAAAAATGGAGAGTAGGTGTCAGGTACGGGAGCAGGGGATAGGCTAAATATCTTTTAGGTCAGCACCCATTCAGAGGATTCCTGTATTTCCCTCCCTGCCATCAGAGGGGCAAATGGACTTTGCAGAGACCAGCCATACAAATGAAGGAACCTAAAGGTCCAACTCTCCCTCTACTGAGTATTCATGCCCTACTCCTTTCTCTCCACATCTTAGGCCCTCTAGATACGCAATAAAAAGGGGCCACATGAGAAAAGCAGTACTACAAAGAGATTTAAGCCAAACCTACCACAGCATGCTAGCTAAGAACCCATTTAACTCTTCTATTCAGTGAATATATCCCCTATTGTACTACCAGTACCTTAAGTGTTAACACTTGCCTCCACTGACATCTCAGTAAAATCTTGGGGCCCTCTGCTTCCCACCCAAAGTTTAGGCCAGCCAACATATTCTAACAGCCAACTCGTGTGCCAGGGCATTCCCGTCATGAGTAGTGGATACACATTCTAGTATTAAGCTCCTCTGTTGGTGCTGCTCAGACAGACACCCAAGTCAGGCAGACATTAACAATCATACATGGAGCAGCAGCACACCCTCACCAACCCTGTTTTCTCAAGCACCACATCTTCCTCCCTGAAACTCATTTAATGACATCCCACAGACACCAATGACAGCCAGGGTCAAGGTGAGCTTACCAGTGTTGTATCCATGAGACCCATATCCACTTGGCTGTTGGAAAGGGGTGGCTGATGCATTCACACTGACATTCACACCATGCTGCTTGGAAGAGGTAGGAGCCACCTGAAGAGCAATAGGCCAGAACTACAGTGAAATGGCAGCAAAGTACCATTCAACCGACCCGTCCTACTCCAGAGACTGGGCATTCAGATGGCTACCCACTCTGATGTATGCTGTCCACAGTTTACTTAGCAAAATGGGTTCAGGGAATGAATGAGAGCCTGAGGGAAGCAAAGCTGTACATTCCCCCTTTAGCTAATTCTACGAATGGGTAATCCCTTATCCCAATCCCAGCCCCACTCCCTCTCCCAGGCCAGAAAGAGGCCAGAGGTGGAAACTGTTCCTCTTCATTCATTACTAAGAAGTCATCTAGCCTTGAAAGCAGCTAGCATAGTGTCCAGGGCTAGGACTCTTCACCACAAGTAAAGACCAAGCCCAAGTACTTACAGGGAACACAGCAGGCCCATACTGGAAGGTGCTGGGGAGGCCCGGAACCCCTGTGTAGTATGGCAGGCTGGTGTAACTGTAGCCAGGAGGCAGCGCCGGGTTCAGGAATGTCTGCTGCGTGGTATGGTGAGTCTGTGTCTGGTTCTGCTGGGGCTGGGCCAAGGTTGTGGCCGGGGCCGGGGAGGAGGCATCCCCACGGCCGAACTTTGTGAGGTCACCTGTGACACGAGAGGCTAAATGTATCTGCCTCTTTCACCCCGCAACACCAACGCAGAATTTCCTCTTCTGGTTTCACATGATTCCAGGAGAGCCTTCAGAGACTATTAAAGTTCAATGCTTTGAATTCCATTTCTTTGCGGCTCCATTTAGCACTGCTCAGCATACACTCCACACAGTGCTAGTCAAGGACTAATGTTGCATGACTGTGCAATACTGTGGCAGAAACCAGCTCCCAGAATAAAGCTCCTGTATGATTTCCCCGCCCACCTGTTTTCTTTCATCTCTTCCCCACTCCACCCCCTCCTTTCCTTCTCTGCTTCCCCTCCACGGGGAAAACTCCATGCTGGACTTGAAAAACAATGCTAGGTCAGGGAAAATGACAGGGCAATAAGGTCAACAATAGGTCAGGCACTGGCCTAGCAAGGCAATGAGACTCCCACATGAGTAAGGAACAGGAGCAGAGATGAGTAGAGGAAGGCCAGTTCAACCACAGTACTTCCTGGAAAAAGCTAGAGAATAGCTGAGAAGTCAACACATCATCCAGAGTCACAGGGAGACAACAGAAAGTGGGATGAGAAGCCAAGTTGCTACACGCCCATCTTCAGCAGGATTCTGAATCTACCAACCCTGATTTACCACATCCATTTTGTACTTCTGTCAAAGATCTTAATTAAGGTGAGAACTGGATCCCTTCATTGTACTAATCAGGTTTCTGCCACCAAGGCCAACACAACTTCCCTTTATTCAGCCCCATCCCAATCCTACCAGAGTAAGGGTTGCTGGCCAGGCTACCATCCCTCCCAGTCAGCGGAGTGGTGGGTGTGGGAAATGGGATGCTGTAGTAATCCTGAAAGAGAGAGAGATAAAAGAGCAGAGACTCAATGCCACTCATTCCCAGAAGTGAGGACATGTCATTCAGGGTGAGAAGCAAGAGAATGTTGGAGCACTGCAATTTATCCAGCCATTGATTAAGCTGGCTTGAACTAGCACAAACTCCATATTACTCTTGCATACACTGTCCCCCCTGCCTGGCCATGGGGACAGTCAGGCAAGGTCTACAAGTATGCCCACCAGGAAACACTTCAAGTCCATCAGTACCAATAATACTCTCAAACCTCTAGATATTATCCCTAATAGTCTACTACTACGGAGAAAACAGATCTTCCTTCTGGAATTCATCAGTGTTTGAGACGTACAGGAAGCATCCCAAGAGCTCCACAGTACTCTGAGCTTTAGAACAGGTTAAAATGTGTTTACTTCAAAGATGTCACAACTCTGATTAAAAAAAAAAAAAAAAATTACCTTCTGTTAGAGCCACTCTGGAAGTACATTCTAATATATCTTAAAGTATGTGTATGGAGGTATGGCTTGAGAAAGAGCCAAGTCTGTGACTTATCAACTGAACATTTGGAATAATCCAAACATTAATTTTAAGAGCACTTTCTTTTCCTAAGCTCTACAACCATATACTCACCAATGGAAATCTTGTCTGAAGCATCTGCAAGTCATCATAACCATATACTTGTGGCTGAAAGATACAAACATGTAACAATATTAATGAGAACTGGTCATGATGGTAGCAAACCAAAGAGCTAAGAGACAAGATAAATCAACATTCATCCTCATTCTTAAGAAGAAGACATAAATTATTTCCTTCATTTTAAGAAAGAAGTGAAATACAAAGAGATTACATGATTCATGAAAGGTATTGAAGCTTTCCTTGAGCTACACAGTGATTCAACTAGGCTGGCCTCTGGGTAGCAGTAGGGTATGCACAAGTCATACATACATAGCCTGCTTTATTCTACCTGTCTTTGTCTCCTTTGCCCTTCAAACTATGGCTTAAAATTTATCTCCTTCAGAAAGGATTCGCATTTTACTCTACTCTTTAATGTCTGGGTACTAAGGTAGTGTGTTAGCTATTAAAAACGTGCTAATGGATGTTTCATTTGTATGATATTCTTCTAGACTCTCTGAAGGCAAAAACAAGTTTTTGTTTTTCTTTAAATTTTTATTGGAGTATAGTTGATTTACAATGTTGTGTTAGTTTCAGGTGTACAGCAAAGTGAATCAGTTATACATATAACATATATCCACTCTTTTTAGATTCTTTTCCCATACAGGCCATTACAGAGTATTGAGTAGAGTTCCCTGTGCTATACAGTAGATCCTTATTAATTACCTATTTTATATATAGTAGTGTGTGTATGTCAATCCCAATCTCCCAATTTATCCCCCCCCACCACACCTGCCCTAATCCCCTGATAAACGTAAGTTTGAAAAACAGATGTTTAAAAAAAATTTTTTTTAAATAAATATCCTTCATCTTAATAGGCACTGAATACACGAAGCTGATACAAGACACAACAGTGCAAAAGGCTACTACTGTCAGTCACCTATTCTCAGATAGCCCCAGACTAAGTCAGGGAACTCTACTCTGACTAGGTCAGAGCCAGCATAGACCCCTAGAAATTAGGAATCAATCCAACTAGAGAAAATAATTCCCTAAGAAATTGAAAGGGATTCCAGTTAGACACTCTGGCCTTTGGCTTCTGAGGCCCAGAAATTGTGTTTCACCTGAGAAAATACACAATAGAGGACCTGGTCTAGGTTTAGACCTTCCTCTCTAAAAAATTATTTTTTTCCAAAACTACAAAGATTAAAAACTTGTTTGCTTACATGTGACAACCACTCGTTTATTATTTAATTATATTCTTCCTCCTGAAGCCACAGCCATAAAGAATAGCCATACCACCTTCCTCTTGTGGAGAAGATCCTTCAGTCTCACTTACCGGGTAGGCATGTAACAGCCCTGGAGCCATAATATATGGATTAGGCAACAACGGCGGGACCCCAGGAGGGAGGTTGGGAGGAGCTTTTCCTGAAAGAGAAATTGTATTTTTATCTTGTCACACTATTACTTTGCTCGTCCATACCAAAGGAATGCAATTCATCTTCTATGCAGGGCTACCTGAAGTCGTAGCAACTGAGCTTCGAGTGGAGGCTGTGACGGTAGAGTTGCTGCCTAGGCTGAGGCCCAAGCTACTGCCACTATTGAGACTGGAAGAGACACTGACCACGGGGGGAGGTGCAGAGACGGTGCTGGATGTGGTGGAGAAAGTGCTGGAGGAAGAATGAAGATTCGCCTCACTCTCCACGCTTGTGTGCTTCAAAAGGCAGTGCAGTGGAAGAGAGGAGGAGGAAACAGTGATTAGTATAACAGGTCAGGAAAGACAATCCCTTCTGTTGATTATATCACACCAACTTCTCAATTAAAAAGGCTGAGGCAGGGTACTAGGGTGCTCTCTGCCAAAGTAATTAGAAGAAGTTACTAAATACTGTCTGGCTACACATTCCCCAACATTCATCTGGTAAAGATGGTAACAACAGACCCACTGCACATTATCACCCTGTTCAGAAAGGCAGCAGAGCGAGTGGGGACAAACTCCCTAGAAACCAACACTGACTAGCCAATGAGGAGACAGAAAATAGTTTAGGTCTGAAAAATATATCATAGTCTTCTCTCCCACATTCTTCTTCACTAGGCCAGCACAACAGACCAGTTCACAAGCTAGAAAGAAGTACAAGTTCTAATGAATTTAAACCTGAAATAGTACACTTGAGGAAAGAGAGATTCCTGAAAAAGTCTTAACCCTCATTACCTTGCCCCAGGCTTTTGACAAACCAGACACTTTTGCCCAAAACAGGTCCTTCTGAAGTTAGTTTTCTTCCTTACCATCTCAGCTTAATTCCACAAATTGTTATAAAATCACAACAGTGAAATTAATTCTTTGGCCAAAAGCTCTCATCTGGCCTCTACTTTCATAGGATGCCCAGACTCAAACTGATTATTTTCAGGACTCATGTTTGCCATACCCCAGACCAGTGAATGAAAATGGATGTACCAGTTAGAAAGGGATGTTCTTACAGAATTTATCATAGCATACAAAGTCCCACCCAATTACAGTGTTAAAAAAAAAAAGTCATATATTCAAAAAAGTCACTTCCAGGGCTTTGAGAATTGGCCCACAGCTCTGCAATATTTCTGGATTCTTCTGCCTCTCTCGGCTTCAAACATCCTTTTACTCCTTTCCTGCAACTTCAGATGAATTATCATTTTGCCACCTCATGAAGAAATTTTCAAGAGTCCCTTCTTGGGAGACTCTTACAGTTGGACAGTTGTTTAAGTGTAACAAGACCACACTTCCTCTTTTATAGCATCACACTTACCAAAAGAGTGGATGTCGAAGTGCGCCCAGAAGATGTTGATGACGAAAGGGTATTCTGCTGAGTAGATAACGTGCTGTAAGGTACAAGAGGTTGCCATTAGCCATAGGGCTATGGTTACCTGATCTGGAGCTTCAGTCAAGAACACAGGCCAGACACAGAGAACTGACTTGTGGTTGCCGGCAGGCGGGGTGGGGAGGGATAGAGTGGGAGTTTTGGGTTAGTAGATGCAAACTAGTATACATAGAATGGATGAACAACAAGGTCCTACTGTATAGCACACAGAAATATATTCAATATCTTGTGAGACAAACCATAATGGAAAAAAATATAAAAAAGGAAATATGTATGTGTATAACTGAATCACTTTGCTGTACAGCAGAAATTAACACATTATAAATCAACTATACATCGGGCTTCCCTGGTGGCGCAGTGGTTGCGCGTCCGCCTGCCGATGCAGGGGAACCGGGTTCGCGCCCCGGTCTGGGGGGATCCCGCATGCCGCGGAGCAGCTGGGCCCGTGGGCCATGGCCACTGGGCCTGCGCGTCCGGGGCCTGTGCTCTGCGCAACGTGAGAGGCCACAGCAGAGGGAGGCCCGCATACCACAAATCAATCAATCAATCAATCAATCAATCAACTATACATCAATTGAAAAAAAAACAAAGAACACAGGCAAAGGAGGCATAATATGGGACCAAGGAGATCTGAGATCATATGGTAAACACAATGGCCAGCCAGGGGTAGTGAGCAGTTAAAGCAAGAATGGGTGTTGAAAAAGGGAAAAAAGCCTCCTCTGTCTTTACTTCCCATAGCTTTTAGGTCATCCACTTAGCTAATGTGGTCTCTGCTAGGCAGAGAGGACAAGATAGAACCAGAGAGCTCTGTTATTACTACTCACCAATCCAAACCTCCATCCTCACCCCAAATCACCTGCTGTGTTGTGTGGTGGTACTATTTGGAATCTCCTCATTGTGGCTCAAGCCACCCAAGGAAGATGAGTGCTGATTGGTTGTCGTCAGTAAGGAAGCTGCAGATACCGTTTCACTGAGAGGGGGGATGCTAGAAGTGGAAGGTGAGTCAGATTTCACTGCAGAGCCTGTAGCACCTGGAAATAAAGAAAGGAATTCACCTCATCAGAGGAAGTTATTGAGAGGTGACGACAGCCATAGGCTCTCCCAAAGACAAGAGTGTGAGTTATTTAGTAATGGACCACTAACATTTAGGTACAATCTTTTCTTTTTTTTTTTTTTTAATTTCAAGCATTTCACAGCACTGATCTCATTTGTCCAATAAAGAGAACCCAGAGAATTATCACTGTTACAAGACAGAGAACCTGAAACTTACGATAGTTTGAGATTAAACAGCAAGGTAAAAAGAACCAAGCTAAGACTATACCAGAAGTTTTGATCATTGAGGCAGGGTTCTTTTCACAACAATCTACGAAATGCAAAAATATTTAAAGGGGAGTAAAAACACTACAACTGAGAGGAAAAAGCCTGGAGAACACTCACCTTCAACAGATTGCGTGGTCTGTAACTGCGTGGCCTGCACAGAACTGAAGCCATTCTGGTACAAAAAACAGAGGAATAAGAAACAGACAAACACAAGTGAATAGGTCAAGTTATCACATTGACTCAGCTTAACTTCTGTCAACCAATTTCTTTCAGAGAAATTCTACAAGTTAATGAAAGGATTAACATAATGTATACTACCCAAACAAAGTAAAAAAACCAAAAATTTAAAAACAACAAAAATAAGATATACCAACCCTGTGTGACCCAGGGCAACAGAAGGCAAGGCCCAAACTGCTGAAGAGATCCCAAACCCCAAACAGACACAGGAAAGGTCCAAATCCAGTGATTCCTGGGGGAGGATGTGGGAGTATGACAGTTCAGCCAAACCACCTATTCTGCTGGCTGCATCTGACAGTCACTCCACATTGCCTCTAGCATATGCTGTCCCCCTCACCAAGCCAAGACATAGCAAGGTGAAGTCTACTGATATGCACCCACAGAAGGCTGGCAATCAGATCTTCCAAGAAGAGAAAACAGGTAATTGAGACTGATTCTACTAAAGAGAATGAATCTTTAGTGCAAAGAGAATGATCTTCTGGCTCTAAGTCTCCAAGGTTAGTGAAGAGAACTTTTATTTCACCAACCACAAAAATGTGGTTCAGCTTCTCAATCAGCACTTCAGAGGTGTCTTAGCACCATTTGTCAAGAAGTAAAACACTAATATTTCAGAGATTTTGCCCGCTATTCTCCTAACCAATGCCCAGGGGCTCATGAAGCCAATACCTTTGCCTGAGTCAAGTCCTTTTGGGGTGATGAAGAGATGGAGCTGGGGTACCGCCGAGTCTGTGTGGATCTCTGTTCATATAGAGGGCCCTGAGCATTATTTTGGGAGGTATAGGTTGTCGACTGAATTGGGCCACTCTGATAACCGGACTCCTGACTCTGGTTAGATGAAATTGTGGATGAAGATTCACTGTGGGGAATGGAGAAGGAAAATCTGAGAGATGAATAGAGCAGATCCACTGATCTGCTCTAAAACAGTGGAGATCCACTACTTGTGTAAGTTAATTACAATCAAAAAGAAAAATTCCAGCAACAAATAAAAGAAACTGCCGCAATTTTCTCCTGACAACAGTAGGAATTTCCACATCCTATAGAGCCAGGGATCTAAGCTAACAATCGAGTTTAAAAACATTTTCAACTCTTAAAGGAAGAGAAAAATTTCTTGTTCCCTTACATCCTGCTGTTATTAGAAAAAGAGGCTAAAAGTCAGTAGAAACGATATACTACTCTTGGTCCCTTTGATACCATCATAACATGAACCCTAAACATGGGAAAAATCACCTTTTGCTCATGTTCATTTTAAGAAATTCTGAGCTCCTGGCCCTCTCAAAAACCCTATGAAGTAAAATTCTCTTGAAAGCCACTTTTAAAATATTCATATGCATTAACAGCAATTATGATTCAACAGAGCTAGGCTGGGGCAAGATATCTCTATTTTTAAATTCTAAGGATTGAAAAAAATACCCTAGTACTCTGAAATTCCTCCAGGATTTTCTACTGCTTAAGATGGCCTTCCCTGATAGCTATCAGAGGAGGCAGGGAAGGTTCTACTGGAAAGGTTTCTTTTAATTTTGTAATATATTAATGCTACCTCCTTCCTAGGAGTTCAAAGCTACACCCTTCATAGGCTTAAGTCCACACCAAGGGGCTAAAAGTGTCAAAAGCATTTTTAGCTGTGGTAGATGCCAAGGTACTCTGTTAAAGGTGGGGTACATGTCTCTAGGAACTGTGCCTGGACATTCTAGAAGTGCCCAAGGGATACATTTCTGTTTAGAGTTAGGAAAAACCTAGTAAAGATATTTTAAAGTGCTCAAGAAAATGCTACAATTGGCTACTTTTCCCTCACTCAATCAGAGGCTTGGCCTGTCCAGAGTTCTACGAATCAGCAAGAGATTTAGAAAAACTGGTAAAGGTCTGATAAAAGAAGTCTTATGATGGCTGTTTCCTCTACCTGGCCGTGCTGGTATAGAGGCTACTTGGAGCCTGGCTTGAAGAGGCGCTCGTGGTGGGGGTGGACTCATAATCAGAAAGGACAGGCTCTGACCCAAACTGCAACGCCCCAAACTGCAGGTTTAGCCCTGAGATATCTGCCGAGCCAGGCATCTCCACAGCCAGAGCAGGAATCTGTAGAGAAGAAAAAGTAATGGTTTACTATAAGCTTACTATAAGACTAATGAAAAATTTCTGCTTCAAACCTCCAAATTACACCCTTACAATCTCAATTCTCAAATCCCACATCCCTTTGCCCTAAAATAATACCTATCTAAAAGTTCAAATATACCTTAGAAGTCAAGGAGGCTTTTTTCTTCTGCTGTTTCAGTTTTTGCTGAGCCGGCTGAGGGCTGGACGATTGGTTGTCTGAAGACCCAGGAGACATTTGTGGAGCCGAGGTGGATTTGCTTGGCAGAGGAGAAGATGGGGGTGGAGGTGCAGCAGTGGAGGTAGCCACTGCGGGTGGCTTCTCCTGAAGGAACACCTCCATCATGGTTGAAGACGGGGTGAAAGCCTGGCGCTTTGTAAAGGGGCTGTGCACTGTTGAATCATTTGGGTTCTTCAAATCTGCACGAGGAAATCCAATAAGCATGAGGCCAGAGGTGCTCATGAACCTCAAGAAAATGCTATTATCCTGCTCTAGAGCCATGAATTAGGCCCCCAGGAATCAGAAACTCATATAAACAGGTCCTCTTTTAAGATTTAATCTCATTTCTATAGGTGGCAATCATTGGATTTTATTTGTTAAGTAGAACCTAATCAAATAAAAACTATTACCCTGCCTATGTAAGAAAGGAATCCAGGAATTGTTCATGTTTAAAGTGTAAGGTCCTAAAATGGAAAAGCCCAAAGGCAGTATGATGTTTTCAAATACTAAAGATAAACCTAGAGAAAACCCAAAACACCCTCAGGACAACAGAAGACTGCAAATGTGTACAGGGCTAAATTTGATGAAAGAGATATAGAGATATACAGCCTCAACTTATGTATTTATTTATTATTCCCCAGCTTTCTGAACTGAGCCTATCTCACCAGGGGAAATCAGTGTGGGAAAAGAGCCAGTTGGATGCCCTTCTTCTCACTTCAGAACACATTCTCCACCCCTACTCCTGCTAGCCTCTTGGCAGTAATGCTCCCATGCTTAAAGAATTCAAATCACTTTCCATATTTCTCACCATACTGCACCAGCGATGGGGATTGTGTGGTGGAGCCCATGTCCCAAGAGGAGGTGGTGGTGGTTCCAGATTGAGAATGCTGAGCTGCCAACTGAGCCAGGGCCTGAGCAGTCTTGAATTGCTCCAAGAACTGGGAGCCTGTGGTGCTGCTGCCTTTAGCTTCACCGACATCACCAAATCCTTTCCCTAACATGCTCACCTGTAGATCAAAACAGAGATTAGAGAAATCCACAGCCAAGCAACTTTGTTCAACTACTCAAAAAACAAACAAACAAACAAAAACAAAACACTTATCCCAGTTAAGAGCCAGTATAGATAAAACAAGTAAAGAAAGTCCAGGGCTTCCCTGGTGGTGCAGTGGTTAAGAATCCGCCTGCCAATGCAAGGGACACAGGTTCAAGCCCTGGTCGAGGAAGATCCCACATGCCGCGGAGCAACTAAGCCTGTGTGCACAACTACTGAGCCTGAGCTCTAGACCCTGTGAGCCACAACTACTGAGCTCGCATGCCACAACTACTGAAGCCCACGCGCCTAGAGCCCGTGCTCTGCAACAAGAGAAGCCACCGCAGTGAGAAGCCCGTGCACCGCAACAAAGAGTAGCCCCCACTCACCGAACCTAGAGAAAGCCCACGCACAGCAATGAAGACCCAACACAGCCAAAAATAAAAATAAACTAAATAAAATTTTTTAAAAAGAATGTCACCAAATAGAATAGTCCATTACAGCATAAGCTCTGGACTCAGAATGTCTAGATTCAAATCCTGGTTAAATAATTGTGGAAAAATTACTTGTAATTGGTCTGTACCTCATTTTCCTCATCTGAAAATAGTAATAAAAGTAGTACCTCATAAAGGTGTAGGAAGATTAAACAAATACTATATAAAGCATTTAATATGTGCATGGCACATAACAAGCAGTCAAAAAAATAAGAGCCATTAAAATTTATACCATTACCATCACTTTCCCCTCCCTCCTTCTCAGGGACTCCTTTAATGACTGGAGGAGTCTTCTCCCCTTTGAATTTTTAATCAACTAATACTTGATTATTAAGCTAACATGAAGGTGATATAAAATTTCACTTCAGCCATTAAAGTCTTTGCCCCTTCCACTGAACAGCTCAAAAGGAACAAAAACAACTAACTGAGCTTCATCTCAATGTTTCTAATAAGTAGCATAGAGACAAAGAAGCAAAGTTAAGGGGCTATCTCAACTTCTGCACTAAATGATCAAGTAATGAGTCAATATGATTTTATTGTTTTCTGTGTATATCCAAGTTCTACAGGGTAATCATGATGACAAAACAAAATTTACTCTTAATGCTTTTGGGGGATTCTCTCTATTCCCTACTACCAAGTAAAACTACCAGCCTAGACCAGAAGATTAACCGTGTGGCCTTGATTATTCTAAAGAACCTCCAAGGAGATTTAGTCTAGTCTCTCTTAAGTTCTTACTTAAGCACATAATGATCTTCATCATTAAGCGATGCTTATACAAAACCAATCTGTCCAACCCAAGGTAAGACTTTTTTTTCCCACTTCAGTCTGTATCCCAAGACTATACAAACAAGAACAAAAACACTGGAAATCTAGTTGAAAGTACAGGATTGCGGCAGAGAGATGATCCCGCACAGCAATGATTACCAAATATTCTGCAAGCATGTAACACTGAAGGTATAGAAAATTACCTAACATTCATATATTATGATAATGGGGAAGGGCTCCTATATTACTTATACCTATTAAATTTTAAGGGAAATTAATCCTCTAACCTCTGTCCTCAATGGAAAAGAACTACATTAAATAGCATACTGATTAACACAGGTAATGAAAAAAAAGAATAGTACTTATGTTTAGTTTCACATATCACATGACACACATTAAACAGAATGTTAAAGTAGAAGTATACTGAAAACTTATTTTTGATATGAGAATTTGGATTTAGGTGTAAATCTTCAACTCCAGACATTAAAGGCAATTAAAAGTGACACAGAGCACTTAACCCATTTTCCAGTCATATATCTTAGGTGTTGGTAGTTATTTTCTGATCTTCATTATATCTTCCTACAACCTTCGTCCCATTTTGTTTCTTCCTTCTTTTTCTTTTTAGTCCCAACACTCCTCTCCCTCCTCTGCCACCTTTTCTCTCCTGTGACCACTCATACATGGCAGAATATCAACCACCAAATTACTATTAACACAAAAAACTATTTTAAGACAACCGTTAAAAACTAAGAGTGGGACTTCCCTGGTGGCGCAGTGGTTAAGAATCCGCATACCAATGCAGGGGACATGCATTCGATCCCTGGTCCAGGAAAATCCCACGTGCCGCGGAGCAACTAAGCCCGTGAGCCACGACTACTGAGCCCTTGTGCCAGAACTCCTGAAGCCCGCGCGCCTAGAGCCCGTGCTCCGCAACAAGAGAAACCACTGCAATGAGAAGCATGAGCACCGCAACAAAGAGTATCCCCTGCTCGCCACAACTAGAGAAAGCTTCCGCACAGCAATGAAGACCCAACACAGCCAAAAATAAATAAATAAATAAATTTATTTTTTAAAAAACCTAACAGCTCTGGATTAGAGGCTGACTTGGCAGTTTTACAGCTGAAGTAATTACTCTAACGTTACTACTAGAAAAATAAAAGTATATGCATACACATAGTTTCTTACCTCTTACAACTATAGTAACCCTCCACCAAAAAATAAACAGGAAAGTAAGGAAAGTAAAATAAACAGGAAAGAAGAGAGAAAAAGCAGTACTTTTAGGATTTACTGACCATCTTTGTTTAGTCATTTAACCTTTGCTATAATTGATGACCTTGAATTTTAAAAAATATTCTGAATCAACAAGTCATTTGCCATAAGTGCTCTAGGTTGTTAATAACCAATACCACTACTTCCACATTTGTGGAGACTTTACCCATTATCTTATTTATCTTCCTGAAGCCCTGTAAGATAGGCACAGCAAGCGCTCTTATCCCCACTTACAGAGAAAGGGAGAAATAGCTAGTAAGTGGGCAGATTCAGGAAGACCCCAAGTTTTTAGAAGCCTAGCTCAGAAATGTCTGGTTTAAATGAAGACATATGACAATTCTGCTCTATCAAGAAACAGGGAACTGCTGGACTTCCCTGGTGGTCCAGGGGTTAAGACTCCGTGCTCCCAATGCATGGGTTCAATCCTTGGTCGGGGAACTAAGATCCCACATGCCGCACAGTGCAGCCAAAAACCAAAAAACAAACAAACAAAAAGCACGGAACTGCTACAACCTTCCATCCAAGTTTAATTAGTATTACTAATACTAATTTGTATTAAAATTGGCTGTCACTGATTTTCACTCTTCAAGAATAATAGTGAACAATGTTCACACAATAACTTCAGTAAATGATGTTAACTCATTTTTTTAAAGTCTACACATTAAAAAAATACATTTAATTAATTAATTAATTTATTTATTTATTTTGGCTGCGCTGGGTCTTAGTTGAGGCATGTGGGCTTCTTAGTTGTGGCATGCATGTGGGATCTAGTTCTCTGACCAGGGATCGAACTCGGGCTCCGTACTTTGGGAGTGTGGAGTCTAACCCACTGGCCCACAAGAGAAGTCTCCTAACTCATTTTTATAAGATGACTCAGTCTGTCCAAAGCTAAGTCCTCTCCTAGAGCCATATCCCTTACTACCCAACTCGACATCTCCACACCCAAGTCAGCTTAGGAAGACAAAAGAAGACGCTTTACTTTGCCCCAAACCTCTGGGTATCACTGAAAGGAATTACTGTATGTATGTGCTGGGGTTGCACAAAAGTTTGGTTAGGATACACCATGTTTCCTACTTACCATACTGTGATGAGAAAACGTGTTCCCTGAAGCAGGTTGTGATATGGCACTCTGCTTCGAGTTACTGAACACCAGAGGCTGGGCAAGAGAAGGAGCCTGAGATGGATCCAGATTAGATGAATCATTCTCCATTGAAGATGGTGTCTTCCCCAACAGAACAGCAAGGTCAATTCTGGTGGAGAGATGGGAGCTTGATGAATAATGACTGAACATTCCAGCATTCCCTAACACCTGACTCAGACTATGGTTAGATCAAAATGAAGTCACTCCCCAGAAACACAAAGCCGTGAAATGCTTAATTCATCAAAATAACAGATCTGTAAGAACCACAACAGTATCTACCTATGCTCCATTGAGGCTGCCAACCTTAATAATGTTGAATATTTTAATTTTAGTGAAATTAACTTAGTGAAATATCAAATGTTAGTTTTAATACAGCAGCTCGATAATTGGGCCAAAATTTACAAATTTTTACCCATGATCTTAATGCTAAATACCTGTCATTACCAATATCTAATATATAAAACCACATACTAGAATGCTGGCTTCCTCAAGCAGCTTTGGAACAAGAAGGGTTTGGGGAATTTTTCCCCCAATTTTTAAAATATTTCAAGTTACCTGTGGTATAATGAAAATATATACTAGGGGCTTTGCAAATTTCCTGAGTCGTAGGAGTGTCTTTTGTTTTTCATAATTGGTCTCTTTCAACCACAGTTTATGCTAATAAAGTTAACAGGGTGGGACCCCTCACAGAGTTTCAAGAAGGTGGCTGGTCACCAGAAACACCAAGAAAGTGATTAGAGAGTTGGAACTATCAGCCCCACCACCCTCCACCCACTTCTAGGGAAGGAAGAGGAGCTAGAGATTGAATTCAATCACCAATGACTTTATCAATCATGCCTATGTAATGAAACTCTGATTAAAATCTCTTGAACAATGAGGTTCAGTGAGCTTCTGGGATGGTGAACACATCGATGTGCCAGGAGGGCAGCACACCCAGAGAGGGCTTAGAAGCTCTGTGCTCCACCAACTCCCATACCATGCCCTATGCATCTTCTCCATCTGGCTCTTCCTGAGTACTGGTTATAATAAACCAGGGACAGCAAATAAAACTCTTTCCTGAGTTATGTGAGTCATTCTAACAAATTATTAAACCTGAGGAGGGGGCTGTGAGAACTCCCAAATTTGTAGTCGGCTGGGCAGAAATGTGCAGGTGGCCCATTTGCAGCTGACCTCTGAAGTAAATAAAGGCAGTCTTGTGGTACTGAGCGGTCAACTTGGGTCTGCGCTAACTCTGGAGAGTTAATGTCAGAACACCCAGCTGGTGTCAGAGAATTGCAGAATTGGTGTGAAAAAAAAAAAAATCACAGATATTTGGTATCATAGGAAAAAAAAAAAGTATGGAGGTTCCTTAAAAAACTAAAAATAGAACTACCATATGACCCAGCAATCCCACTACTGGCCATATACCCTGAGAAGACCGTAATTCAAAAAGAGACATGTACCACAATGTTCACTGCAGCACTATTTACAATAGCCAGGACACGGAAGCAACCTACATGTCCAACAACAGATGAATGGACAAAGAAGATGTGGCACATATACACAATGGAATGTTACTCAGCCATAAAAAGAAACGAAATTGAGTTATTTGTAGTGAGATGGATGGAGCTAGAGTCTGTCATACAGAGTGCAGTAAGTCAGAAAGAGAAAAACAAATACCGTATGCTAACGCATATTTATGGAATCTAAAAAAAAATGGTACTGATGAACCTAGTGGCAGGGCAGCAATAAAGATGCAGACATAGAGAACGGACTTGAGGACACGGGGGAGGGGATGGGGGAAGCTGGGGCGAAGTGAGAGTAGCATCAACATATATACACTACCAAATGTAAAACAGCTAGCTATTGGGAAGCAGCAGCATAGCACAGGGAGATCAGCTCGGTGCTTTGCAATGAACTGGAGGGGTGGGATAGGAAGGCTCAAGAGGGAGGGTATATAGGGATATATGTATGCATATGGCTGATTCACTTTGTTGTACAACAAAAACTAACAGCATTGTGAAGCAATTATACTCCAATAAAGTTGTATGAAAACAAAAAACACATTACCTCTGGTAATGACATCCTGAACATCCTATTCCTATCGCACTTCTCTTTAGGACATTCTGAATCAACAGCTATCATACCCAGGTCTAGAAATAATCCAAGAGTCTTTCAGGGGATAAAAATATTCCCTGACAAGTGTTATCTTCCTCTACTGACCCCAATACCTATGTTCAAGTTCTAAAAATTTCATAAGCCATATCCTAGGGAAAAAAATTATCACCATACTCAGTGGGCTAAGCAAAGATCATAATTATTAAGCAAGAGAAGAAACTATTGAACAGTTCTGCAAATTCAGAAATAAATGAAAACTTTCCACTTTCAGCTTCTCTTTACCTGACTTACCACAAGTTCTAAGTTCTAAGTTTTCATCAATACCTGTGATGCTGACAAGGCTGACCTATGCATTACAGGGCTATTTGGGGGAGAGTTAGCTTTAAAATTGTAATATGTGGATTTCCATTCAGTAGATTACTAATATCAACTCTTACAAATCTACCAATCAACTTAATAGGACCATAATGTGATTTGGTTATCATTATTACCGACACCATGGGAGTCTGTAAAGGCCCAGTGCCACTCTTCATTACAACTAACTTAGTAGATACCCTTGGGAAAAGATACTGAATTATACCACACACTTGCCTCTGACCAGCAGTGATTGTCACATTCTCCGCAGGCAGAGGCACTGACGACACATTAGAGGCAGTGAAGATCTTGGTCTCAGAAAGCTGGAAAACAGAAGAATTAGTCACTCCTGGTGTTACGTAGGTTTCAGTCAGAAACCTGGCACAGGTAAGGGGAATTCAACATCAAGAAAAAGGGGAAAACCCTTAGAAGAGAGAACTATCTACTCTAAGGAATCCTGAATGGACTGACCTTCAAGCCCCTTCTATCTATGCACAATGGTTTTATCAAAAGAGAGGGTAGAATCAAGAAACCCAATAAAATCTAATGGAGTCACATAATATGCACACTGAACTTATAGGAAGGTGAATATGCTAGACAGAAAAACAGAGAAAGGCCCTTTAAATTTTCCCGCTACAGCTCCCAACTCCTACCTCAATCCAAACCATACTTTATCTTCCACTACTCCTCTCAAAGAAAGGAAGATCACAGCCAAGATGAAGAGAGAAATAAGTTAATTCTTGGCTTTTGAGCAGTAAGGGCCCAAGTGCTGATGAGTCGATATATGGAGGAATAATTTTAACATGCATTTTTTGGGGACTTCCCTGGTGGCGCAGTGGATAAGACTCTGTGCTCCCAATGCAGGAGGCCTGGGTTCAATCACTGGTCAGGGAACTAGATCCCACATGCATGCCACAACTAAGAGTTCGCATGCCACAACTAAGGAGCTCACGTGCTCCAACTAAGGAGTCAGCGAGCCGCAACTAAAGGAACCCTGGAACCGCGACTAAGGAGCCCGCCTGCCACAACTAAGACCTGGTACAACCAAATAAATAAATAAATACATATATTTTTTTAAAGGCATTTTTTGCCTTAAAACTGACTTTGACCAAAAAAAAAAAAACCAAACTGACTTTGTTACACCTAGTCTCTCCACTATAAAACACTAAAATTAGGTAAGCAATTGTAGGGAATAAATCTTCCTACTATTCAAAAGTTGATTTTTTTTGAGGGGGGGGGGCATGCTGCCTGGCCTTCTGGGATCTTAGTTCCCCAACCAGGAATTGAACCCCGGCCCTCAGCAGTGGAAGCGTGGAGTCCTTAACCGCTGGACCGCCAGGGAATTCCCCCAAAAGTTGATTTTTTTTTTTTTTTTTTAAAAACTTTTTGATTAAAATCTCCCCTCTAAAAACAGGGAATCCACTCCCCCAAATATATCGTTCTCTGAAAGGTGGTTAAGCAGACAAGCCAAATCTTAGAAAGTATTCACAAAGCAGTCCAGCTCTGCTACAATAGAAAAGAATCACCCTCTGATGCTGATACATCCAGAATTTTAAAACTCAGGCCTGAAAACCAAAACAGTTTGACACATCATTTCCTCTTATCATATTCTGTCTTGACTGAATAAATACAAGTATAGGAAGAAAGTTCATCCATGATCACGGGAAACTGTAATTCACAGCAAAAGCCTGACTGTGACCAGGGAACAGGAAAATTCTTTTACTCAGGTACTACTCCAGTGAATTCATATAGCTTGTTTATGTGCCACCCATCTATGAGGTTTTCTAGTTTAGTCAATCTGGAAGATAGCCAAACCTACATGTTCATCTCAATTACAATCACCACGTTGGGCTCTTAGTACAAAAACAAAAGGGGTCCCAGAGTCAACCAGACTGTAAACTTAAGAACCTGGTACTGTAACTCTCATCTGTACCCACCTCTAAGCCAATTACAGGACCATACACCAATGCCTGAATGTGAACCAAATAACTGATTTGCTCCAAGGAGAGTCATGTGCCACCAGAAGCTGCTACTCAATGCACAACCTGCCTAACTCCATTTCTAGTGCCCTACCCAACCACCATCTCTTCCTGGGATAAATCCGACAATCAGATATTGGACTTACACAAGTGCACTTGCCCTTTCCATAGTCTGGTTCCACAGAGTCCTGTTCATGCCCAGTCTCCTTCATATAACATATGTGAAATGTTCTGGCTCAGAACACTATTTTGGATGTAAAAGTTTTGGGTCAGAATCTTAAGGGTGAATTTTGAGGGGTAGAAACATACCCATTTTCTATCCCTAAACACCACTTAGGGATAGAAGGTACTAATGAGGAATGACCTGGGAATACCTACATCTTCATTCCAATCTTCAGTTCCCCACTCCTCTGTTGCAGTCCTCCATGCACCTGGGAATAAAGGAAAAACAATGAAGTAATTTTAAGTACCAGTAAAAAGCATAGGCAGAAAATACGGATGTATTAAACTTTTGGCAGCCAAAAGTGTAACCAGAATTTAGTAATCAGAAGGGATTCTGGGCTTCAGAGGGAGGAAAAGACTTTTTAGAAAGGGATACCTCAGAACAACCAGGGTTTTAATAAGATTATGATTTCACAGCTATTTTCAGTTCTTGTTACACAGCTGTAATAGGAAAGAGAGCCAGACAGTAAGAAAGAGAGAGAAAATGCAAGAGAGAGCAAGACTCCAATGGACCCAATGCTCCAAGCAATCTCTTAAGGGCCTTCAGTCCTCTGACTTAGTAGTCTGTTCAGTGAAATGGCAGCAGACAATTTAAACTAAAACATGCAAGCTATACTTATTTGGTATAAGACAATACTGCAGGCAGTCTGAAGAAAGATGGCAGCAGGGGCAAAGGAACACAAATGGTTGCCACAGTATAGTCAAAGGGCAGTGAAGAAGGAAAGGCTTGAAATCCAAACTGAGAGCACCGACACCTACCTGCTATGGGAACTGAATTTAAAAATGCATACTCAGGGCTTTCCTGGTGGCACAGTGGTTAAGAATCCGCCTGCCAATGCAGGGGACGCGGGTTCAATCCCTGATCTGGGAGGATCCCACATGCCGCAGAGCAACTAAGCCTGTGCACCACAACTACTGAGCCTGCGCTCTAGAGCCTATGTGCCACAACTACTGAACCTGTGTGCCACAACTACTGACGCCCGCGTGCCTAAAGCCCATGCTCCACAACAAGAGAAGCCACCACAATGAGAAGCCTGTGCGCCACAATGAAGAGTGGCCCCGCTCTCTGCAACCAGAGAAAAGCTCACACGCAGCAACGAAGACCCAACGCAGCCAAAAATTAAATTAAATTTAAAAATGCATACTCAGCAGAAGTCAAGTTTATAGATCATATTGATTTATCTATAAGAAACCCCAATGGATCTGTTCTTTTCAGAAGACACGAGATGAGACTGAAAAACCAAATATGTGTAATAGTTACCATACTGGTCCTAACTATACAAAACACAAAATCTGACCTGCTGAGGTCATGGCACAGACAATGGAGGGGCACAGTTTCTGTAGGAGAGGTCCGTAAATAATCAAACCACCTTCCACATTCCCCTTGTTTTGCTTCACGTATACGCATATCCTCAGAAAAGGAACCTGCCATTTTTTAAGGAATATAGGTGAGTTTCTATGAGACCTAAGATTCTTCCCTTCAACCAAAGAACCACACTAAGTAAGAAATAGGAACCTCTGTGTAGCAAGGACCAGAAAACGCCTTATTTTCTTCTCTAGAATAACAGTATATATTTAATAATTCTTAAAACATTCTCTCCAAATGGAGAAAACTTCTTACAAGAATGAAGGAATGAAGGCGTGGCATTCAGATTTCACTGTCACTGAAGAGAAATACTCTAACACCTACAAAACCCATCTGAAATTCTCTTAAACATTTAATAACGAAAAGTCCTATTTCCTAGAGAAAAATATGTTCAGTGCAATACCTTTCCCAGGACAATGTTAAAACTGTGCCAGGGAAATTCCAAACCACTTAATAATGACAATGTTCTCCAAATCAAACTGAAGTCCAATCTCAGTTTAGACAAGTTACAAACCACATTCTTCTCTCCCTCTCTAGTGATGGCATATTTCCTCCCCATTGACAACCATCCCACCCTGGCTAATTGGAATCCAAAATCTGGGTTAACACATACACACAATCCTAGAATTGGAAGTGATCTAAGAAGTTATTTACTACTGAGAGGCTATCTCTCAATGCAAGAATTTTTTTTCCCCTGCACTCTGGCGACTGCATCTGGAATGGAAAGGAAGACTGTAGACAGCTACTTGACACATTCCTATATAGGACATATGGTCTCGGCTAAGGAAAAGGACTACACTGAGGAAGCGTTAAGGCGCAGAAAGAGTGCAAATGCTCTGAACAAAAGATTAGGGCTTCCATTCCATCAGCAAAAAGCACAGACAATATAAATGTTAAATATTCATTAAATAATTTTTTTAAGGAGGAAAAACAGGCACAGAATATGAGAGAAAGAAGCAGAAAAATAAAAAGCAGGAAGACAGAAAAATGACATATCCACAGATATTTCAGTTCATAAAAATCTATTAAATATCCGGGGCAGTTAGGCGCCTGGATGTATCATACCAGGAGCAGTCTCAAATTTTCGGGGATAATTTGACCCCTCAACCCCAATGAAATCAAGTCCTGAAACAAAAAAGAAAAGAAAAGAAAAAACAACCAGTGAAATTTTGCTTGTGAATAAGAATGTCTGCCCCCAACACACAATTCCCACTGTACCTGTGGATATTTTAAGGGTAGATTTGAGTCTCTTTTTAAATTAAAAAGGGAATTTGTAATTTGCTATTATGAAAACACAAAAAGAGATCATGCGTGAAGGTAAGTTTAAATCATGAAACCTGAAGGGAATGCATGAAACTATACTCAACACTTTCACACTAACAAGATGACAGCAGCAATTCACATAATTTTTCATTCAGCCACAAATCAAAAATTTCTGATTCTAGCCTCCCAAATCTGCTATTCTCTACTCAGTATAAATAATCACACACCTCTTCCTTCCCTCTCTCTTTTCCCAACCAGATCCTTGTTGCAAATAGCTAAGGCTTTCAATCTAGGACTGGGACTCCATGCCTGATTTTCTATCCACAACTAAAACCAAATCCCTCAACTTCTATTATCTTTTCTGCCAATGATAAAAAGCCAAATACCCAAGAACGAACTAGAGCTCAGAAACATATCTGTTATTCAGATTGTTACCAATGCTCTACAAAGCCATCAAGAGATGAATAAAGAGCAGTTCTAATACCTCCAAAGTATAAGTTAAAACAGAAAAGGATATTTCACAGCCAAATGGTTAAGGGACTTCAAAAAGATATCTAGCTTGCCAATAACTCAACTTTAGCCTCCACCAATGAGAAATCTGTATTAAAAATGAGTTTATAAGATAGCCTGATCAACAAAAAGCAAGTAACATTCAGGACCTGAGGTACAGCATATTGTGGGCAGTAGATGAGAAGTGATTTGTGCCAAAGACCTTCCTAAAGACGCAGGATTAACGTAACAGATCTTTGAAAGGGGGCAAGGCAAATTTAAATGGATAAGGAGTCAAAGAGCCTATTTCATGCTCTACTATTAACCCTTCCCCCACTTTGTAAGAGGAAAAAAGTCTCAGGCTTTCCATGTGCTGGCTCAGCCAGAAAGAGGTAGCTGATCTCATAAGCAAGTACTCTGGAATCAAGAGGCTGCTCTTATTTAAAGTAGTAAAAGTTACCTCTTACTCCCAAACACATCTTGGTGTATTGCACAAGCCTAACATATCCTCAAACATATATACGCTACCCAAATATGCATCAAAGTCAGCTAACAAAAAAAGCGAATCCCATAATACTCTACCACAACCAGAAGACTATCCAACAAAGAGAGGCAGAAAGTCTCCAGATTTCCTTCTTGCCCAGAAACTGAGATTTCCCAAAAATTAAGGGGAAAAGATACTCCTACCTCTGTATGCAGAAACAAATAAATTGACAGTGGGCTTTGATTCTGGGCCCTATTCATCTTTACAAGTAGTGGCTTGATTAATTAATTCTGGATATCTTTTCAAAAGGCAAAGCTAAGTAGCCAAACAGAAACACTAGGAAATACAATTGGAGCTAATGGTATAATAGAAAGAGCATGAGCTTTTAGAGTCAAAAAATTCTGAGTTCAAATACTAGCAAATTTCACAACCACTCTTGCAGTCTAAGTCTTGTCATCTGGAAAGTGACGATAAATAATGTCTATTTCATAAAATAGTGATGAAGATCAGGTGAAACAGCAAGTATAATGTGCCCATGGGCACACAGTAAATGAAAAGAGTACATTGTAATTCAGTTGTCACCCCTTTCTGTCTCTGACTCAGCAGCCAAAAACTACTCCACTTTTTTGTTAATATAACCTCAAAAAAATTATTCCCTTAGATTCCCAGAGACAAGAAACTAATAAAAGTCACTCACTCGTCCCATCATCTGGTTCAAAGTGGCCAGTGTTGTTCCATGTATTGCCGCTATTATTGCCATAGTTATCATCAGTATTGGCCGGCTCTGCATAATCAGCTGGGTTAAAGGTTCTGGGAGGAAAAAAAAAAAAAAAAAAAAAAAAAAAAAAAGCTTAAAAGAGCCTCTGAGCTCTAAGCAGCACCAGTGAAAACTAACTCAAAAGGAGGGCAATCAGAATCTTGACTGTCTCTTTCCTAGTACAGATCAACCATGGCCCCATTCTGTAAGCCTATAAGCTGTCTACTTTTCCTCACTTACCAGCTTAGCTAAAATTTCATGGTATAATCTTAATTTATAACTACTATCCCTTTTGGGGTTAGGACACCAATAAAATCCACATGAAGATTTTGAGAAAATAGCAGGTATTTGTATTCAAGTGAAGCTATGAGATAAAATAATCCAGGTGGTAAATGCTTATCTCCCCAAAATAAGCCCTATACCTATACACACCTGATGAAATAGTCCAGCAATCTTTCTGATCACATTTTGGTTATAGCTGCCTACTATCCTCAGGATACCAGGATATTAACCATGCTAAAACATTATGGTAATGCTTAAGGAAAAATAAAAATTAAAGACTTTAACACTGGATCAATGAAACTTACCCCATTCCTTGGGCAGAAAACCTTCCTCCCCGCCTACCAGAGCCACCTAAAGAATGAGAAAAAGAGGGAGAAAGAAATATTTTAGACGTTGATATAAAATCACCTTGCCAACTGAGGCAGCTTTGGAAAGTAAGTGGTTGACATCATCAGATATTCCTTCTCTCACTCTGCAGCACATCAGTTAAATATAACACAGCAGGACAATTATTATCGACAAGGTTGTTCCTTTGCTGATCAAACTGCTGGATCCTCAAGCAAATACAATAATAGCAACAATAAAGAGCAGAGAAAATGACATCTACCTTCCTTCCCACTGCCCACTCAGTAATCTCTAGAATTTGCATGACACCTCAACAATTAAGGTATCCAGAGTCCATGTGAATTTGTCTGGTTTTAAATAAAGCAGACCCCTACTAAACTAATAAGAGTAGCTTGCCCCCAGTATCCATCCCGCCAACAAACTGATCACCTCTGCCTCGGCCACGACCTCTTCTGCCTCTTTCTGTGCCTCTTCCAGAAGGCCCTCCACTCTTGGTGCCATCTAATCCATTTTCCTGACCTCGAACTGAAATTTAAAAACAAAACAAAACAAAACAAAACAAAACACCACAGATGGCCAGAGCAAAGTGAATAGAAAGTATGTACATAAATGGTATGTATTCATGGTGGTGGGGAGACAAAAACAAAGAAGAGAAAATGAGCTGGAAGGATGGAACATGATGGTTACTAAGGGAATGGTTACTAGTCAAACAATTTTACAAACAGCTACAGGTAACTTCATGCTAAACTGGTGGCTGTTGCTAGAAAAGGCTACATGCAAGAAATGCCAAGGTCTCAGAACAGATGATTTTAAGAAAAATCAAAAGGATGATATAATGGTTACTAGATCCAGCCTCGCAGGGCCCTGACATCCCTCAAGTCTAGACATTACTAACCCACAACTGGTTTTGTTAAAGCCCCATGCATACACTCTCGTCCGCGGCTGGCACCTCTCCCCCGTCTTGGTGGCCCACCACGTCGCCGACTATAGTCTCTGTCCCGGTCTCGATTTTCTTTGCCTTCCTCGTTGGATTCCGTTTGACCACCGTCCTTCTGTCCTGAGACTCCTTTCTTCTTCCCAACCATCTCCCAGGAATGCTAAAGAAGAGCAGAGCATTCATGTCTAATCAATATAGGTTGCTACCAGGAAACCAGAGATAAAAGCTGGGACAACTGTTAACCATTCTCCTCTCAGCATCCACATCTAAGATGACTTCTATTAGTTTATTTCTGTTTAAGTGTAAAGTATAGACAGAACCTCAAAACAAATTCTACACCTATCACTGCAAAATTGAAGCCCTTTTTGTAGAAGAGATGTTTATAAGCAAATGGATTGCAGGGATCACTTCCAAAAGGGTTACCAAGATCTCTATCCAGTTCAGTCACTCGGCGTGGTAGTCAAAGGACCTAGTTACTTACTGGTCCTTTCTTTCAAGTGTGTTTCCTGGGCTGAAAAAACTAATTCCCTTTGGATTCAGTGACTTCCAGTTTTTTATAGCCTTATCCATGTCAAATAAAGCAGAAAAGAAAACTGAAAGTTTGTAAAAGTTAACTCTGAATTCAGAATGAATGAATAGCATTTGACTCTTGAGTATATTCTCTAATTCAGCAACCTAGAATTTAGGAGGAAAACAACTATACCTACTCCCCAACCCACCCCCCTTCACACACATCAATTTCCTTTATTTAAAAGAAGACCAAATAGCAGTCCGGAAAGCACAGCCCTGGCCTTGAGACATGCTGACTATAGGAAGCCTTCCATTCCTGGTTTTATTCACTGTGTTCTCCCCTATACATCCTGAATTGCTACAATACGATTCAACCTTCCTCAAAGCAGTTCATTCCAGATTGCAGGAGGGAATATTTACAATAAGGAAAATGAGCTAAACAGTCTTGCAAAAACTCATTCCTTAGGAAAATGAGTTTTACAAATTTGAAGTTTTTTTTTTTGGCCTCGCCGTGCAGCTTGCGGGATCTTAGTTCCCTTACCAGGGATTGAACCCAGGTTCTCAGTACTGAAAGCGTGGGGTCCTAACTACCAGCGAATTCCCTATAAATTTAAAGTTTTAAACACACAAATACATTGATTTACAAATTTTTGCAGAAAATATGTACAAATAAAAGTTCCAGTTCAATCACCAAGACTATCAGATCTTTACTATCCTAGATACCATCTAACCCAAACTACAATGGCCCTGTTGCTCAGCAACAGGTATCTAATATCCAATAACTTTGAAAATATGGAATAGTAATATGAAATTACTATTAATTTTGTCAGGGTTAATAATATTGTGGTCATATAAAAGAGTATCCTTTAAGGAAAACATGCCAAAGAATTTAGCAAATAAAGTACTATGATGTCTACAACAACTTATTTCCAAATAATCCCAAGTGTCCACCAGTGGATGAGTGGATAAACGAGATGTGCTACAAACATACAACGGAATATTATTCCACCTTAAAAAGGAGTGAAATTCTGACACAAGCCACAATATAAATAAACCTTGAAAACATTTTGCTAAACGAAGACACAAAAAGACAAATATTATTTGATTCCACTTATATGAGGTACCAAGAACAGGCAAAACCTTACATGAGGTAGTGAAAATAGGTGTTACCCCAACCTGGGAGTGGGGAAACAGAGTTAACTGTTTAATGGATACAGTTTCTAATTAGGAAATGAATAAGTTCTGGAAATGGATAGTGGTAATGGTTGTCCAACACTGTGAATGTCCTTAATGCCAATGAATTGTATACTTAAAATAGATAAACTGGTCAATTTTGTTAAATATATTTTACCACAATGTAAACATTTTTAAGTTCAAAAACAGTAAATTTAAAACTATACTAAAAGCATACCTACATATTCTAAAAAGTCCACAGGAAATAGTTTACTAAAAATTAAGTATCTGCCTAGGACTCAGCAGCTCCTTGTTGCCTACTCTTTCAACCCACCCGGATTCCACATTATAGCTGGTAGGTCAATTTTTGCTCACAGTAGCTTCAATTCATAAATTATAGTAACCTTGTAGCTAAATCTACATCAGGAACACTGGAAACCAGACTCCACACAGTTCTTCAAGTTTTTGCTACTCTGTCTCAAAACCTGATAGGTTTCAGAAACCTGTCACCTTTTTCTTCTCTATGGTTATACATCAGCTGCTGGCACCAGATGGGTTCTGTAAGTAAAAAGAATTACTATAATCTTCCCAAGGCACTGCCAGTTTTCTAATACGATCTCATCCAACCAAATACATCCAACAGTGATTCCCATTGGTTTCACTAGTAGCTGGTTTATTTGTGGCATAAACCTACATTCTCTACCTTTTTTTTCTTTTTTGATCCTGTGAAAGGTCAGACTTGTAGCACTAGGCAGGAGATGCTAGAAGGTGAAACAAAATATGACTTGTGCAAAAAAAATAAAATAAAAATAAAAATTCACTTTTTTTTTTGGCTGTGCCACGCAGCATGCAGGACCTTAGTTACTCAACCAGGTATCGAACCCGTGCCCGCTGCACTGGGAGCTCAGAGTCTTAACCACTGGACCGCCAGGGAAGTCCCCCAAAAATTCACACTTTTTAAAAGTGTAAGTAGATCTACCTCCACCTCTAACCCACTCCCTCGAAAATACAGATGCAATTACTCTGGAGTAAACTCAAGATGAACCAGAATTGCTTTCTGATTACCCAGGCAGTAATTTTCAAACAAGGCCCATAATATAAAATCTAATCTAGGACCACACTTTTGAAGAGAAAAAGGTACAAATATAAATTCAATGATTAAAAATAGTTTTTCACTATTATTTCCCATTGCTTCGAGGAAACTGACAAACCTCCAACATTCAGCTAAAGTGACACTGTAACATCAGTAAGTTAATCTCTCTAAGGATGAAATCTGGTTATCAATCTCAACCAAAGATCCCCTGAGTAAGACCAAGTAAATAAAAATGATTTCAAATGATACACTCCTCATTAAAAAAATAATAATAAAGGTCTCTACTAAACACTGCAGGAACATCTCAAAGATTAATTAGTAAGGCAGAATCCCTGTTCTTAAGGGGCTTAACAATTTGAAACAGTAATAAGACAATAACAAAACACAGGATTCTCCTTAAATAGAAAGGAAAGGAGGAGGTGAAAGCAACTCTAAATTCTAGGGCAAGAGTTCCTCCAATATCCCCTATCATCTCCAGGGATGGTCAACAGGCACTAAAGTCTGTTTCTCTGCTAATTCAACAGAAGTTAAGTTCACATGATGAAAAGGTATTGTGAAATGTAAAGCTGATATTGGTGGGAGTGTTCTGAAATCAGAATCCAGTAGTCTGTGGCTTTGTTCAACAGCAATAAAACACATGAACAGAAATCTTCCATGATTAGTAACTAAGGCTATTAAATAGCACCTCTAACTCAGACTAACCAAATATTGAAAACAGTCACTAGCCTAGAATGAATAATTTATTTCCAGGCCAACTAGAAGAAACTGATTTTATCTATTTTCTCCTATTTATTGTACATAAACTTTAAGTATTTGCAACCTGCAGTAAATAATCTCCAAGACAGTTCCTTGCTTTATTTGGAGAATAAGATACTCTGCTTTAAGGTGAGTTACCCCACTTGCTATTTCTGGAATTTATTAGCCTCTCAACAAGGGACCCACTTTCTAGAACACTTTATTAGCACTCTACCGTATCTGGGTTTCCTTCCAGCAGTACATTGATGGCTCTGTTGACATCTCCATTGCAGTCATGCAAAGCAATGACACATTCATCCTGGTTCTTGCCTGTGATATCAATCAACTGAAAGAGAGAGATCAGCAACCATCATGAACAAGCCTGCACTCCCCACAAAAGAAAACTAGGTGAAAAAAAGGGAGAAGACACAGCTGAGTTTGAAAGAACCAGGCTTAAGAAAGTATAACATGCAGAATTTTGGTACTCTAGTTCCAAAAGCAAAATATTAACAACCTGTGATTAGGGATGGGGCAAAAGTATTTATAAAGCAGTTGAACAATACAGCATCTAATAGAGAATCAAATGCAGAAGCATACAGGATCCAGTATACCATGACTTTCCACATTTCCTAAATGCCACAACTATTCAAAGCTGCTGTACAATGGTACCAACAAAGTCATTCAATAAACAAGAGATTAAAATTAAGGTAAAACCTCTCTGGACAAGGTATCTGTCCAAATGGGTACAATCAGACAATAAAAGCACTCATAATTCTTTTAATACTATAGTGGAAAATATCCTGGTAGGCATCAATTCTATTTAACTGTGCTTTGATCTTGATGTCTTTTCCCACAGCTTATGGCAAAAACTAGCGATACACTCACTTGTTTCACCTTTTCCTCAAAGTCAGCATCATTATGGTCCGAAATCATCTGTGCAAGTCGAATTTGTTCCGCAGTGGCCTAAGAAAGCATGATCAAGAGACAACAGTTTAGACAAATAAGAGGGACCTATATAGTCAATATTCTCATCTCCCATCCTGATTTCCTTCTCCTTGTTACAAATGACCAACTAATAAAACGCTACCACCATGACAACGAAGAGTGAAGCTGTGACTATTTCAAGCTATAATCTCTAAAAAAGCAGGGAGCTTTTTCACCTATGTTCACAGTTAAAAAGACTTTCATTTTGGGGTCACAGCACCACTTTGAAACATCTGTGCCTTAATTCAATTTCATTTATTTGCAAAGTCATGTGTAAACCCTGTTCCTGATTCTGCAATGACCAATGCCACCCTCTTATTCCTTAGGGATGAGAATATCATTAAGGTTTAGTCTGAGGATACACTCAGCATATCTTCCAAGTATCCAGTGTATGTTTATAAGATGTCAGATATTTTAGCCCCAACTGAGATTAAGCACTAAAATTCTGCTAGAAATTCACCAGGAAAAAGAAGTGAAAGAAAAATGAATAAGAGGAAAGTTCTAGGCTTACATATTCAATTTAACTGACCATAACCAAATACAAATTAATTTATTCATATTAGGTGCCAACAAATACCAGACTGGTTATTAAAAAAAAAAAAAGATCATATCTAAATCCAACTTAAAAAAAAAAAAGAGAGAGAACTCATAAACCTCAGCATCCAGGTGCCAAGGAGGTTAATTTACTCTTTAAAACTGAGCAATACTCTAGGGTGTCTCATCTGTTAATCTTGAAGGAACACAGTAAAGATGCTAACTCCTCATGGGAAAGGAAAAATCAGATTAGGCCTCAATGAGAACAGAGAGGAAAACAAAAGACAAGTTAGGGAAAAGAAGAGCAAAGGAAAGGAAGAAGGTGGCAAGACAAAGATTGGCTAGAGGGATGTCAAAGTGCAAGGTCTAGGAAATAAGAAACGTATTGCTAAAACAACCCAGATGAATGAAGGAAAATGTTAACTTAGAGATACAAAGCACAGGACCCATTCTTTCCAAGCGTCATAATGCAGTAAATTAAGCACATTGCATCACAGCATGTCATTAACAGTTACCAAGCCCCAAGTGAAAAGAGGCATGGATTAGAAAATAAGAATAAAGAACCCAAACTAATAATCCAAAGCACAGAATGATGCTGCACTAGATGGAAACCAGTATCAACCAGCAAGGCTACCCCATGGATCCATATCCCTTGGGTTCTTTACCTGGGGCCGCTGCTTGTGCTGCGTCTGATTTTGGTTTTGAGGTGGTTCCCAGTTTCCCCGGGCTCGGTTAGTGCCCACCGACGTCATCATTTACAGTATATACAAATAACAGTATTTACAAGGTAGAATACTGAAAGATTTAAGAAAAAAAAAAAAGTTTAGATGTTAAATGTGGGCAAAATGTTTTCAACCTCTCTTTCATCAGCACCTTCACCACATTGAGAGACAAACCAACATTCACCTGTTCTTGAGACAGATTTCCAGTATGATAAATTCCTTAGGGAACTGTGACTATTAATCCATTTTTGTAAAACAAGAAATATATAAAACATGTGTTAAGTGATGGTTTGTTTTAAAGTTATGAGCACGATTTGGTTACAGTCCCCTATAAGCAGCCTTTGTGAAGTTTTGCTATCTTGATAGTAAGCAAAACAATGTTAATAATCAAGTCTTCCAATAGGTGAAAATACCCAAAGTCCCTTTGACAGAAGGAAAGATAATCAGCAAAGCCTGGAAACAAAAGCCTTCCATGAAGGGGATTAGTCTACACTCCAAATAAAAACAATTTAAAATGCTGTACTCAACCTACCTTTGAAAACAGCTTTACCTGCCTTACAACCTTTTAAACGTAAGTTGTATGTGTCCTCCATCATTTTGGAAAGGACAAGCTCAAACCTAGCCTCTCTCTTCCTCCCTCAAGTTTCTATCTCTCAGTATGGTGTGGGGGCTCCCACACCTTTCAGCAAGGCACGTATCAGCCCCAGTGACTTTGCCCAGAATCTCAGTTCCTTGGATAATAATTCTAACATGCTGCTTTTGCGGCTGCTTCTGTGGCTGCTTCTGTTGGTTTCCTAAGTCCACAGTTCCAAGAAACCAGAATTGCAATTCCCCTCCACCACTCACCTTAATATACAGAGAATCCCAAATTTGTCCCCAACCAAAAGCATCTAGCACAGAGTTTTATTTGGAAGAAAGTGCTTCTGGGAAGTCATTTTAAACTTGAGACATTATTGCCAGTAAGATGACTTTGTTGAGTCTTTAAAGAGACATGGAACACACAGGGCCTTCCCAAAACCAGATCAGTTTTGTTAATAACACTTCTAACAAGCAAAGATTCTACTGAATTTAAGCTGCCTTCGTTCATACTTTGTTTTATAATGCGATCTCAGCTGTTGCATTTAGTAAACAAAGAAAACATTCTTCATATGATGGAGCGCTCAAAATAAGGTTACATTGCATTGTTTTATTCCCTGCCAAAGAGGACAAGTTTATACTTTTCTGCTCTATATTGAATTGTTTTTCATTAATGAAACGTAATATAGGGTAATTCTAAGCTGCCCAGAAGACATTGCTGGATTTGAGGGACAGGTAGGCTGGGCTTCTAAAGAAATATGTAAGGATTAATATTAGGAGAGTGAATTTCACCTGTTTCTTGGGTCAGAAAGAAAGCCAACTTCCCTGTGGATAAATTTCACCCAGTTGGGTCAATATGTTACATACGTCTTTGTCGTTTGATGCAGTCATTAAGAATTGAGTTTTACATTCCCTGTCACCAAGAAATATTTTTAAGGAAAGTTCATGGCTAATTTTTAACCATTACCTCTTCTCCCTACACAAATGTGCACAAAAAGGCCTGTAAATATGTATAGGTAGTACAGGATTATTTGATACACTGTAGTCCATTTTCCCAGGCTGCCATTATTGTCAAGTTCCAACACTTAATTTACAATAAACAAGTGTTATTCAACCAAGTACGCCTGGATTCAAATCAAAGAGAAAAAAAAAAGAAAGAAAAAACCTAGAGGAAAACTATCAGGCTTTATTATAATTGACTCTAAGATGAACATTCTAACATGGGAGTAGCCTCTCCTGTAACTTACAAATATTGATTGCTTTCTACTCATCATGTGATTTCAATTTGTGAGCATGAGTTACACTGTGGATATGAATTTCATGACTACCTGTTTGGACAACTGCATGTACAGTACCAATCAATGTAATACATTAAAAAGTCATTTTGAAAGCCACACAATTACTCAGGAAAGGGGAAAAAAAAAAATGCTCCTAATCACTCTTGCTATTAACTTCCATTTCTCTCTTACAAATGCTTTGAAATGTGTGACTAAGAAAATTTTACCACCTAAGTAGTAACAACACTGACCAAAAGATCAAAAGTAAGTGATCTGGGATGGATCACTGGAGGGCACAGAATTAGTAGCCTTTTAGTAGCAAGCAGAGACACATACCCAGAGTTATCACAGTGGAGATGAGGAATCTTGTTAAGTACTCTTTCTTAAAACAGAAAAATATTTAAGGGAAGTAGGTGACAAGTATTGGAGACCAAGGGAATAGTGCAGGAACAAATACAGGTTTCAACAGAAGAGTGCCCTTGACTGTTTTCTGAAAACCAGCTACTTAAAAAAATAGCCAGAGAAATTTTACAGAAAAAAATAAATAACAAGTATTTATTGAGTATCTACTATGTGTCCAATACTTTAGAAAATACAAAAGCAATATGACTTGGTTGCTGCCCTCAGGGAGCTTACAATCTAATTTGAGAAACAATTCAGAAACTCTGAAGCTGGACGGGGGTGGGTAAGGCTTGCTACCTCTAACAGAGCAACTAATTCCCCTAGATGCTCTGTGGAAATGATCCCTGCATCCCCTTCCCCATCAACTTGAATCTAATTGTAAAAAGAGTACTTCCCAGTTAGGACACATTTGGCAACAAGGGGCTTTAAAAAATCAAAATCCAAACAGTACATTTTAAGACCTTTCATCATTAGTTTACATGCCAGCAACACTTCCCGACTTCCCATTCACAACGGAAATAATCACTGGGATAGTCTAATCTTTAAGGACAATGGATCTCAAAGCAGTTGTAGCAACCCATACACAGCCAAAACGTTTTACTTCTCCTGTATTTCAGGTTGTCACTGACCCTCATCACATCCCAGCAAGTCACATCAGACATCCATCCCCAAAGCAGAATATGGGTGATGGAAGTAGTTGGGGAGAAGACAAAAAGGATTTCTCCATCTAATAATCAGGGACAATCAAAGGCAAAAGGGGTAACAATAACAACAAAAAAAAGGCCTATTACTGTGGTGTTTTTCTTTCCACAACATCCTACACCAGAGATGGCTACATTTCAAGAACGGTGGAAAAGGAGCGGCCTCCTGTTTGTGACATCAGTTTGCAAAGCAATTTAAGGACTGTCCACAAGGTGAAGGGTCGAAGTAATTTGGAATTCCTGTCCCATTATAAGAAGAGTGAACACATACCCACTGCTCTAATGACGTCCCTTAGGCGCAGTATACCTTATGGGGGCCTTAAGGCCCAGTTTCCCAAATAACATCATTAATTGTTTGGGGTACCCAAAACTACAGTATGGAAGACAGGAAGCTAAAGACAGCAGCAAAAAAATATATTCCAAGAGCTGGAGCGGTGATCAAGAAGGAAAGGTAATAAGAGGAGCTGACAAAGAGGCTGGAAACGGAGAGGGGACGCCAGCCCACGCGTGGAGGATGGGAGGCTCACCCCGCTCAGCGCCACATCGGGAGCTCCCGGGGCCAATCGCCTCCTTACCTCCCACCCGGAACAAATTAATCCTCCGCACTCCAAACTGAGGGCCACATGGGGGAGTTTGGGGCAGCTCCACCCCATCGCCCTCCCTCCCCCCCCCCACCCCGCCACCCCCAAACCAGGCCGGATCCGGATCAGAGGAGGCCCGCAGAGGGCTGGAAAGGGAGGAGGCCCTCTCGTCTTCTCCACAGGCACCGGCCAGCGTAGAGAGAGGGCCCTACCTCAGGCGGGGCCCAGGCCTCGCTCGCTCGCGCTCTTTCTCGCTCTCCCCGCTCTCAGGCTATAGCCGCATGGCCCCCCCCTCCGGCTGCCCCAAGCCCCGCCCCGGCCACGCTCCCAAATCGAGGCCCCGGCTCTGGCGCGGCCCACTAGGCCGCGAACCCAACCATAAACAAAACCTCCAGCGGCCGACTCGGGGAGGGGGGCAGGGCTCGCAGGACTAGAAGGGGGGTGTACAGTGGGGAACACACGGTGCGGGGGGGCCTACCGAGGGAGGGGGATACGGCGGGGGTAGGGGAGAAAGAAGGGAGGGTAAAAGGGGGATCGTGGATTTAAAGGGGCCGCGGACAATACCCGGCCCCGCCGCGCTGCCGCCGCCACCGCCGCCGCCGCCAACGCCGCTGCGCTCCCAACTTTACCTCAGTCTCCTCCACACTGACACCCCGGGCCGCGCCGCCCCTGTCACGTGATATAAGGTTCACTCCTCCCCACCCCCCTCCCTCCTTTTCCCTCTTGCGCTCGCTCTCGCGCCTTCCCCCTCCCACTTGCCTTCCTGCGTCCCCCAGCACGTGACGCGAAAAAGGACGCGCACGCAAGCGTGCGCGTGCCGCCTCGCCACGAAACACCTCATTCCGTCTCCGCGCGTCCGCCCCGCCTCCTCCGCGGCGGCCCCGCCTCCACCACGTGACGCGCGGATAGCCTCCGTTTCCTCTTACTGGCGTAGTTCCGCGTCTCCGCACTCGTAGGTCCCGGTTGTCATTGCGTGCCTGAGTCACGTGCTGGGGGGAAGCGGGAAGGCGTCGTTCTTCTTTCCTAGCACCCCCCCCATCCGCCATGTTTTCAGGCCCGGTCAGCCTTGGTCTTTCCCCGTAAGGAAATGGCCGGGGCGCTTCAGGGAACCCAGGCGCCGTTGCCTCGGCGCAGCCCGGGCTGACGAGGCAGGGCAGCGGGGTAAACCGGAGCGGTTCTGCGCGGGGTGGGGAGGCCATGGCGTCCGGCAGTAACTGGCTGTCCGGCGTGAATGTCGTGCTGGTGATGGCCTACGGGAGCCTGGTGAGGAGATTCCCCCACCCCATTTCCTGCTGTCGCCTCTGACCCAGTAGAGACCATCCTCTTGAGCAGTTCCCGGTCCTCATTCTCCACCCACTCACCTGCGCTTTTTCTGGGCTTTGACTCCTATCCCAGGAGTACCTGGGATTATAAGTCACCGACCGCCCCGCCCCTGGCCGAGAACCCTCCCCCTAAACCTTAGGATAAAGACCCCCAAGCCTCTACGCTACAGGCTTATCTGTGTCCACGCCGTTGCTGACGGCTTTGCTTTGTCCCAACTTATACCCCGAAGCATTCGTGAGAGGCCGAATTGAGGGATTTGAAATGAAGGCATGCCTTTTTTTGTCTAACTTTTTAATTCAAGATTATTTACTTCTCATATCTTTTGGACAGGTGTTTGTACTGCTATTTATTTTTGTGAAGAGGCAAATCATGCGCTTTGCAATGAAATCCCGAAGGGGACCTCATGTCCCTGTGGGACACAATGCCCCCAAGGTAGGTCTTTAAGGCATGAGATAGGCCTGGTTCTCCAGATCCATTAGGGCCCAGAATGAGATTTCCTTTGCCTTTAGAAATGACTTAATTCCCGTATTTCCTTGTCCAGTTACCCATATGTATATTAGTATATTGTATATTAGTATATTGAGCAATAAAGGTCATCTTGGGTCTTGGCTTACCTGCTCACTGCCGTGGCACGGTAAGTAGCTTATTCAGGGACTTCAGTTTCTGCATTTGCAGAATGAAGGACTTGGATGAAAATTCCCAACTCTTTATGGTATGATGTTTCCCAGTTCAATTTAAACTACCCAGTGTTTTCTGTTTTGGGTTTTTTTTTTTTTTAATTTAGGATGGGGTTAGAGTGGTTAGAATTAGCCCCAGATCAGTGAGAAGGGTTGCCATTGCAAAACTTGAGATTTATAAGGGCCCCATAAATCATCTAGTTTTATCATTCATGTTGCCAACTGAAATCTAAGAAAAGGAAGTAGCTTACTGGAGGACATACAGGAAGTGAATAACCAAGCAGTCTCTTGTCTGTACTTACTCCTTAGGTAATTGCTTTCCTTTCCTTGGCTTTAAATATCTACTGTTGAAATTTTATTTCTATCCCATTCCTCCTTCCTGAGTTCCATCCTTGTGTATCCAATTGCCTACCTAACATTTCCAATTAGATGTCTGATAGACATCTCAAACCTAACATGTTCTAATGCCCCACAGAACTCTTAATACCCCCAACTGCCACCCCCATCCTGCTTCTTCCACCTTACACTTCTGGGTAAAGGTTGCCTGCTGTCCTTACCAACCTTTTGTATGGCTCTCCCCTGATCACTGGGATCCAGCTACACTGGTTGAACTTCTTATCTTTATGTGTGCTGTCACTGTGGCCTAGAATGAGCTACCTCTGGTTTTCACTTGGCTAGCTCATTTGATCTTTAGAACTTATATCAAATACTATTTACTACAAAGAGGAATGCTTATGACCCATTATAAAGTATGTCTTCTTTGTTTTCAGATAGCATCTTACTACAAATATTCTTTTATGTTTATTTGTTTAATGCCTCTCTCTTCCCTAAGCTGTAAGAATGGATACACCATGGCAGTTATGTTCACTGCTGTAGAGCCAGGGCCTACACAGTAATAATTCATTGTTGAGTGAAAAGCAGGTTAGTGGGAGGGCTAGAGCTAGGACACAATTTTGTCAACTCCTAGAGCAATGTCTTTTTATTAACTAGTACTGTAACCCTCCTCTCATTGTTCTTTGCTGATATATTTAATGGAAAGCCTCAAAGAAGATGCTGTGGCCTGAAACCTCAGCAGTGCTTCCACATTCTCCCAGTTCTCCAAATGCCAGCTGCCTCCCATGAGAAGGATATAGGGTTAGTTTCCAGTATGTCATGAGCCAATCAAACCTTTGACTATTTAGGACTCCCCAAACTCAGACTAAATGAGATCAAGATTCCTCTTGCTCTAAAAGTTCTGGCTAGGGCTTCCCTGGTGGTGCAGTGGTTGTGAGTCCGCCTGCCGATGCAGGGGACATGGGATCGTGCTCCGGTCCGGGAAGATCCCACATGCCGCGGAGCGGCTGGGCCCGTGAGCCATGGCTGCTGAGCCTGTGCTCCGCAACGGGAGAGAACACAACAGTGCGAGGCCCGCGTACCATAAAAAAAAAAGTTCTGGCTAAATTCTCATCCATTGCTGGTGGAAGTACAAATTAGTAAAAGTGCTTTGGAAAATATTGGGGTATTGTCTAGTAAGGTTGCAAATGTACCTAATCCATAGCCCAGCAATTCCACTCCTACCATAAAGAAATTAATTTTTGTTCATGTGTACCAGAAAACACGTACAAGAATACTCACAGCATTGTTTCTAATATATTTTTTAAAAAACCTGTTACTCTAAATGTCAATTTGAGAATGGATATATAATAACGTAATAGTATTCTGGAATACTATAAGGAATGAAAATAAACTGAAGATAAGTATATGAACACAAGTGAATCTCCAAAATACTTTTGAATGGAAAAAGTAAATCACAAACATGAATGAATCTCAAAAACATGCCAGGTGAAAAAATGCCAGAAAGCCATTCACAAAAGAATACGTACTGTATGATTCCATTCTATTTGTATGGAATTCTAGAACAGGAGGAACTATATTGATAGCACATCACTGTTCCCTGGGGCATGAAGTGGGAGGTTGCCTGCAAAGGGGGATGAAGAACGTTTTGGGGTGATGAAAGTGTTCTGTATCTTTTTTTTTTAAATAAATTTATTTATGTATTTATTTTTGGCTGCATTGGGTCTTCGTTGCGGTGCGCGGGCTTCTCATTGCAGTGGCTTCTCTTGTTGCAGAGCACGGGCTCTAGGTGCGCGGGCTTCAGTAGTTGTGGCACGTGGGCTCAGTAGTTGTGGCTCGCGGGCCCTAAAGCACAGGCTCAGTAGTTGTGGTGCACGGGCTTAGTTGCTCCACAGCATGTGGGATCTTTCCGGACCAGGGCTCGAACCCGTGTCCCCTGCATTGGCAGGCGGATTCTTAACCACTGCACCACCAGGGAAGTCCAGTGTTCTGTATCTTGATTGGGATAGTGGTTGAGTGGATGTATTCATTTGTCAAAATTCATCAAACTACACACTTAAAATGGATGTATTTTATTGCATGTAAATTAAACCTCAGTGAAGTTTATTTAAAACTTTAAAAGATAGGTTGCAGAGCAATTCAAAAAGTATTTTTCCAAAAACAAAAAAATTTATATATATATATATATATTTTTTTCCATTTGTATAAAGTTCAAAACCAGGCAAAGCTAAACATCTTCCTCAGGGTGACGTGATAAAACAGCAAAGAAAAATAAAACTTGAGAAGTTAAGGTTGGAGGTTGCATTCAATTGGGTGGACACACGGGGCTTCCAAGTCATTGGTCATATTCCAGTTCATAAATTGGATAGTGCATACAGGTGTGCATCTTAATGAATTTTGTAATTAAGGTGTATATATATGTCAAATGTATTCTACAAATGACATATTTCACAATAGAAGTTCCTAAATGTCACAAGAAAATACTTGCTGGGACTCTGGCAACCCTCTTAAGACAGATGAATATGAAACTGTTAACAGTGGTTGCTTCTGGGTAAGTGTTGGTGACACCTTTCATATCTTTTTGAATTACCTACTTAAAAAATTAAATGCGCTCTAGAAGAAAGCCTCTAGAAAACCTGTGGTCCACCAGGTAGGGATAGTTCCCAAACTTCTAAACCACATACAGATCTTCTTATAGGTTTTTAGAGTAGATTACTGACCTCCAGTTGATGTCCATTTTTTCCCAGCTCAGGAAATTCTTTATGACACCTAACCAAGATTCTTCTAAATCCTGTCAAGGGAACTTCCCTGGTAGTCCAGTGGTTGAGACTGCGCTTCCACTGCAGGGGGTGCGGGTTTGATCTCTGGTGGGGGAACTAAGATCCTGCATGCCACTCAGCGCCTTCCAAAATTTCAGTTGAAAATCAGAAATAATGTTAATGGTGTAGAGCTTGAAGGAATTCTGGCAGGTTAAAAGATCTAGCTTAGAGATAGGCAGTTTGGAGAGGTTCTTAGCGAACCCAACCCCATTCTTTATTAAATTCTTGAGTCTTGTAATTTCATTAGCCAAATGAGCATTTTCTCTGCTTCTGTTGTCTTAGTTGTTCACCTGCTCTGCCCCATTTCCAGACTGATGGGAAGCAAAGTACAGGCTAAGTGACTGTGTATTCCTTTCTTCACATGAACAGGACTTAAAAGAGGAGATTGATATCCGACTCTCCAGGGTTCAGGATATCAAATATGAACCTCAGCTCCTTGCAGATGATGACACAAGACTGCTACAGCTGGAAACCCAGGGAAATCAAAGTATGCGGCATGCTCTTGGAGGATACTTCAGGGAGGGGTCTCACAAACTCAGAATTCCTTTGCTCTCAGAGTTATAAACATAGCTGCTGGTAGACTCAGCAGCTGTGGTTCCTTGTTACTGGGTATATGTCAGATGTGGGAGGCACTTTAAGCTTGCTAGAGTTTGGAGAATCTTTTGAGGGTTATGCCTGAGACCAGTCTCTTTCTTAACAGATTGCTACAACTATCTATACAGGATGAAAGCTCTGGATGCCATCCGTGCCTCTGGTAAGGGCTGCTCAACAGCTGTTCCGGATCCTGAAAGCTCACCTGGGGAAGAGAGGGAGGAACCCACTTTATGTGTTAGAATTTGTCCTTTCTGCACATCTCCGGCTGGTAGGAATATCCTAGTTTTGAGAATACTGGGTTACTGTTTTACCTAAGGAAATGATGTATGTAAGTTATTTTTCTCCAAAGAGTCTGGATTTGTTTTGTTCTTTCTAGACGTTTAGTTTCATGAACTAGATGGTGGTAATTTGCTTTTTTTCCCACAAAAGACAGGCAGCATCTGCTTTTTCACCAAGCCTTCGTAGATGGTTCTTAAATTTTTTTCTATATGACCATTGTCAGAAATGCTCTTGAATTTTTTTCCATTTTTTTCATATGACCATTGTCAAAAATGCTCTATCTCTACCAAAACATAGTTTATATCTTAAACTATGGGTAAGTAGGAGGGTAAATAGGAAAATGACACTATTGTGTGTCATTGGTATAGTTTAACAGTTGTATTGCCACCACCATATGACCACTCAGACAGAGCTCTATATCTCTGGTCTTCTGAATTCTATTAGAATTTCCCCCCAACTCACTCATTGGACCTATTTGTAAGTTTGGGAAATTAATTAGACTAAACAAATGGGAAAGGGGGTATCATTGTTCTATTATCTCCATAGAGATTCCATTTCATGCTGAAGGCCGGCATCCCCGTTCCTTAATGGGCAAGAATTTCCGCTCCTATCTGCTAGATCTTCGAAACACTAGTACTCCTTTCAAGGGTGTGCGCAAGGCCCTCATTGATACCCTGCTGGATGGCTATGAGACAGCCCGCTATGGGACAGGGGTAAGCCAGATGGCCACTTTTTCCTTCCGGGAACTAAAGGGATGCCCCAGACTGAGAGATCCTCATTCTTCCTTCCTCTTTCTTCAGGTCTTTGGCCAGAGTGAGTACCTGCGCTATCAGGAGGCCCTGAGTGAGCTGGCCACAGTGTGAGTTTGGAGGGGAACATATCAAAGGGAGCTGGTTAGAGAATACAGGTAGTGCTGGACTGTTCCCACAGTGAGATGACCTTCAAAAGCACTGTGAACAAAATCTAGGTTACGTAACAGTTGTCAGGTCCTAGACTGTTAGAGCTGCTGCTTTCTCACATTGGAAAGCAGATGCTGCTCTACAAGCTAGTAAGAGAAGTTTCTCCTACTATTGTGCATCTCTTTTTCTCTTGTTTTTGTTTTTTGTCCAACTCAGTAAAATGTCAGAATTGGTATAACCTATTACACCAGTAAAGGGAATAAAATAAAGTTTTTCAGCACACAAAGATGCCTTCTCTTCTGGGCCTCAGTGTCATCCTTTTGTGCCTTGGTTTGATAAAAGAATTGCCAACCATTTTTATTACCACTTAAAGTATTAGTTACCCTATCTGAAACAAAAGGTATCACTAAAGAATCAGCTGCTGAGGGCTTGTGTTACAGAAGAGACATCATGATTTTTCTCTGGGAACTTTTTTTTTTTTTCCATTTATGTTATGACCACATCACAATTCCTTTTTTTTTTTTATGTTATGTATTTTATTTATTTATTATCTTTTTTGGCTGTGTTGGGTCTTCGTTGTGGTGCACGGGCTTCTCATTGCAGTGTCTTCTCTTGTTGCGGAGCACGGGCCCTAGAGCATGCGGGCTTCAGTAGTTGTGGCTTGCAGGCTCTGGAGTGCAGGCTCAGTAGTTGTGGCGCACTGGCTTAGTTGCTCCACGGCATGAGGGATTTTCTCAGACCAGGGATCGGATCAACCTCGTGTCCTCTGCATTGGCAGGCGGATTCTCAATCACTGCACCACCAGGGAAGTCCCTCCCTGGGAACATTTTAAATACGTACTAACAAACCTTCATTATGTTGTTTATGCATACGTGTAACTGAAAGAGTAAAGAGGGAAAGCCAGTCTAGAATAAAAAGTTAGTTACCAGCCATGAAAAGAATACATCTGTTTTCTGCTGTGTTGATTATGGCTCTTTCTCAAAAGATAAGGGGTATGTCTGTCCTGTCTTCTCTCTATTCTTAAAAATAAACTACCTTGTTCTAAAGACAAAAGGTCCTAGTAAAAACTACTTAGAAAACTAATGAAAATGAACATGTGGAAAGGATGGAAAGGAGCATTCGGTCTAGAAGTCAGGCAGGAGGCCTGTTCAAAATTCAGTTTCTTTGAAAGACAAATACTGTATGATTCCACTTATGTGAGGTATCTGGAGTAATCATATTCATAGAGACAGAAAGTAGAGTGGTGGTTGCCAAGGGCTGGAGGAAAGGGGGAATAGGGAGTTGTTTAATAGGCCAAGAGTTTGTTTTACAAGATGAAAACAATTCTGGAGGTTGGTTGCACAACAGTGTGAATGTACTTAACACTGCTGAACTGTAAACATTTAAAAATGGTTAAGATGGTAAATTTTATGTGTATTTTACCACAATTAAAAAAAATTTAGTCTCTTTGATCTCTAGTTTCTAGAAAGTTTCAACGAGTGTATTGAAGAGTAAAGGCTCTGAAATCTGACAAACTTAGGTTTGAATCCCAGCTCTCTGTCACTTACTAGCTTTGTGACGTCAGGCAACTTACTGGATGGACCCTCATTTCCTAACCTGCAAAAGGGGATGATACCACCCTATAGGAATAGTGGGATGTTAGTAAATTACATGTTGGTAAAGCACCAGGTTTAATGTCCTAATAAGTACTCAGTAGTTAACTTCAATATTATTTTTTGTTATTCAGTTGTTTCAAGGGACTGGGAGTATATTAATGGCATGCACACATTAGGTGAATCAGCAGAATTAAAAGTTTTCTTTAAGCACAGTGAAATGAAGAGGTTGAGTCAGAGGCAGGGACTTAGTGGGAAAATTGGTTTCTCTGCTATTTCTAGGCTACCAGATGAGATTTTAGTAACTAGTTTATAAGGTAGGACAGAGACCATTTGTGGCTACAGCTGCATTTATTGGATGGATAAGCCTTGAATTGTTTTCTTCCATTAGTCCTCATTCTGTCCATGACCTGCCCTCTTTGTATTCTTCAGGGTCAAAGCCCGAAGTGGGAGCTCTCAGCGACAACATCAGTCAGCAGCCAAAGACCTAACGCAGTCTCCTGAAGTCTCCCCAACAACCATCCAGGTGACATACCTCCCCTCCAGTCAGAAGAGTAAACGTGCCAAGCACTTCCTCGAATTGAAGAGCTTTAAGGACAACTATAACACACTGGAGAGTACTCTGTGATGGAGCTGAAGAACTCTCACTGTTGATGGAGCCAGACAGACTGCATTGTGCTTGCCGGGCAGCCCTCAGGTCAATCTGGCTCAGCAGCCTGGACTGGATGAGCTGAAGCTCTGGTTGTGTTGAGAGCTCTTAGAGTTAGTTCATGCTTAGAGGATCATTCTCCCACCCTGTCTTACAGCCAGTTTCAGAACATCAGTTAAGACTTTATTTTCCCTTGGTAGTACTTTTCTCTGGAGTTGAATTCAGATGTTTTTCTTAATATTTCTGTTAAAGCTTCCTTAAAAATCCTCACTTGGTTTTAATCATGGTTCATCTCTCCTTTTCCAGACTATAAATAATCCCAAGGGTGAGAGTTGGGATGACGGGGCTTGGTGTCTTGTTTTCTGTATCTATCCCTTCGAACACAGTTGAATGGGAACCATTTGGGTTTGAGACATCTAAGAGTTCATTGGTGGGAAAGGTATACAGGAACTGGTGGGGAGATTGGGTGAGGCCATGAGTGGTATATAGAACAACTTACCCTGGTGCTCCACTTAAACCAGAATGTGTTGAAACATTAACACAACTTCCCTGGCGTGCAAGGATCTGCCTTCTCCTTTCATTCCATACTGTCATGTATAAATTGAAAAGGGAATGTTTTGACACCTGACATAATCCCATCCCTCCTCATGTGTGGGGTAGCGTGAAGGAATGGTCAGACCAATATATTGGTCTGACTTTATATAAACTCTTTAATAAAATGAACAAAGAATAAAGCATATGATTCATTCCTTTATAGTTATCTTTTAATAAAACAGGCATGTGATATGCTTTCTGGACCTAGACCCATACAGATAGTCCTTGGAACCACAAAAGAAGAAATCCTGAAATGTGACTGTGGTCCTTGCTCATAGAATTGCCTGTGTCACTAATAGAAGGCTGGAGAACCAGGATTCCCTTCAGGTCTCCAGGGCAACAGGCTAGGTGACCAATCAACTCCTAGGCCTAGGCTCATTGTTGAAGGTGTAAATGTTGCTGTGACTACTGAAACCTTGGTGACTGAAAACAAAGTAGAGCCTGTTCATTCTCCTAAGACTACATCAAGCAAGTTTGTAGACATGTCTGTGGAAAAGATGGTAAAAGTAGAAGAAGTATGCAGAGTTGGCAAAGGGTCTGGGTTGGATGCGTTTCCCTGGGTGAGGTTTCCAGATCAATTTACCAGAAATGGACAGATGTAACAGAAGGGTAGTAGCAGGAGTGGGAGATTATGTCTGGCACATAGTAGGTATTCAGATATTTGTTGCATACTAACCACTGCATGTTACCTTTGATCCATTCTAAAAGGAGTAGGACTTTCTCCCCACCTGCCCTAGGAAATTGGCTACTCCCTGTCTCTAAAGAGAAAGGTCTTTGTGTCTCCCACTACGATAGGGTACTGAGTGAGGTACTGGAGATCAAGGCAGATCAACAGAACTCCCTTTTCTTGCAGAGTTTTCAAAGGGCCCTGGGACTTAAGAAGATGGTGGACAGGTAATCTCTGCTTCTATCCCTTCCCTTAGCCTTCAGATTGACCTTTTCACCCTCCTGTCCTGAAGCCACTTCTGAGATCTCCATCTTGTTAGGGGCTCCTCAAGAATGCAAACAGGTATGGGAGGGGCAAGAAGCAGCCCTTGTTCTCAGACAAGCAGAGATCAGCCTGGTGCCCACTCGGTTAGGCTACGAAGGCAATGGTTTTTATTGTCCCTTGCTTCCCATTCTCTGAAGGAAAATTGGAGCAAGTTTTTGTTTTCTTTTTTTACTTTTTAAGGAAAATTCAAGTATTTGTTGCCCAGCATCGCACTAACCACGTGGTAGGTATGCAGTAGGTATTTATTGAATGAATGAATGAGAAAACTCAAAAGATTAGGCTGTATATCTCCATCACCTGGGGAGCTTTTTTAAAAAACACAGGTCTTAACCCAGAAGATTCTAAAATGGTCTGGGATTAGATAAGATAAGCCTGTTTTTTAAGGTTTCATAGGTTATACCCAGAGGTAGCAAGGATGTGAGGTAACAAGAATGCATATAGTTTTAGTGGGAATCAAGATTGATGCAGCCTTTTTTCTTTTATTTGTTTATTTTTGGCTGTGTTGGGTCTTTGTTGCTGCGCGCAGGCTTTCTCTAGTTGCGGTGAGCGGGGCTACTCTTCATTGCGGTGTGTGGGCTTCTCATTGTGGTGGCTTCTCTTGTTGCGGTGCACAGGCTCTAGGCGCACAGGCTTCAGTAGCTGTGGCATACAGGCTCAGTACTTGGCGGCTCACGGGCTCTAGAGCGCAGGCCCAGTAGTTGTGGTGCACCAGCTTAGTTGCTCCACAGCATGTGGGATCTTCCTGGACCAGGGCTATGAACCCGTGTCCCCTGCATTGGCAGGCAGATTCTTAACCACTGTGCCACCAGGGAAGTCCCTGATGCAGCCTTTTTTATGAAGCCTTTTTTATGAAATCTATCAAAATTTTAAATTCACATATCCTTTGAACTGGCAACTCTACTTCTAGGAATTTACTTTACACACATATACCTGCAAAAGCACTAGAACGTACACACATGAGTATTCATGACAGCATTGTTTATAAAAATAAAAAAGCTAGAAACAACGTGTAGCTAGTTAAATTATGATACAAAAATACTAGACAGCCTTTAAACAGAACGAAGCAAATCTCTGTGCTGATATGAAAAGTCCAAATTGTTAAGTAATACTACTTATGTAAACATATGATTTCATGTTAAAAAAAATTTAAAAGATAACACTTGCTGATATAGAAAAGTTTTCTAAAAGGATACACAAGAAACTGATAACTGTTGAGAAGGACTGGGGCAGAAGAATGAAGCTTTCACTTTTTGTTTAATATATATTTCTGTATCAATTTAATTTTTCAGCCATCTGTAAAAAATACTTGATTTTTTAAAAAAATGTCAACAGGATTATCTGAACAGAGGATGTGTGTGTGTGTGTGTGTGTGTGTGTGTGTGTGTGTGTGTGTGTAAGACATACATATATTCCTCTTATATATTAGAAAACCTTAATTCAGACCTAGCCAGGACTGAGTATCACTGGTATGATGGAAGGAATTAATCCTTAGATTGGATTTGATACCCAGGTCTGCCGTTAAGTGACCTTGGGCAACTCACCTGAACTTTAAAGTTTCCTTGTCTGTATAATGCAAAAATTAATATCTATGGCACATGGTTATTATGATGATTGAGTGACATACTAGGTTCTAAGTCCGTTCTAGTTATCCTTTCAAGGAGTTTGCAGTCTTCTCACGATGGCACAGAAGTTCTGGCGAAGAAGCAGCCTCACTGATGGCGTTTTTGTCTCCACTCGACTTTAACCCATTCAACCCCTACCTTTCTGCCTGGAACAGGTGGCGAAATTCACACACTCACTGTCTGTGGCAGATGACATTAAGCCAGAGGAGAAACCCATATGCCATCCTAAGGATGCAGAACACTATGGTGCAGGAGTTGGCATTGGCCAACAAGCAATTACTGATGGTGAGTTCTAGCAAGGGTGACCTGAAGTTTCATCCCCTACTGCCCTGTGCCTTTGCCCACTGGGATTCCCAAGCTCTTAGTCTCTGCCGTTATACCAGAGCAGCAACTCTTTAACCGTAAAACCAAAGCTCCTTTTCATTGATTCTTTGCATTCAGCTTTAGAGTCCCAAACTGCAGTCTAGTCTTTGCTCCTCTCGCCTTGGTAAGACTGCTTCTTAGTGCCTAACACCTGCCTCTTGGAACCTCTCTGTCTCCCTGGAGTCCCCAATTGCTGTCATGTCACCATCTTTGTATCCAAGGTGCCTAGAAAAGTTTCTGGTTCATGGTATGTTCTCAGCAAATATTTGCTGAACGTTGGAGCTTCACCCATGGGGAAAAAAAATGGTAGGCTTCCCTTCCAATGGTTCAGCCTCTATGCTACTGCCTAGCTTATGTCACAGCTAAGTCCAGATCCAAGAGAACACAGGTGATGGGAAAGCAACCAGGGAGAAAGAATGAGAAAGGTGGGTAAACAGAGGTCAAACATGACACTCTATTCTCCCCTCCCCACCAGGTCCGTCAAGCTGCCCTGCACCAGCTGTTTGAAAAGGAGCATCGGCAGTACCAACAGGAACTAAATCAGATGGGCAAAGCTTTTTATGTGGAGAGACTCTAATGGCATTTGAAACATTATCCTTCCATTCTCACCATACGTGCTAACCTAGATTTCTTGAGCCCCACCCCCTTCAGCTTCCTTCCCAAAACTCACCTGGATCTAGTTATGTGCCCAGGACTCAAGACAGTGCTCCAACTCTCACCTCTCCTGCCCCTGTCAACCCCCTGGTGCTATAGGGGAAACAATCTATGAAACAATGGTAAAAACAAGAGTGACACCTTGTGGTCAGAATGACATATGCAGTGTTGATGTTAAGTGTGGGGAGGGGAGGTGGATAGAGGCACAATGTGAGAAGCGAATCCTGATTTTGTTTAACAAACAAAGCTAGTTCTTAAAGGTTCAAACCTGGACTACTGGCTCATTCTTTCAGCCCTAAATCTTGATCTGTTTCAAAAGTGCTTATTCGGGCTTCCCTGGTGGCGCAGTGGTTGCGCGTCCGCCTGCCGATGCAGGGGAACCGGGTTCGCGCCCCGGTCTGGGAGGATCCCACATGCCGCGGAGCGGCTGGGCCTGTGAGCCATGGCCGCTGGGCCTGAGGGAGGCCCGCGTACCACAAAAAAAAAAAAAAAAAAAGGAAGGCCAAAAGTGCTTATTCACAGCTGCCATAATCTTAATAGAGCTTTCTGGATTTTGCTCACCACCTCTCTGATCTCACTTCCACTGATTTTTTTCTGTATACTTGGACAAATAGCTCTGAATATGGCTATTAATCCACAGGCACTATGGTGCTTGATGTCAGGAGGCCTGGATTTTAGGTTCTGACTTGGCCAGTTATTGTGAGACCTTGGACAACTCTCTTTCCTCTGGATTCTGCCTGAATTCCCACCTCGGCAAAATAACAGGGTTCCAGACTCAAATGCCTTCAGGAGTCCAGCAGTTATAAGGGAATAAGAGATGGTGGGATTTATGGGGGACTGGAAAGAGCATATGGAATCTAAATGCGTTCAAAATTCTTAAAAGTACTGATTAATCATTTGCATCTATAGGCCATAGAGAACCTTACTTATAAAGATCCGCTTTACATGCAAATGACATCTCAAGCCAGAGAGACTCCCACTCTGCAGCCAGTAACAGGTGCAGGAACACACCATCACTCTCTGATGTAATTGCCATCATACATACTTTTCCCTGTTCCCTCACCTTGCCGTCTGCATGCTCATTGGTTACTCATCCTTTCCACACTGATGGTTTCCTGCCCTCAACTCCACGTGGCTCTGTCTGCACTGCAAAACTCGCACCTTTTCTTTCCCCCCTCCCCCAAGTCTGCCTCTGTCCTTCAATATGCATTTTTCATCTTAGCTCAGAGCTTCTCCTTCCTCCTTTCCCTACACACCCCACTGATGAGGAGCACAGAGAAGCAGCAAGGTATAAAGAGAAGAGCACATGCTATGGAGTCAGGTGTGCGTTCAAAGTCTGACTTCACCTCTTAATTGTGTCACCATGTGTAAGTTACTTCTCTGAGCCTCAATTTTCTCTTCTGAAAGTGGGGCTAATACCCATCTCAAAGGAACATTATGAGGATTAAATAAGATTATGTAGACAGCAAGCCCAGCGCTTGGCACGCAGTAGGTATCCACCCTCTTCCCTCTTAAGAGATTTCCCTGTGACCAAGCCCTTCACAGGTCCCCTACTGGCCCCCTGGCCAGCCCCCTTATGCAGCTCAAATGTCATTCTCCATCCCAGGCCTGTCTTTCTGTCCTATATATCCATTCATCCTCCAGTCCCCATCAGCCCTTCTTCCCAAGCCGTCTTATGTTTAGTCAATAACTACTCAAGTGTTGTGACACCAGACAAGACACGGAGCTCACAGGCTGGTCGGGGAGGCAGGCGTTGACCAAGTCATGACAGGTATGATGAGAGTTTTATAGGAGACAAAACCACACACGTGTCCTGGATTTGACCTGCCAACCTGGTTGACTCTCCCATTCCTTCTGCCTGTTTCCCCGCCCTCTATTCCCTGAGGGTTCACCTTGCCTTCACTTCTTTCATCTTCCCTTGTATCTATCTCCAGCTGCCCCCCGCCTCTTATATATGGCAGCATAGCCTGGCGTTAGGAGAACAGGCTTCCACATGACAGAGCTGGGTTTGAATTCTGGCTGTCACTTACTGCCTGTGTGGCCTTGAGCACAGTAACTTTAACATTCTGGGTCACAGGGGTTTTTTTATATGTAAAATGGAGATTACTGTGGAGATTAAATTAAGCACTTAGCAGAGAAGTGGCATATAATATCCAATAAATGCTAATCATAATGATGATAGCCCTGTGATAGTCTTTCTCTTTTTATTTCCTCTCCATTACCTGGCTGCCCTCCCCACCTCCCACCACACTCTCTCATCAACCCCTTTTATTCCTCTTTCCTCTGTTCATTTGGGCCCACAGAATGCCCCACCCCCTCTGCCTTGATCCCTGACCTTGGCCTCTCTCCCCAGGGCTTGTCAGTGCCAGGCTGGCTCCAGTATTGGCAGTCCGGCCCCCTACGGAGCCCATCTCCTCTGATCCTCTCTGCCTACTCTGTCCGCTCTCATCACATCAACTGAGTAGTTCACCCCATCATACCCATCCAGCCGCTCTTCCCTCTGTGGCTGGTGCCTTACCCAGATCCTCAGGCTCAGAAGGACTCAGTCTTGCTTGAAATGGCTACACAGAAGTTACTTCCAGGAGAGCTAGAAAGCTTTCATCAAAGGCAATCTGAGATTTCAGCCTGGATATGCCGTCCTGTCAGTCTCCACCTAAGAGAGCTGCTCGTCCCCTACATCAATGTTTCCTGTCTCTGCCTCTGTTTCCCCAGTGCCCCAAACACTAAAGTCCTTTCAATTCCTGCTAGTCCCTTTCCCAGCCTCTCTCCCTCCAGCCTGTGGTTCTCCAGGACAATCAAGTTTCCCAGAAAAGGGAACTAGAACTTGGGGGAGAGGGTGTTAAGGATAAAAAGGAAGGTCAAGAAAGTAAAAATTACACACGGACTGAAACCCATAAGACAACACCACAGGTGCCTACCTTGGAGCTTGTATGCCCATTTGTTAGTCTTCCCCTGGAAGGCAAGAGCCACACAATAGGAATTGACTGGGGCTTGGGACAAGCTATCGATCTAGACCAAGGGCACTGTCGAGTTGGCATATGTGTTTGTGTGTGTGTGTGTGTTGAGGGGGTGTGGAGGTGTCCAGCCTAATGGGAACAAGGACACATGGAACAGGCCTGGGGGCTGAAGCAGAGCATCCTCCTCCCACCCCACACTTCCACCCAAGCCCCCCACTCCACCAGTGTAGCTATAACTCGGGCTCCTTTCTGCCACAGTAGAGAGAAGAATCTGCCTGCCACATGACATTCAACAGACCCGATTCTCTTCAGAAGAGAAATCTCCCAGAAAAGCAGGCACCAGGCTGGATCCCTGTGAGGGAAGACCATGAGAGAAGCCAGCCCAGGAGCTTGCATTGTATAAAGCCCCAGAAGAGGAGGAGAGTCCGGAGGACTGCAGGCTGTTTCCTGGCAGAGGGGGTTTCCTCCCTCCCTTTGATCTCCTAAAGTCTTACTTCTAATTCCGTCAGGCAGGAGAGACCATACGTCTGCTCTGGAGACCAGGCTGGAGCCTGCTAGTGAGACAGGTTACTCTTCTCTTCTGGACACCCAAGGGTGACTTTAAGGAGGATGCCTGGAGGACATGGGGAGAAGGTGAGAAGGGACAAGATGGTGGGAAGAAGCAGCCAAGCCTTCTGGAAGCTTCTCATGGCTACTAATCTGTCGTACTTAAGAGCAGGAGGGTTCCAGGAAGGTGTCAGCTGAAAGGCCTTCAGCAGCCTTGTCCATGGGTGTTGGAAAGGGAAAGCAGGATGTGCAAGTCCCCACCCCCACTCTGGCAAAGCCTTGGGGCAACAGGAGGGGAGTTGAGAACAGGTGGCAAGGTTGATGAGGAGCTGCTGACACAGCTGGTCCTCTGGGCACTGGGGCCGTGACATGATGGGGAGAAGCTCCGTATTGGAGCTTTGGGGAAGGATAGGTGCCCAGATGTGGAGCCCTGCCAGATATTCTTCCTGGTTTAGGCCAACGTGATCCAGTGAAGGCCAGGCACTAGTTGGAGAGGAGCCGAGTCAGGGATGGCATGAAGAGAAGATGAATAAGAGCCGGCTGTCTTGGGAGGCAAAGAGCAAGGGTCAGTGCCCTTCCCCAAGGAGATGGCTCTCTATCTAGCCATGCTTGGTGCCTGGTGTCTCTGCTCTGTCCTTTCTTTGCAGTGAGGAGGAAGGCAGAGGACCACCAAAGCTCTCCTGCCTGCTTCTGTGTGATATGTTTGATATTGGGTTGTTTAATTAGGAACCAACTAAATGTCAAACATATTCTCACAGCAGTAGGCAATTTGGCATCACACTCTTTCCCACCTCAACCTCTGGGGCTCTGGTGCTCCTGTCTTTTTTACTGAACCTCTTCTCTCCAGGACCCCTTTGGAAGACCAGTCGCTGCAACCTATGTGGATTTCAGTCTTGAACTGGAGGGCTAGTGTGGGAGCAGGAGAGAGCTGAAGTCTGAGCATCAAATCTTCCTATACCTTTCCCTTATACTAGAAGGGATATGGCTCTGATCTTTTCCTGTCCTTGTATTTTTCTCCTCCTTATTCAATCCCCCCACCTTATTATCCACTGCTTCCTGTCCCTGGGACTCTCTCATTCCGTTCCCTAAGTGCAGCAGAAGGGGTCTTCGGTTTTTCTGCTTTCCTTCAAGAGTCAGCTGATGGTCTATCTGCATATCTACCTCTATTGACTGGAAGCTCTCCTGAGTGGACTCCAGTTTTGCCCTCTACGCTGGTGGGTATTTCAGTCACCCCATTGTTGGGGCCTAGTATTAATACTACCCATCTATCCTTGACATAATGACTAATAAGAGCCATTTATATTCTTCCCTGTTAGCTCTGGTCACCTTGCACTGTGCCCACCTCTCCCTGGTATATTGTCAGATTGTATGGTGCCAGTGTCTGGGATTAACTGCCACCTGTCAGTAGCAAGCCTCCAAGTGGAATGAACATGGCCTGGAACTAAGCCAGGGGGAATAGAGTGGATAATGACGACGATTATGATGATGAGTGGGGGGAGTTAAGAAGGGAGCAGAGGGTGAGGAGAAGAGTAGAGAGCAACACAGACCTTGGTCTGTGTGGCTATAAAAGTTCTATTTAAAGATCACTATGGGGAAATGGAGAAATGGAGGACATTATCCTATCTGGATTACTCTGACCAACCCCAGCTTTTTTCCCCCGGCCCCACCCGCTTGAAGCTCTGGGATGGCCTTCTAGATCCCAACCCTACCCTCTTACTCCATCCCTGTGGCTCTTAAGGGGCAGGAATGATGTCTCCCTGCCAATTAGAGACTCTCAGAATAGCACAGTAATTTGATCTGGGGATCTGGGGGAATTGTCAAGGATCATGAGTGGCCTCCCCTCTTCACTGTTGCTCAAGCTCCCTGAATACCAGGAATCAAAAGGTAAAACTCAACCAGTGGAATTTGATTAGCATCCAACACAGTCTGGGTGAGAGTAAGGGGGAAGCTGAAGGGCAACTAGGAGCCTCTGGGTGAAAACTACCATTCTAGAATTGCCAAAGTACCCTTCTCTATTTCAATGTCCTCCCCCTCCCCCTCCCTTCTCTTTTAAAATACCCATAGAGCTGCCCAGAGTGAGTGGAAAGTTTCAGGGTCAGGGAGAACCTTTCCCCTCCCCCCACTTTCCATTGTCTAAAATCAGCCTCAGCTGTTCCCTAATTTTTCTTTGCTGGTGATGTCAGTCCATCAAAGTGTCTCACCCTGTGTTCCCCTGAGAACAATGATGGGGTGGAGGGAGCTGGAAAGACCATATTAGGAACAAGAGGTGGAGCCATGGGCAGAAATAAAGGCTCAAGTCTGGGGAACTAGTCAATCAGCCAGCAGCCCCTTCTTTCTTACCCTAGTCTCCAGTCCTCCAGTGTTCACAGGTGAGCTCCCCAACAGCCACTGTTCACGATGGAGGCCATCAAGAAAAAGATGCAGATGCTGAAGTTGGACAAGGAGAATGCTCTGGATCGGGCAGAGCAAGCTGAAGCCGAGCAGAAGCAGGCAGAAGAAAGAAGTAAACAGGTAGCCTTGGCCTTGGTCTCTCTCACCTGCTGGTGAGCAAGACTGTGGGATGGAAGAGAGTTTTCATGGGAAAGGCAGTGACCACTGGTGCCAGCTCATCCTTTGAGTGGGAGGGACTCCTCTTCTTCCCCAGCCTCACTGGATAGGCAGAGGACACCTAGGGTATTTACCTCAGACTGCCTGTGTGACCTTGGGAAAATCAGTGGCCCCTTCTGAGCCACAGTGTGTCTGCTGGATTTAAGTGGGAGTGGATCATGTTTTGGAAAAAACCCTGATTTCTAGAGGAAAAAGTGGGAGCTTGGCATGTAGCATCTCTTTTCCCTTAAATGGAGTCATGGACATCTACATCCTAAGTAAGATATTTACCATCCCAGTGTCTTAATGAAAACCCAGCATGGCTTGGTCATCTTAGGGTCAGAGATTACAAGGTCACAGGCGAAGGGCATAGCATAATTCCTGGGGCAGTTGGCTGAAACTGATTAGGGAGAAAGTGTGTCCCTCTGAGGATGATAACATAGAGGCTGAGCTCAGGGGTCTGTCAGGGCTCAAGAGCCTAGGGTCTGAGACTGCACTGTTGTGTATATATGTCTTGTGTGTGATTCTTGGGGCTTCTATAGCTGGAAGATGAGCTGGTAGCCATGCAGAAGAAGCTGAAAGGGACAGAGGATGAGCTGGACAAGTATTCTGAAGCTTTGAAGGATGCCCAGGAGAAGTTGGAGCTGGCAGAGAAGAAAGCAGCTGATGTGAGTATACAGAAATGGGTGGAAGGGTTTAATCTACACACATAGATCTTCATGTTAATAACTAAACACTTGGACATATACGTACTTGTGGATTCAGAGAACATAGACATAGAACATAGACATAGATACCCACATACATGGTGGCATACCCTTGTAATGGCATATACTTTCTTTCTTAAAGACATATAGAAGCCTCACCTTCTTACCCCCAATCCAGGAATTTAATTATCTTTCCCAGGACCTGGACAAAAGGAGGGGACTCCAAGTCCAGACTGCTATCACTTTTCCCACTTACTCCCCCATGCCACATTCTTAGCTTTTGTGTCCAAGGATTGGCACGTAGATATGTGTATTAATAGGGAAACTCTCATCTCTCAACTGCCCAGCAAAGCCAGCTCAGATTTCACAATGGGACAAAGGAGGTCACACTGACCCTGGCCCTATATGGGTTTATTTATCTTGGCCAATGTGGGCATTTACCCTTATGTCACAGAGATGCCATAGAAAACATTGCTTATAGGGCAGCAGAGAGAATCTTAGAATGATATACTATCATAGAAATAAGGACTCAGGGGTTAAAGTTGTCACCACCAGACCTTATTCTGTGACCTTGAATAAATTACTCAGCTTCTCTAGGGCTGAATTTTCCCATTTGAAAATGAAACAAATTCTCTTTTCCACTTCATGTTATCTCATAATCACCCACTTTCCTTCATCTTCAGTCCTCAAGTTAACCACAAAGATAAATGAGAGACTACACAGAAAAGATTTTTGGAAGAAAGGTAACATAGTAATCTTAACAGCAACAAAAGAATGTCCCAGTATTGATGGAAATACAGTCAATTCTCAGCACTGGGTTAATAGGAAAATAGGAACATGTGTTTTTTAAAATTCCATTTGGTTTTGTAAAACAGCTAGAGACAGACTAGGCCATTCAGAAATGTTTTCGGATCCTCACATTCGAATGCTTTGCTATTAGGTTTCTGATCTCCTCTTTGGCTTTCTGCCACTTTCAGGCACCTGGGGAAGTGGTGAGGGTTGTTGAATATATCATGCCAGAGGTCAGAGACACAAAGCATATCATATACATTATACATGTTCATAGTTTCCAAAAGTTTAGGCCACTGCAAACTATTAATTAATTCTCCCTTCTTGCAAAACTGTGAACAACACAGGTTAATCCCAGGACTTTGGGCAAATGCTTGATGGCCTGCTGGAGTTGCCTAACCTAGGTTCTAGGTATAGATGGATAGATTTCTCTGTTTCTAATAAACGGGCATGGGAGTAAGTTTTGACAAACTGACACAATGTCAGGTTGATAACAATTTTGTGAGATGTTGAGTAACAACTCTCTGAGAAAGTCCTTAGGCTGAAACAGCTAGTATGTGGGCTTGAGGAGGTGTTTCCAGGAACAATGAAAAGAGACAACAAGTCTAACCTGAGATCTTGGGGGCGAAAGAATGACATAGAGGCTCTAAACAATATGCCCATATCATTGGGAAGATAAAGGAATTTGCTGGGGATGAATTCTATCTGTCCTTACACATACACGCAGACACATACACACACGTCAGCCCCCACCTAGACAGGGTCTACTCAGTACATTCATTTGAAAGAAACTTCTCATATTTATATAGGAATCCACCAAAACCATTTAAATACGAAAAGTATGAGTAAAAAAACTCATTCAACTTCTCTCCCCCTTGTTAGCTTTCCCAACAGTCATTAAGCACCCTCAGAGATATGTAGGAGAACAAGAAATAGGAGGGGAAGGTTGTAGGCAAGAGGCAAACATCTGTTAGTTCCGGGTTAAGATGGAAACAGGAAGAAAGGTTTTTTTTAAAAAATATTTTTTATTTTTGGCTGTGTTGGGTCTTTGTTGCTGCGCGGGGGCTTTTCTCTAGTTGCGGCAAGCGGGGGCTACTCTTCCTTGCGGTGCGCGGGCCTCTCATTGAGTGGCTTCTCTTGTTGCAGAGCACGGGCTCTAGGCGCCGGCTTCAGTAGTTGTGGCTCGTGGGCTCTAGAGCCCAGGCTCAGTAGTTGTGGTGCACGGGCTTAGTTGCTCCGTGGCATGTGGAATCTTCCCGGACCAGGGCTCGAACCCGTGTCCCCTGCATTGGCAGGGGGACTCTTAACCACTGCGCCACCAGGGAAGCCCCAGGAAGCAAGGTTTCTTTCTCAAAGCTGGAGTCAGCAAACTACCACCTGTGGAGTAAATCCTGCCGCAGCCTGGTTTTGTACAAAGTTTTATTGGAACATTGCCATGCCCATTCATTTACATATCGCCTGCTGGCTTTCTCCCTACAAAGGAGTGGTAGCCACATGCTATGGCCCACAAAATCAGAAATATTTACTGTCTGGCCCTTTACAGAAAAAGTTTGCTGACTCCTGCCTCAAGGGGTCAAAGAAGGAAAGTGAGGTGTTTATAGGAACTGGGAAAAGTGCTGAATAAGGAGGAGGCAACAGGTTAAAAGTAGAAAGCAAGGGTTAGAGTCAGCAGCAACATAATATATGCATCTTTGAGGGGAGGGTGCTCTGTCTAATAGGAAGGGAGTTCACAGCTCAGCTTTTGCCCTTGAGATTAATAAACAAGTAAACAGAGCATATTACTTTGATATAGATATAAGGGGAAGAGAAGGAGGAGGGAGTCAATAACTGCATGTCTACGCAGGGAGTTCTGGTTATCTGAGAAGCCTTTTTGGAAAGTGTAGGATTTGCCAGGACTCCTTGAACAAAGAAAGGGTGAGGGTGTGGCAAGATCAGACTAAATTTATTTCCTCCCTGAGTTCATCCAAGATCCTCTTTGTTTGTTTTTTAATTGTGGAAAAAATATACATAACATAAAATTTGCCATTTTAACCATTTTTAAGCGTACAAGTCAGTGGCAGTAAGAACATTCACACTGTTGTGCAACCACGTCTAGGGTTCTTTTAATCTGAGATGAAATCAGAAGCTGTTGAAGGTAAAATAAGGGGAAAGAAGAGTGCAATAGTTTGGACATGAGAGTCATAACACCCTTTTTTAAGGACAGGAGGTGAAAGGGATGGGGAGAAGAGGGACAGGACAGACATATACACCTGTTGATATACTGTTGTATTGTTGGTTACCAGGAAGACAGTAGCACTGGGCCCCTTGCTGCCCATCCATCATGCTTTTAAAGGTCATTAGGAGTCAATCCACCTGTTTCCCGGGATCAAGAGAAGATTATCTGTTCAAATCTACCAGCTTCAGGAATGCAGTGGTGCTCTCACCACTCCTTTGGTTTGTTTAAAATGAGGTCTTCTGATTCTTCAGTAGGGCAAAGGGCGGGGACGCGCAGTGTGTGTGTGTGTGTGTGTGTGTGTGTGTGTGTGTGTGTGTCTGTGCGCGCGCAATAGTGCCCCCTGCTGATCAGCACCCAGATGACAAAGTCTCATTTTTGTTTCCATAGTCCCTCTCATCAGATTTCTCCAAAGAGAGTTGTAAAAATTCTTAGGCCATCAGGGCAGTTTACTGAGGCTTCAAACCCTGCTTTTTCTTTCCAATTCCTGGGGTGGGGTGGGGTAATCAGAGTGTACAGGTAACTCTATCAAGCAAATTACTTATTGTTTGCGTTGTTTCTGTTTCCTTTGAATAGTCTCAATGCTCAGTATTTATGTCTTCAGAACCAGGCATTGAGTGCAGCACCTGACTTACCTATCAATCTTTTTGGGGATTAGTATTCTTAATTTAAAATCCTCTTCTACACCCTCATTCTCCAGAGGAAAAGAGAGCTGCATCACAGGAGAGACATTACTATTATTACTGAGAAGGTGGCAGGAACACAAAGAAATAAGAGGGATCAGTAAAATCTCCAAGGCCTTTTACTACTGTGCTCCTAAAAATCCTGCATGGCAATGCCTGTAGGGGCAGTTTCTAACTCATAAATAGCTCCTTGGGGTACCTGGAAGCAGAGTGGTGTGAAATTGGTGAGTTATAACATAGAATGGAGGCTGAGTTCCACAGTACTATAGTTTTTCAGGTGCTCATATCATGCTGTTGCACAAAGGATCTGGTAACAGTAGTCTGTAATAGAGGATTCCTTCTGACAAAATGGAGGCATAAGATATCTTCCTCACCTACAAAAGGAATTGTGAGCGATGATTGATTAATTACCAAGTCCTGAATCATTCAAGGTTTGGAGAGGCTGGCAAATCACTGGTGCATATTGACTCTCAAAAGTAACAGGGGAAAAGACCAGTACTCTAAATAGAACACTTATGTTCATAACTGATGCCAAATAGATTGAGAACTTTGTCAACCTGCCCATCTCTTCATCCCCCATTAATTCCTTTCATTGATTTTCAGGAGATGGGAGAGAACCTACCTGAGCAGACTTTAAAAGGAGGCTGGAGAGGTCATCGTCTTTTGAAGATGAGACCCAGAAAGTCTAGGCTTTTCTTAGTACCTGGGTTTGGAGCATTTGTGGGGTGGGTGGAAGTAGAGGCTTGTAGGGTGTTTATGTTGTGGAGAGGACACAGGGTGCCCTAGCGGGTAGGTGGTGGCGGATCAGCACTGAGGGAGTGAGGGGTCAACGGCGGGTGTAAAGGCCGCACAGGCCAACCATTGCCGGCAGCCTGCCCAGCGACTGGAGAGGCTTAACCACGACGCGCCTTCCGGTTACCATGGTAGCCCTCCCTCTTCCCAACCCCGCCCCGCTGTGCTGGCCCGAGGGAAAGGCTGGGAGCGGTCGCCTAGGGCCACAGAGAGGTCCCGCCCCTCGCTCCCAGCCGCGGGTCTCCCTCCAGTGGACAGCCTTCCCGCCTGCCTGCGGTGGGAGGGCGCGGCAGTGGTGGCGTCACATCCGGGAGAGTGGGTGAGTTCCGGTATTTCAGGGCGGAGCAGGCGGAAGTAGGGGTGAGAAGCGGCTGCAACGCCGAGCGGAGGAGGCAGGAACCCGAAGGCAAGCAGGGGCTGGGTGGGGACCATGGCCGGGATCACCACCATCGAGGCGGTGAAGCGCAAGATCCAGGTTTTGCAGCAGCAGGCCGATGATGCAGAGGAGAGGGCCGAGCGCCTCCAGCGGGAAGTGGAGGGAGAAAGGCGGGCCCGAGAACAGGTACGGAGAGGGCGAGGCGCGTGAGGGAGGGGCAGGCGCTGGAGAAGATGGGACAGAAGTGGGTTCCATTTTTGCGGTGGAGCACGGTCCTTAGGGGGCCAGCATACTCGAAGATGAAGTTGGAGCCCGGAGGATGGGTGGAGCTTAGCTTCATTTGGACCTCGAGCGGGTGAGGGGGGAACTGGGTGCTCGAGGGAGCAAGTTTGACCTTTGAAGGAATTGAGCTTCACCGGGACTGGCGGGTGGTTTTCTTCCTTCTCCTTTTCTTTTCTCCCCGCTCATTCATTCAGTCCCTCCGAGTCGGGCGCGGTCAGGGGAGGGGCTCAGCGGTCTCTCCCTCCCCCACTTTCCCGTGGCGGGGGGCGGGGATTGTGCTCTTGTTTGAGGTTTCTGGCCCAAGGGCTGAGAGTTAGGTGGATGCCTCTCTGGTCTGGGTAGGGGCAGAGCCGAACTTACTGTGAAAGGGTGGGGAGTGGGGGGCGGGAACCGCCGGAAAGCCCCCGGCGTGGCCTGCTGGCAGATTTTCCGCTCCCGCCTCCTGCTCAGGAAATGAGGCAGCAGTCGGCTGAGAGGAAGCGCGGTGCCCTCCCTGGAGGAGGTTGAGGCCACAGCACCGCCTCCTATCCTCCGTCCTGGGGCCCTTTCCTCTTAGGGGGAGCCCTTGCAACTGCTAAACCCACTCTCTCTGTCGTAGTGAGGCAGGAGGGGAGGAGACGGTACTTCACTCTCTGTTAGTGCAAATGTAGGAACCAACAGAACTTGCCATGATGACCTGGAAGGCAGGAACTTCTGCCAGATTCAGGCGTTTATTGCTGAAGTGTGAAGAGTGCAAGTTGAACCGGTTAAGAACGCTTCTTCCAAGCAGAGCTGATAAGCGAGTGTATGTGGTAGAGAATCTGATGGAGTGCCGATTTCTGTCAAGGTTTCTGGTTGACCTAGGCAGTATGGTTGATGGAGACAAAATAATGAGTTCCGAAGTGATGTTACTCTGCTACTTTCCCAATTACCCATTACCGTGTCTTTTTTTTTTAAGTTCAGTAAGTATTTGTTCAACTGAAAGTTGGAACTTAAAATTTTAATGGATTGAATGGTGATTTTTGAAACTGCTTTCTGTTTAGAAGTGGTGGACTAGTTTTAGTAAGCCATAAGATTTTCCAAGGTCTAGGGTGCAGTCCAGTGGGTGGGGCTGATCGCCTGAGTTGAGGCTTTGGTTTTGGAGGATCTTGAGACTGGAGAGGAAAGTAACTGTTGCTAAAATTTGAAGACCTAGTGAAAGAACTCTTGTGGTTTATTGGTATTCCTTGTTGTTCTTTCCATTGGTAAGTCCCTCCCGCCCCCCCTTTCTGGCTGCTCCTTCAGGGAGTAGCTGAGAATTAATGTTTTGGGGGAAAAGGGGGAAAACAGCTGCCCTCCAGGTTAATACTTAAAGATTGTTAGACTAGTCATTTCTTTTTATAACTGGGCATGGAAATGCTGGGAGCTTGTCTTTCTCAGTCACCCATTTCTCAGTGGATTTTTCCTCCGTTCATTATTCCCATAACTTCTAATTATCAATTCAAGTGAGATGGACTGGCTGGGTGACTCTTTATGACTAGTGACAGCTTCTCATCTCCTTTGTTCTGGAGACCAGATCCCCTCCCTTAAAGGGGAAGACAGGGATGGCTTGAAGGAACTAGCCATGTGTTGAGCTCCAGAATCAGGCTCAAAGTAGGGGCATGCTAGGAGTAGTTCTAGGGTAGATGATGTTGTCCCCCTACCAACAGCCCCCAGGATTTTGTTTTCCCCCTAGGATCCTCACCCACTGCCCCCAGGATTTGGTAATTTTCCTTGCAGGAAAATGTAACTCGTTTTTTCCCCACCCTTGGTGACTCTAGGGTAATAGGCAGCAGAGAGAGCAGCTTCAGATGTTTCTTAAGCTTCTCCCTCAGAGCCTGCCAAATTTGCTTATTGAGCTGAGTGAGATCTAGTGAGAAAGCCCTCAGATGGGGAAGTAGTGTTAAAGATTTATGAAACCGGTATCTTCTACTCCCTAGCTTGAGGGAGCCTAATCTTTTGACTTTCTGCTCTAGTGAACTTTGAATTCCTCCTGAGGAGACACCTGTGGGAAGGGAGGGGAGTGGTGCTTGAGCTGCCTGTTATCCTCTTAGGGCATTCTGGAATGTGGGTTTTGCAGGCTCCTCCCTCCTGGAGCTGGAAGCTCTGCACTCCCTGATGGTATCGCATGCTGTTAGTGGGATTGTCACTTAATTCCTTTTCTGGTTGCTTTGTGTGAACATCCAACCCTTGTTGGGAAGCTGGATGAGTCCAAAGCAGAGACTGAGTTCTGGAATACATCTGTCTTTTCTGCCCTTGGCCTGGAGATTGACCTTTTTATAATGTAGCACCTTGTCAAATCCACTTTTGATTTTGAATCTCCTTTGCACTTTTTGCGAAACTGAAACAGACTGCAACATAATATTTATGTTGTTTTTCCTTCTCTGTGTGTGTGTTGTGGTGGTAAAAATACACACTGGTAAGTATTTACCATTTTAACCGTTTTTAAGTGTACAGTTCAACTTATTTGTTGTTAATACCTGTCTCCTAACTTCCGTGGGTATTTCTCTCTCTGTCTTTTTTTTTTCTGGTCTAAAAAATTTAGGAATACTACTGAGGGAGTGAGTAGGCTTTGACTAGCAGTTTCGATTGTGTCCTTATTACCAAATTCCTAGTCTGCAGAGGGTGGGTGGCCATGGTTAGAATGTCTGACTGTTGTGTGGCTCTCTTCTGTTCATAGGGTCTGGTGGAGTAAGCAACTGGCTTTATCACCTTTCTTTGGTTTAGGTTTGCTTTCCCGCTGATTACCTTTCTCTTACCTTCATACTAGAGCACATACTCATAGGGGAGAGGCAAATAGCCCTTTGCTCTGAGTGCCTCCACTTAGACTCCACCTTTGTTTACTCTGGGACACATAAGTCTGCTCCCTTCCTTCCAACTTGCCTGCCCCTTGATGAAATTTAAAGTCCCCAAGGACACAGTATCTCCCTGGGTAGATATATTTGTGAACACAGTGAACTGGGGCAGTCCATTACTCACAGGGCTCAATCCTAACTTTTCCATTACTCTTTTCCTTTGAATTTCATCTGTGGCTTTTGTCTAAAAAGAGAAACCCCAGAGTGGCAGAATGCCAGATTTAGGCTAATCCCCTTCTGTCCTTGGCCCTGATCTGCCTCTGAACACCAGTCCCCTGCCCGTTTCTTGCCTTGACGGGTATAGCGTGCTTGGGGAATCTCTTCAGTGTGGAGGATGGTAGCATTTAAACCAAACTCATTTCATAGCCGAAGCTGTTGTCAGCCATCTTCTTTTCTTTTTTTTTTTTTTTTTTTTTTTTTGTCATACGCGGGCCTCTCAGTGTTGTGGCCTCTCCCGTTGCGGAGCACAGGCTCCGGACGCGCAGGCTCAGCGGCCATGGCTCACGGGCCCAGCCGCTCC
>NC_041217.1:73063521-73078922 GCF_002837175.3 Physeter macrocephalus
GAACCCGTGTCCCCTGCATCGGCAGGCGGACTCTCAACCACTGCGCCACCAGGGAAGCCCGAGCCATCTTCTGATGTGACTGAATCGCTGTTGTGTTCCCCTCTCTGGCCTTGGGATTTTTGCTTCTTGGGTAATGGAGAATCCTATTATTACCTGAAGGAAGGACCTCACAGTGTACCTCCAAGCTGGGCAGAGGTGGGCAGGCTGAAAGATCAAAACCACATCTAGGCATGCTAAACCTAGGATGACAGAAGAGCATATAAAGTTAATGTTTACCAGGGCCATGTTTCCCATTCTCATCTGCAGAAGTTAGTTCCACTCAATCTCTTGGTACCACTTGATTGACCTGAAAGGGATAGGCATTGTGCATAGGTTCTGGCTGGAAGGAAAAGTCAGGTAGGTGTCTTCCCTTGTTCCTGTAAACATTAAACAGATCTTGATTTTGCAAGCTTTTTCTTCATTGTAAAGAGAACTGATCCTCTGTGGGAGGAGAAAAAAGAGAACCGTGACTGCCCTCCTCCCTTCCCTCCCCACCAGGGTCTCCAAAGCTTTTGCTGGGACTCCCATCCTGGGTTCTGTTTTTGGTACAGGCTTGTTCAATGTGCGCATGCTCTAGTTAGGGCATCAAGATGTGTTTTCTCCTCCTCCCTTTTCAGCCTTGCTAAGAATTCTATTGTAAATGCTGATTTGTGGGAGAAACTGCCCGAGCCAGCTTGTTGTCATGGAAACTGTACACCCCCGCCGGCATATCCTGTTATCTTTACTTCGTTTGGGTAACTTCTGGTGAGCTGGGTGGGGACTTAGATTTCATGAGCTTCCTTCAAATCTGGGTTCCATGTTGTTTTTTTTTTTTTTTTTTCAGTTCTAGGCATCTGAAGGGAGTGGGGTGGGATAAATCATTGTACTGGCAGTGTTTCACAGTTCTTGGCTGATAGGCAGACTTGTTCTCATAATCTTGACCTGTCAGCCTTTTTGAGTTTGTGAGGCAAAATGTTTGTTGTCCTAGGGCGCATCTGGTTTCCTGAGACAGGACCAGAGAATACTTGTCTTTGTGATATTTTGAATAGAGACACAAATGGTTTCTTAATAATTTCAGCTTATATAGATGTCTTGATTTTCTTTTCCTGTAGGTCAGTGGTTATATAGCCCTAGCCCCTGCAGTGCCTTGAATCTCCCGTGTTTGTATTTGGAAATTTTTGTGCCAAATTACCTGATTCTTAACAGGAGTGTTTTGGGCTCTATCCCTTCCCATAGGGGCTGGTGGCCCAGATTATTTCTCTAGCTACCCCCACCCCTGACTGCCAGGAGGAAATCAGGGTAATAGAATTCAGGCACAATCTGGGCTGTAGAAGAGAGATCGTGTTTACCAAGCACTTGGATAAGCATCTGAACTGGGGAGCGTGCAGGGCAGATTAAATTCTTGTGCGGTTGTGGCGGTCAGTGTACTTGCCACCAGCAAAGGTGGGAGGGGAAAGGCAGTCAGAGGAGGGAGGATTTTCTACCAGTAGAATTCATGCACATGCAGCTGCCTTCTTCTTTCCTTGTTTCTTATTCCATTGCCAAGGAGGAGGCATGGGATTACTTGGACTCTAGCCTGTGCTTTATTGTGGGGTGGAGGGAGGCCAGGGAGAGGATTGTCGTATGCCGTACTGGAGGGTTAGGCTAAAGGGATGACTTGAGGAATAGAAAGGAGTCACAATTCAGAAATTTGGAGGGGTGGTGTTGGGCATGAAGGCAACATTCTCTTCTGCCCCCAGTTTTTTTGGTAATGCCATCAGAGCAGATAATTTTAGCCAGAAGAAGCTCCTTGTAGCCAACTTTTAAAAGGTGGGAGGAGGGGGCAAGTTGAAAGGGTGGGAGGTAGGTATCCCAATATTCCATTCTTTTGCTTTTTCTGTTCTGGAAGCTTCTTCTGGAAAACGTTATTCTTTTGGCTAATCATCCTCCTGGTGTTAGGGTAAGGTGATCAGAGGGTTAACAACTTGAGTTAAGCAACAAATTAATAGATAATCCAAGATTCCCTCTTTAAGAAACCTTTCTTATTTTTCCACTTTATGTGACACTTAGGAGAAAGCTGCTGCAGAGTGAGATACACCTTTAAGCCAGAGCTTAGGCAGAAGGACCCCTTTACTGGCTACCTTTTCTGACACTAGCGTGTTCAGGAATTTGAATTGGTACTGACTGACACTGGGCTGGGCAAGGAGCTGAATTTTAAAAACACTTATCCTGTGGAACAAATGGGAATTCATTGATGGGAAAGGGAGGAAAATACATGTAATATTATAGAATATAAAATCATGTCTGCTAGGTCCTACGTGCATCTGAGTTAAGACACGTTCTACCCTGCAAGGCTCTGGCTTCCTCATGGTGGTAGTCAACCCCAATCTTAGTGTCATAATTAGTTCAGTTTCTTTTCACCATGCCTCTGCTTCCTTTTCCCATTCTTTCATTTAAACACAGGCTGAGGCTGAGGTGGCCTCCTTGAACCGTAGGATCCAGCTGGTTGAAGAGGAGCTGGACCGTGCTCAAGAGCGCCTGGCCACTGCCCTGCAAAAGCTGGAGGAAGCTGAGAAAGCTGCTGATGAGAGTGAGAGGTGTGTAGAGGGCCTGATGAAGTGTGGATTTCAAAAGAAGTTCATAATGGCTCTGATCAAACAGGTTTCTTAGAAACCTGTTCTTTAAAACCGTAACCTATCTTTATAGGATCTTCTTTCCTTCTGCATATTCTCTCCATATGAAGACCGACAGAGTAGGGGTTACCTGGACCTGTGACCCTTTTATAATTGGTGTTTCTTTATAAATTGACCTAATAATCCTTAAATGGGGTCACCAGGATGGCCTCCACTTAGACAGCACCTACCCATAGCAGTTCTCAAAGTGAGGTTCCAGACCAGCAGCACCTGGGAACTTGGTAGAAACTCAAATCCTCAGCAGCCCCTACCCCTCATCTACGAATAAGACTCTTGAGGTGGAGCCCAGCAATCAGTGTTTTAATAAGCTCTCAACCCTGGCTGCACTGTTAGAATCATGGGAGTGTGTGGTGGGGATCTTTGGGGAGTTTAAAAAATATATCAGGGACTTGCCTGGTGGCGCAGTGGTTAAGAATCCGCCTGCCAATGCAAGGCACACGGGTTTGAGCCCTGGTCCGGGAAGATCCCACATGCCGTGGAGCAACTAAGCCTGTGCACCACAACTATTGAGCCTGCGCTCTAGAGGCCGCGAGCCACAACTGCTGAGCCCACGTGCCACAACTACTGAAGTCCGTGTGCCTAGAGCCTGTGCTCTGCAACAAGAGAAGCCACTGCCATGAGAAGCCCGCGCACCACAACTAGAGAAAGCTCTTGTGCAGCAACGAAGACCCAACGCAGCCATAAATAAATAAATTTACTATATATATATATAAAATCAGAATGCCTGGGTCCCATCCCAGATCAGTTAGAATCCATTGCAAAAGAGATCTGGGCATTGATGTTTTTAAAGCTCCTCCAATAATTTTTTTTTTTTTGGGCCGCGCTGAGAGGCTTGCGGGATCTCAGTTCCCCAACCGGGAATTGAACCTGGGCCCCGACAGTGAAAACCTGGAATTCTAATCACTAGGCCACCAGGGAACTCCCTCCTCCAATAATTTTAATATGTGCCCAGGGTTGAGAACCACAGTCCTTGAACCAACTCATTTTTGTCGAAAATAGCCAATTGGCTCCTTGTCACTTGTGAGTTAAACGAGAACAAAGGTGTGTGATGACTTGGATGGGATCAAACTAAGACTTTCAGAATTAAAAATACCCTGTTGGGAGTACATTAACACAGTGCAGCTGTGAAAATAAATAAGACAGCTATGTGTGTACCATTACAGAGTAATGTCCAAATTATAGAAAGTGAGGAAAACCAGTTGCAGAGCGGTGTAGTATGATTCCTTTGGGGTGTGGAGAAATGGAGATGAGATTTTTGGCATATAAAACATTTCTGGAAGGATTATGAATTAAGAGATTACTTCTGATGAGCAGGACTAGAATTAGGGAGGCTTACTTTTTGCTTTATGCTTTTAGACTATACACTTAAATATTTAGTTTTTTAATAAGTGTATTATTTTTATAAGAAAGTTTTAAACAAAATAATTAAACTAAGGTGGGAGGGTGCTATGGAAATTCTTTTTGCGTGGCAAGCAGAGAGGAATGGGCTTTAAAAGGTGCAATTCTGGGTCCCTTGGAGTTGAGTTGATGACAGGCTCCCCAGGCTGTCAGTGCCACATTTGTCCATATTGTTTCTGGCAGAGGTATGAAGGTTATTGAAAACCGAGCCTTAAAAGATGAAGAAAAAATGGAACTCCAGGAAATCCAACTCAAAGAAGCTAAGCACATTGCAGAAGAGGCAGATAGGAAGTATGAAGAGGTAAGATGCTTTTAGCTTGTCCCTCTCTCTTCAGCGATATTGGGCTTCTGAAAAGAATCATGAGAGGGAAATGGCTCCTTCTTTGCTTCACTGAGCTGTACCTGCGTCTTGTCCCGTAGGTGGCTCGTAAGTTGGTGATTATTGAGGGAGACTTGGAACGCACAGAGGAGCGAGCTGAGCTGGCAGAGTCGTGAGTATCTTGCTCCCCAAATCTTGCCATATCATTCTGTTCCTTCCCCTTTGGCTTGGGCACTAATGTGAATAAACTAGCATTCCTTCAACCTTGTTAAACAGGACCTAGAGAGTGGGAGTCATCTAGAATGCTTTTTTTTTTTTTTTAGCCCTAAGAATGGCTTTGGGCTTTCTTACTCTGTTAACTAGTGACAAGTGACAAATGAGCCTTCTTCATTGAGAGGAAAATGAAACCTAAAAAAATGGTGAACTGTTAACCGGCAGGCCCTACTGGGTCCTTCCATCTGGGTTCTGCTTCTCCTTGAGGCATTGAAGTGGCTGTGCCGACTTCTGCGCTCTAGAGGCCGCGAGCCACAACTGCTGAGCCCACGTGCCACAACTACTGAAGTCCGTGTGCCTAGAGCCTGTGCTCTGCAACAAGAGAAGCCACTGCCATGAGAAGCCCGCGCACCACAACTAGAGAAAGCTCTTGTGCAGCAACGAAGACCCAACGCAGCCATAAATAAATAAATTTACTATATATATATATAAAATCAGAATGCCTGGGTCCCATCCCAGATCAGTTAGAATCCATTGCAAAAGAGATCTGGGCATTGATGTTTTTAAAGCTCCTCCAATAATTTTTTTTTTTTTGGGCCGCGCTGAGAGGCTTGCGGGATCTCAGTTCCCCAACCGGGAATTGAACCTGGGCCCCGACAGTGAAAACCTGGAATTCTAATCACTAGGCCACCAGGGAACTCCCTCCTCCAATAATTTTAATATGTGCCCAGGGTTGAGAACCACAGTCCTTGAACCAACTCATTTTTGTCGAAAATAGCCAATTGGCTCCTTGTCACTTGTGAGTTAAACGAGAACAAAGGTGTGTGATGACTTGGATGGGATCAAACTAAGACTTTCAGAATTAAAAATACCCTGTTGGGAGTACATTAACACAGTGCAGCTGTGAAAATAAATAAGACAGCTATGTGTGTACCATTACAGAGTAATGTCCAAATTATAGAAAGTGAGGAAAACCAGTTGCAGAGCGGTGTAGTATGATTCCTTTGGGGTGTGGAGAAATGGAGATGAGATTTTTGGCATATAAAACATTTCTGGAAGGATTATGAATTAAGAGATTACTTCTGATGAGCAGGACTAGAATTAGGGAGGCTTACTTTTTGCTTTATGCTTTTAGACTATACACTTAAATATTTAGTTTTTTAATAAGTGTATTATTTTTATAAGAAAGTTTTAAACAAAATAATTAAACTAAGGTGGGAGGGTGCTATGGAAATTCTTTTTGCGTGGCAAGCAGAGAGGAATGGGCTTTAAAAGGTGCAATTCTGGGTCCCTTGGAGTTGAGTTGATGACAGGCTCCCCAGGCTGTCAGTGCCACATTTGTCCATATTGTTTCTGGCAGAGGTATGAAGGTTATTGAAAACCGAGCCTTAAAAGATGAAGAAAAAATGGAACTCCAGGAAATCCAACTCAAAGAAGCTAAGCACATTGCAGAAGAGGCAGATAGGAAGTATGAAGAGGTAAGATGCTTTTAGCTTGTCCCTCTCTCTTCAGCGATATTGGGCTTCTGAAAAGAATCATGAGAGGGAAATGGCTCCTTCTTTGCTTCACTGAGCTGTACCTGCGTCTTGTCCCGTAGGTGGCTCGTAAGTTGGTGATTATTGAGGGAGACTTGGAACGCACAGAGGAGCGAGCTGAGCTGGCAGAGTCGTGAGTATCTTGCTCCCCAAATCTTGCCATATCATTCTGTTCCTTCCCCTTTGGCTTGGGCACTAATGTGAATAAACTAGCATTCCTTCAACCTTGTTAAACAGGACCTAGAGAGTGGGAGTCATCTAGAATGCTTTTTTTTTTTTTTTAGCCCTAAGAATGGCTTTGGGCTTTCTTACTCTGTTAACTAGTGACAAGTGACAAATGAGCCTTCTTCATTGAGAGGAAAATGAAACCTAAAAAAATGGTGAACTGTTAACCGGCAGGCCCTACTGGGTCCTTCCATCTGGGTTCTGCTTCTCCTTGAGGCATTGAAGTGGCTGTGCCGACTTAAGATCTGTCTCTGTTTTTACCACTTTGCCAAGCTGCTGGGGAACTTTAGGGCAAAGGCAGGCATGACCTGCTCCCCTGTTGGCACCTTCTGGGCCTTGTTTAACAAAGTCCGTGCTGATGCATATTTATTTGTGCTTCCCTTTCCCCTCTCCTAGACGTGACATATCATGACCATGGTGATGTTTTCTTCTCATTTTATTATTTTTTATTTTTATTTTCCATTTTGCTGCTTGTTTCCTTGCTGTGTTCCTTTTTGACCTTTCTCCCTCCCCACAACCTGGCTTGTGCAATCCCTGTGACTATCACTAACAGCCGTTGCCGAGAGATGGATGAGCAGATCAGACTGATGGACCAGAACCTGAAGTGTCTGAGTGCTGCTGAAGAAAAGGTACTAACCATTGAACCCACAGAGAGGTTATACATATGGTGTGGTTTTGTTTGGTTTTGTTTTGTTTTGCAGCTGCCTCCCCTCCACTGGTTGATTTGTTGAGTGCTTTTTCATCTCTTCATGGAATGCTCCATTCCTCTCCACTTACTTGGCATCTGTCATCTCTTCTTTCCTAATTGCTTCACTGCCTCTCCACAGGGTCTCACCTTCCCTTGGGTGATTTGGGGGACTATTTGGGTTGGGCATCCGTTCCCACCTCCACCCCAGGTAGCAGTTATGATTTGTTTCTGGTAGTGATTTCTGTCAAGTGTTTTCTTTATTAGTATACAAACATTCTGAGTCCCAGCCCAGGAGGGTCCAGCTCCTGACATGTTCTATGGTAGAGGGAGGAGGGTTGATACTTGCTCAGATTACCTGGGAACTTCTCTTTTCCCCAGTGTGCCTTCCAACTCTCTCTACATATAGGTACAATTCATGTCTGTGTGTCTCTCTCCTTTTTTTTATTCTCTTCTTCCCCTTTCCTCTCCTGCGGTATTTAAAATATTCACAGTAAGTGTTCTGAGCTGGAGGAGGAGCTGAAGAATGTCACCAACAACCTCAAGTCTCTTGAGGCTCAGGCGGAGAAGGTAGGGGCTGGTTTGTAAAAGTGACAGGCTTTGGGGCCTGGGCCCAGCCCTGCCCTTGATGAAAGACTGGAGAAACCCATTCCTTATATAATCCAGTGAGAAGTATCCACCTACTCTATCTCCAGATTCTGGGTTTAATGCTAATTCCTGTGTGCTTTGATTGCTGTAGTTAAAATAACTTCTTGGTCTCAGGTGACTGGGGTCATGTTCTCCTCTGGCTGATACTGCTATGCTGACAGAAGGGGGCAACAAATAGTATCAGATCTGAGACCTAATGAGCAATCAAGACAGATGACTTGTCTTTATCTTCTTGTGGGACTCTTTCAGCCATGTGGCCTCAAGGTGTCACCACACCTACTCATTAACCTGGAGGCAGGAAGAATACCTTCCTGGGTTGATCTGAATAAGATCAAAGCTTAGGTCCATTTTAAAAATAAAGGTCCTGGGGACTTCCATGGTGGCCTAGTGGTTAAGACTCCATGCTCCCAATTCCAGGGGCACAGGTTCGATCCCTGGTCGGGGAGCTAAGATCCTGCATGCCACTCAGCCAAAAATAAAAAAAATTTAAAAATAAGTAAAGGTCCTAGAGGATTCTGAGGGTATCATGGCTCTAAGGACATTGATTTATGGATTTTAAGGACTGTTGTACCAAAGCGGCCTTGCTCTTTCTCATGGATCATTCAGCACATTAAATCCAAGAGGATGTTTAGTGTAAAAGTAAATGTCAGGAGGGGGGTATTGTCTGTGTGAGTAATTTCTATTCTGAAATGTTTATTCTACTTCTCTTACAGTACTCTCAAAAAGAAGACAAATATGAGGAAGAGATAAAGATTCTTACTGATAAACTCAAGGAGGTGAGCTGAGGGGATTATAAGGAAGGACCCAAAACATTTAGAGGCATGTAAGGCATTAATGTAGACTTAGACTAGCTGGCTTTGGTTCTGAAAGGTATAGAAGTAGAAGGTGGAAGAAGTAGAGATCCTTCTCTGTCTTACTCATCTCTGATTCTGACTGATTTCATGTTTCCCCCAGGCAGAGACCCGTGCTGAGTTTGCTGAGAGATCGGTAGCCAAGCTGGAAAAGACAATTGATGACTTGGAAGGTATGGAGCCTGGGTGAGGGATTAAAATAAAGAAATCTAGAGGATGACCTTGCCCTTTGACCATTAGCCTCTTCCCCTGTACACCAAAGGGAGTTGGTAATGACTTGGCATGCATCCTACTCCCTGCCCTGTGCCACAGCTAGGTGAAGTGGGTCAAATCCTGGAAGTGGATTTTTACACTTACTCTTCCTGTAATAAGACTTTACCTAATATTCTAGAATTTGCATCCTTCCCTTGGAGGAGACTGGTAATAGCATGTACCTCTGTGTCACCCCATGGCTACTTCTGGCAATCTTGTTCACCACTCAAGTTGTGGGGGACCTCACCAAGAGATGCAGCAGTGGAATGACCACTTCTCAGAGCTGACCGATGCCAGGGGCTTTCTAAATACTTCCTGCCCCCATAATTTGGCAACTGCATCTACCCTAACAAGGGAAAGTTTGTACTTTGCTCTGAGAACTCTGAGATATGCTCCTTTGGTACACTCTGGGTAGCAGGATATTCTTTGGGAGAGTTTTGCGGAGGCAACCTGTAGAGCAAAGGGGCCAACAGTATTGGTCACGATGGGTAGGTAAAGAAGAAGTGTCTGAATATTAATGTGTATTTTCTCCTTTTTCTATGTTTGTTAAATTCAGCATTATCACTGCTAAGAATTGGGTTAACTGGGTGGGAGTGGTATCCTCTTGAGTGCCTTTGGTGATTGGAATTTCTAGTCATGACTATGCCCAGGTTCTTAACCTTTACTGCAGTTGATTAGAGGCGTCAAGAAGTCCCGTTGGTCCTGGGGACAGTGGATCTGAAAATGGCCAGTCATGGCAACCAGGATAGATGTTCTCCTAACTGTGGGATTAGACCCATGGTCACACTTTCCCTAATTTCTAATGATTCCCTCTCTTCATCTGCTTCTGATACCTTTTACTCTGTCCCCTCATTCCTCCCTGTGGTTCCTGTGCCTGTCCAGATGAGCTCTATTCCCAGAAACTGAAGTACAAGGCCATTAGCGAGGAGCTGGACCACGCCCTCAATGACATGACCTCTATGTAACTATCTGACAGCAGAGTGGGGCTGGGACCTTGGCTTGTGGGTGGGTGGGGGTGTAGGCTGTGCATAGTGTGCTCTGGTTTTGTCTTCTGAAAACTAGAATCTCCACTCTTATCTTTAAAACACTGGTGCTGGTTACTTGTTGGCAAAAGCTGGGGAGGCATTTAATCCTGGATCGGTGGTAGCACCCTGATCTACATATAATTTTTGTATTTTTTATTCATAGTCCCTTCATTATGACACCAGGATTTTTCTATCTGTTTCTCAAATTTAGTCTCAGAAGGGCTACTGATGAAGATAGAATCATGTCATCATATAATTTAAGGAACTAGGGCCCAGAGAGCCAGTGACTTGGGCCCTAGCATCTTACAACAAAATTCAGACTTCATGGGTGGTGTATATGATGCCCTGGTATTAAGGTTTAGGGGAAACACCCATGATTGGAAATACCAAATTCACCTAAAAATCGAGCTGAGTCCCAGAGCAAGCCAGGTAGTAAAAAGCACCAAAAAGAGTTGTTGGGGACTTCATCTGTTTGCTGTGGATCCCTGATCCTTGATGCTAATCTGCCTTTTTCCCACTAACCCTGAAAAGAAGCCAAATAACTCACGTTGTAGTGTCTGGCTCTCTTTTATCATTCCTACTGCCACCTCTTCCTTTTTGTCCTCTTCCTTTCTCCCAGATTGCTGTCTAGATTGATGCTAGTCCTTCTCACCTAGAGTCTCCTTACTTTTTCACACAGATAATTATCACCGTTTCTGCTCTGTTCTGGATCTGCCCCCTTTCTTCGGGGAACCCAACGCCCCACTCTCACTCTGGATTCCATTTGGGTCAGCCTGGCTGACCCCCAAGGCATTAGGATGGGCGGGGGTACCACAAAGCAACTTATGTATTCTCTTCCACCCCTCACCCCAAATTAAAATGTTAAGCTGCCGGAAGCCTCATGCCACCCTGCATTTGTGTCATTGACAAAGCTGCTGCTGTCCCTAAAAAGGAGCCTTGGGGGTGTGATGTGGGGAGCAGCTATTGTAGGCTCTCCCTCCTCTGACTTATATAATCAAAGCCACTTTTGTGTGTGTCTATTTTTTCTTGACATTTAAATTCAACTGATCTGAATCTATCAGAGTGGTGGACTAGGAGACGTTCCTTAGAATAGGAGCTCTAGTCTTACACTCAAGCTGAATAAGATCATCTAAGTTCTTTACTTCCAGGTTCTTAAATCATCCCATCTGGAATGTTTGTCTTCTCTTTAGGTTCTCCTCCTTTGAGAGACCACAGAAGTACTCCCAATATATATTCTCTACTGTTTTACCAGTGGTTCAACTGGTGCATCCTCGGAATACCCGATGAACCCAAATATGTTACCACTAAAATTGACTAATTATATTATCCCAAGTTACAGAAAACACGTAATAGGTAGAATTCCCAGCAGTTTTATGTTTTCTTTAAACCTTTCTTACATACTTGAGGCTTACTACCATTTGCCTGCTAGTATGTGCTACCGGGATATACAACAAGTGATAAATGATTGTTACTGGAAAAATAAAAACAATCATACATATTTCAAATATTATACACAAGGTAGTAATTTATTACATGCATAAATATGGTTAATTGCTTCTAGTAAGTTGTTCCTAGTTTATGTTGTGGAATTAAATATCAACCTTTCGGAAATTCCTATGCTAATTTACATAGCAGAGATGGTTTAATCTGGGTAGTGTAGTCATCAGTTGTACTTATCTAAGCACCTAAGTATTGTTCACTTAGTATTTCAGTTTCTCAGTGGAGTATATATTTAAAACTTGCCTTTCTTTTAAACAGATACAGCCAGATAGAGAGGTTTTCCCTACTGTAAAACTTTAGGTCTCATCAAATTCAGTTTTCTTTCTGTCTATACCATTTCTTTTTGCCACACAGCCTTTGTGATTAAGGTACAGGTTAAGTTATTATTAATTTAGGCACAGGGTATTAAGGTGGGGACAGAAATAACCAAAGATGGAGGCATCATCCCTACTCTCAGGTTGCTCAGAATCCAGTAGGAAAGAGAATATATATATAAAACTAAAGATGGGGCTTCCCTGGTGGAGCAGTGGTTGAGAGTCCACCTGCCGGTGCAGGGGACGCGGATTCGTGCCCTGGTCTGGGAGGATCCCACGTGCTGCGGAGCGGCTGGCCCCGTGAGCCACGGCCGCTGGGCCTGCGCGTCCGGAGCCTGTGCTCCGCGGCGGGAGAGGCCACAGCAGTGAGAGGCCCGCGTACCGCAAAAAAAAACAAAAAACTAAAGATGATGTGTGATATGTGCCCCAAATAATGAAGTTCTGTGGGAGTTCAGAGACAGGGAAGAGGTTGATTGCAGTGGAGATGATTAGGAAAGTTTTATGGTAGGAGGCACGTAAAAGGTACTTAATAAACATGTTAAAATTTTCCTCTTCATTTTTATTGGATTCCAAAAGATTGCATTTTTGACAACCAGAATCTGGTTGAAGGAAAGTGGATATTGACTATCTTCATTAAAGAGAAGCAAAAGAATAAAGGCATAGAGTTGGGAAGGACACCAGAGCTATAACCATTTAGTTAGAGTAGGGAACAGGTATGTGCTGTATCAGGCTGGGGAGTTTTAATTTTATTTTGTAGGTAATGGGGTGCCACTGGAGATTTTGAACAAGGATATGTTCTGAGTAGCATATAAGAAGAGTTAATTTGGCAGCTACAAATATGTTAGAAGAGTAGATTATCAAAGTGATCCATTAAGACAATGATTCCCAAATTTCATTCATTTGCATACCACTTTTGATGGCTTTTGCCATATTCACATGCAACCTACATTATTTTTTTAATTTACTTCTTTTCAGTTTGTTCTTACGCTACAAAATTCTAATTTGAAATCAAAAGTTTTGATGTGTGCTAGTGTTTTTTTCTAATGCACATTAAAATAATACAGCTAATAAATTTTTTTTAAGTTCACAAACGTATACTGTCTGCAGTCTTCTCACATATCACTAGCAGTAACTGTAGCACACTTTAGGAAATACTGGGTTAGGTTATTGCAGTTTCCCAGAGATAATAATCTGAACTAGAGTAGTGGTAGTAGGGGATGGTGCTGAACCTGGGCATTGTGAAGGGCCTGGTCACTAAATGCAAGAAGGAAGTGTCAAGGATGACTGGCTTGGAGCCTAGGAAAATGGTAGTATTAAAGGTGTAGAGAGGTCACGTGGTCTTGGTTTGGGGAGGCACAGGAAAGTAGAGGAGGATATAAGTCTGAAAAACTGGCAGGTATCCAAGATGAACAAAATCCTAAGACTTGAGGGGGAGAAATTGATATGAGAGATTTGGGAATCCATGAGGTTGGCAGGCAGTTTAGGCCATGGAAGTAAATTTGAACCCTAAAAGACAATTGCAAATGTAAAAAGAAAAAAATAGAGGAAAATCTGTGTAGAGGACGAAGCCAAGTGGAATTGGTTGGAGGGATAGAAGGAGAACGAGTAACTTTGATACTTTAAAAACTTCAAGGCTGGGTGATTTCCAGTGATTCTCAACTTCAGGTAGAGAAGGAAGATAACTGAAAATAGGCCTTGTCACTGATGTTTTATTAATCTGAGGGTGTATACTGGACATTAAGGACAAGGAGAGGAGCCATATTTCAAGGGACAGAAGAGTGAATTGGTGGAAAGAAAATAAAGGCATGAAGTATAGTCTATAGTCTATACAAAGTCCAATAGAACTTTTGGCAGTGATTTCCAGTATAGTAGCCACTAGCCACATGTGGCTGTTGAACACTCAGTGTGGCTAGTGTGACCTAGAAGCTAAATTCTCATTTTATTTACTCTTAGTTCATCTAAATTTAATTAGCCACATGTGGCTAGTGGCTGCTGCATTCATTGAATAGTACAATTCTAGATGTTTTAGTACGTAGGCAGAAGGAGTTAGTTGACTTTGGTACAGAGAAAGGCTTCTTACAAAGGAAAGAGAGAGTAGAGAGAGATTAGAAGAAAAATAAGGTGTTATACTTTGGTAGCTCCTGTCTTTCCCCGTGGCATGACTCGTGTGAGCAAGGATAGAGACCAAGAAGCCAGGGTAGCAGAGTGAAATTTGAAATACTGTACCATGATAAATTCACTCTTTTGTTTAATGCTTTGTATCCTTATAGAAACCATCCTATGTTACTTGAGCCAGGACTAGCTATGGGAATGGGGTGAAGCATCATTGATAATCTCAGAGCAAAGTGCTTCATCTCTTAACTTCTCTCCTCATCTTAATTTCTAAGAAAGAACCACAGGCTGTTGTGTTGGAGTCCATTCTTCCCTTCCTCATTACCGTTGTTGGGATGAGGAATAAAACAAAATGTGACTGGACCCCAAGTTACCTGATGGGTGGAACTGACCTGTTTGTTATGTTAGGCAACCTTGTCTTAGTCACACCCAGTTTCTTCCATTCACATATTGAATACTCCTTAGCCTTAACATGCGGGGGTAGTTTAAAAAAAACAAAAAGGAGCAAAATCTGTTTTTTCTACCTCATTCCTTGAACTTTGAGGCTTTAAAACTGATAGAGTTCCCTTTACTCCAAGCACCGCCATCCCTTTTCCTTTTCCTGTTACAGAATGAAATTGACCTGATTCAGACCAGTGAAGGATGTGTAGCATCCATGGGATTATTCCCTGAAAGGAAAATCAGACCAAATGGGGAATCTCTGGCTTTTTTTGTTGTTTGTTTGTTTCATTTGCTCTTATCAGGGAACCAAGAACTTTAATGAACTAGTGTCTGCTCCTGAATTTTTAGTTACTAGAAATAACAGAGTTAGAAACCTTACTTATTACTAAGTTCAAGGTGAGAGAACAACACATTTATCTTTCTGACCTTCTGCAATTCTTAAGGAACTATAAGTTCTGGGATTTAATTAGGCAATAAAATGCTCCCACTTCTTCTCTGTCTCTTTATTTCTTCCCTAATGGAACAAAACCCTCATTGAACCAGCTGTTTTTAGGGATATGATCCTAATAACACCCTTCTTTCCCAAGAAGGATGTGGGAGTCACACTGACTAACTTGGATATAGATGCTATGGATCAGTCAGGTTGCATATGGTCTTTATATGTAATATAACACCAGAAAGTTCAAGAAATGAGAGTTCAACATAATTTGAACCCCTACTATTTGTCAGAGTTGCCCCAGTGAATAAGACAGGTTGAATCCCAGGCCTCATGGACTAGTATAGACTAGTACAGTGTTTCTCAATGATGAGCTTTAGTCCTTTAAGCCAGGATAATTCTGGGATATACAGAACAATCCTATTTATTGCTGTACCCTGCCCAATAAATATCTGTAGGGCCCTCCAGATATTGTGACAATTATTCATTTCTAAATTCCCCTCTAGTGGAGGGGAGGGGCAGTATTCCTCCTATTGAGATACTGGTTTAGTGGGAAGTGCAATTTAAAAAATTCCCTCCAATTCTGCCCCTTAATACGACACTTGTTTTTTGGTTATTCCGCCCAGGATCTTTTTGTACATATATGCTTTCTGTCTTTTTTTTTTTTTTTGCGGTACGCGGGCCTCCCTCTGTTGTGGCCTCTCCCGTTGCGGAGCACAGGCTCCGGACGCGCAGGCTCAGCGGCCATGGCTCACGG
>NC_041217.1:73079018-73130826 GCF_002837175.3 Physeter macrocephalus
GCCCAGCCGCTCCGCGGCATGTGGGATCTTCCCGGACCGGGGCAGGAGCCCGCGTCCCCTGCATCGGCAGGCAGACTCTCAACCACTGCGCCACCAGGGAAGCCCCGATGCTTTCTGTTTTGATTGGGTACACAGAGTGACAAGTATTATTGGGAACATACTGGCCCCCAGCTTCCAGGTAGAACTGGAAAAACCTCAGCCCAGAAGGCAAGGTACCTGAGCAGTGCCCATAGTCAGCCCACAGATGCAAGGCAGAAAAGTCTTTTTCATATTGAGGTCCTGAGACCATTTTGAAACAGACTGTAAAACACAGAAAGAAACTTGTTTATGAACACCAGAGGCTGACCAGGAGTAGACCAGGAAGATCCATCCCCAATTGCCATTACCTCTGTGTTGGACACATGGATTTGGATTCTCTCTACCCCCTCTTTTTTATTTATTAAAAAAAATTTTTTTTCTTGTGATGAGAGCTCTTAGGATGACTTTCTTAACACCTTTCATGTATAACATACAGCAGTATTAATTATGTTGTACATTTCATCCCTAGTACTTTATCTTATAACTGGAAGTTTATACCTTTTGACTACCTTCATCCAGTTCCCCCTCCCCCCACTCCCCACCTCTGGTAACCACAACTCTGATCTCTTTTCTTTGGCTTTGTTTGTTGAAGTATAATTGACCTACAACACTACATTAGTTCCTGGTGCACAACATAGTGATTTGATATTTCTATGCATTACAAAACGATCACCATTCTACACCTCTTTAAGATGTGCTCCAAGTAGAAAATCCAGATAAAGCCAGGGGATTTGAGCACTTAATTACTTGTATCAGGAATGCTTTTGGTTATAAGAAGCATCTTAATAGCAGCTTAAATAAATATGGGATTTATTTTTCTCTCATAATAAAAAGTCTTGATTTGAGCAACTGTGGCCTGATACAGTTGGTATTTCTGTGATTCTCACGGCCCTTTCTTTTAAGGTTGAAATTTGCAACTCTAGTCATCACATCCATGTTCAAGGCAAGAAAGAAAGCCAAAGTTTTTCCAGAAGCCCCGGACAGACTATCCCCTACATCTCATTGGCCAAAACTGGATCACATGATCCCCTCAAGCTGCCAGTGAGGCTGGAGAAACAGGATAGTCTTGATTGGCTTGTATCAGTAATTCACTTTACCTGGGGCTGGCTGGACACACTGTTGGCTCGGACAGGTTTGGGGTTCTCTTAGAAAAGGTGAAGTTGGGTTTTGATTCTCTGTGCCACTATGATGGGCCTGTCACCCAACACCTACAACAAGAAGCATTAGAAAGTACAGGATTGAGTGAGTGTAGGGATATTTATCCCAGTCCTCCCATTCATAATGATGTACTGAATGCTTTTACAGAAAAATGTTCAACCATTCACTCTGGTTCCTTACCCCGATTATTATAAATGTATTTCTTATAAGCCAGGTGTATTCCTTCCTTTGCCATGTTTCACTTGTCTCAGTTTCTCAACCCAGGGAGTAAATACGGTGAAGGAGATACTTTTCTCCCTCAAAATGTCATTCTTTCATCTTGTCAGTCTGCATTTTTTGTTTTATTCCTCTGTTGGTCTTTCCACCAACTGACCTAATCATCCTTGCATCCATCCTGCCTTACAGATGCATGTTATGTATACCAGGTAGTTGAAAGTCTCAAAATTTACTTCTGGTACTCTACTAACCTTCCCTTTTTCTCTTTCTCTTCCTCTTTTTCCTCTCCTCCTCTTGTTTTCTCTCCTCTCCATTGCTGCTGCAGAGCGTCTCTACAGCCAACTTGAGCGAAACCGCCTGCTTTCTAATGAGCTGAAGCTAACGCTGCATGATCTGTGTGACTGATGGGCAGGGCTCACTGATGCCCATTAAACCGAGCTTACGGCTCACACCACTGACCTGGACCCCAGCAAAAAGCTGATTGTCTTTGAAAAGTTATTATTTTGCCCTAAGCAAATTGCTTTTTAGTTGGGACAGTCAGAATAGTGTCGACTTCCTAACTGCACTGTAAAGTGGGAACAGTTAAGATTAATACTGCCTTTCTGTCCCTTTTCAAGAGATTGTGGGTGATGAAGGGAGGGACCTGAGAGATAGTGAGAAAACCTGGGAGAGTTTTCTGTTTTCCACCTTTACTTGATGCTCTTTCACTTGTGCACTGACTGTAGGATATGTTCCCTTGCATGGATGTTTTCTAACAATAAAAGGACTGACTTGACAAGATGTTGTAACTGCTTCGTCTGCAGGCCCAGGGATGGGCCCTTCTGACCGGGTAGAAAAAAGGGAAGGGAAAGAAAGGGGTGTGGGTTATGAATAGGTCTGCGTTGCCATCCCCTTCTCTGAGTTGAAGAGTATTTTCCCCACCTCCCTAGAGCAGTGAGTGGTTTACTTGCTGGGAAGCTTTGATTCTCCGTGATGTTCAGCTGCCGGTTTTCTTCCTGACATTTTTCCTCTTGCTGCTTTTTCCTGGTATTATGTTTAATTGTAAGTAACTATGTCACAGGCTAGTTCTGAAGAATAGCTCTGCAAAAATCTGTTAAGATTTTGCTTACAAGGATATGTTTTGTAGTATTCTTGACTTGGTTTTCTTTCGAGATTCTCTGACTTAGCTATGGGGGTTCTTTTATTTATCCCACTAGTTATTCCTTTCCTCTCTACTTGTTGAGGAAAGCCTGTAGTGCATGAGGATCCTCCTGTACTCTTTTCAAGTTGAGGTTCTGCTGTTTCTACTGGTAGAAATATGCCCATCCTTGTTCTCAATGTGTCAAACTCCAGCGAGCTATTTCGAGTAGGTGTTGTCCTGTGGGCAGAGACTATAAGAGTGGATGGCTGGTGTTTAAGGCCACCTCCTTCAGTGACTGAAAGCTGAAGGCCTTGGTTGGGTGTGGGGAGGAGAGGAAATGACTGATAAGGTCCCCAGCTCCCTCCCCCAGAAGTACAGCAACACCTGTAGCTTTAGTAGGCAAGCCTGAGGCCCTGCAAAACCGAGTGATGCAATAGCTCACTTCTGTGGCTGAGAAGGCAGCTGCTTTATTAGTCTGCAGTTTCTCTGCAACAGGAGCAATTCTCAAGAGTGGGTAGACCTTGAAATTTACTTCTAGTTTTTATAACGTCTCTCCTTTACCCCCATTAGATAAACTGAAATGCACCAAAGAGGAGCACCTCTGTACACAAAGGATGCTGGACCAGACTCTGCTTGACCTGAATGAGATGTAGAGCACCCCAGTCCCATCCTGCCGCTGCTCCTCCCTCTGACTCCGCTGAGGCCAGCCTGCCCGAAGCTGACCTTTAAACTGAGGGCTGACCTTTAACTGGAAGGCTGCTTTCTCCTTTCGCCACCTCTCCCACCCCCACCCCTGTGTCCTTTTCGCCAAACTGTCTCTGCCTCTCCCCAGAGATTCCATTTGGGCTAGAGGCTGAGCACCTTTGGGAACAACGTTTAAGGGAATGTGAGCACAATGCTAAGTGTCTTTAAAAGCATGTTGTGATGTACACATTTTGTAATTACCTTTTCTGTTGTTGATGTAGCAGCCAGTTGTAAAACATTCCAGATAATTCCATAGTTTTGAAGCAGCAGTCTAATCCCTTTTTCACTTTTGGAAGGTAACTTTTCAGCTTAATGCATATTGCCCTCTCCGTAGAGGAGGGGGAAAGGTATGGGCCTGCCTTACTGAGAGCCAAACAGCCCAGAGAAGGACTCCATTCTGGGAAACCTTATTGCTCTGTAAAAAGTACCCCGCCAAACCAGAAAGGTGATTCCAGAAGGAGTTAGCCAAAAAAAAAAAAAAAAAAAAAAAAAAGCGCTGTTCAGGTTTTCAGCTTTACGGTATCTTTGGGCAACTTTTTTTTTCCATCGGAAGTGACCAGATGAAATTAAGATGGTGAGACCTCTGAGCGCTGTTCAGGTGTTCGGCTTTACGGTATCTTTGGGCAACTTTTTTTCCACCAGAAGTGACCAGATGAAATCAAGATGGTGAGACCTCTGAGACCAAATCCTTGTCCCAGCTCTACCCTGTTCCCAGGCGCTCACAGAATGGATCATGTGCCCCTTATCTTGAGGCAACCACTTATTTGCTCTCCCGCCTCCTTGAAAGAAAGGAAAGAAAATTATGTTTTACCACTGATTTAGCCATATGAAACTCATCTCATCACCCTTTTCTGGGTCTGAAGCTGCTGTCTCTAATAAAAGTGCCATCTCATTGTGCATTGTATCAGTTAGTGCTGGAGAAATCTTGAATAGCTTATGTACAAAATTGTTTTTAAATTTTATATTATTTTGAAACTTTGCTTCTTTGGGGTTGGGGCACACTGGTCACCCCGTCTGGCTGTGAGAGCTCTCTACAGTCTGGGCTGGCAGTGTGCTGATCTTTTAAAGTTTCTTTCCCTACCCAATCCCCCCTTTTTGGTGAGGTTTCAGTGAGGTCAGTTAGGTGTGCATCCTACAGCTTAATTGGCTTAAAATGTACTCCCCTTTGGTGTGGTCTCTTTGGGGGCCGATTGGGAGAAAGAAAAAACAATAGTGTAACTGTTTTGATACTGAACATTGATAAATGTCTTTTTGAAATAAAGAACCAGTCCCTCCAACCCTCAGAGGTGCTTGCTTTTATTTCCTAATCCAAATGGGCTTTCTACACAGGGGCTATGAAGTTTGGGTAAAGATCAGAACTTTGTGGGTGGAAGCAACGGGATTTGATGTAGAGCACACACTTTGGAAGGTGACCAAAACTGGGGTCAGAACTCAGCGCTCAGATCCCTCGTGTGTTCTGATGTCAGTCATTTAGTTTCATTATCTGTAAAATAAAGATAATATGTATTGTTAGGGTAAATGTGAAGATTAGAAATATTTATGTGCCGGACCTTTTACAGGTTACTGAACACTGGCATCTTCAGGGTGAGCTATACATTTCCTTTACAACTGTATTGATTCTTTCTTATAAATCTGGATTTATTAGGCTCTGGTCCCTAAACAACTTCAACAATATATGACACGGATTACATACTCCTATACATTTGTGGCTTTAGTAAACCGTCCTGAGACAGCCTTCAAGCTGATACTCTGTTGGCTATTTGGAGAAAACAAGTTAATTTAAGAAGAGGTGCTCTCAGAGTATTTGCTTACACACGGGCAGCGTGAGTGGATAGCTTTCTAAGCTGCCTGTGAGACGCCAGTGCCTGGCATTTCCTGCACTCTGGCCTTGAGGCTGGACATGAAATTGACTTCCTACTAAAAATGACACAGCTTCCTTGACAAAGTCCAGCTGTTTATACCATACTAGAGACTGGAAAATTTTTTCCGTTTATATGTACGGGCCGATGCCGACTGGAAATTAATGCCAAAAAAAGGGGGGACGGGGAGTTGCTCTAGGAGCCAAACACGCAGTAGGCAACAGAAGGAGAAATTTAGCTGGAAGAGATTATTTTTTTAGACTTCTCTGCTTGTTCTTTACTATTAAAAAAATCTGCCACTCAATATTTAAGAAAATAGCCCTTTTAGCGGGTAGCTGGGTTTGTGCCGCAAAGTTTCCATAACGGCTTGCTGGAGCGCTTCATACAAACATTCCCATAATTCCCCGTAGAACGAGGGCCCGCCTCCTGATGGCCTCACGCCTGCGGATTGGCTGACGTTGGGGCTGAGGGCGCGGCTGTAGTTGAGCGGGAGCCGAGAGCTGGCAGTTGCCATGAAGGCTGTTGGATCACCCGGGTCCCGAAGCGACGGGCTGTTCAGCTTGCCTCTGCAGCGCCTCCTGTTGCTGCTTCTCTTTTTGCTTGGAAGCCTGGCCAACAAACTTAACGTGCCACAGGTGTTATTGCCCTTTGGCCGGGAGCCAGGCCGGGTTCCTTTCCTGCTGGAGGCGCAGCGGGGCTGCTACACTTGGTGAGGGGTGGAGGGTCACGAGGGTATGCACCCCCAACGCCACCCAGGAAGAATGGGAGGGGTTCCTCAACCGAAGACGCCGCAGGAATGCTTTGCGGTCACTCGGCCTGAAGAGCCCCTTACCCGTAGGGGCTGGGGGTGGGGTGTCAGTGGGAGTGCAGCGGCCAGCCCTTCTGAAGTGGCCTGTCCTCGTTGTGTGGGATGTCTTCAGCTATGTGTGGGGCCTTATATGAGCAGTTAGGGTGTGAGACTGGCCTTCTTATTGTGTGTTGGGAGGGGTAGTCACTGTGTGAACAGCTATCAGGGCGCAAGGAAGGCCTGTGTTGGAGGCCTCAGGCATTGATGGCTACACAATGCGAAGAACTTTCAGTGTAAACAGCTAGAGAGGGAGTTCTCAAGGTGTGAGGAAATTTATTGAGGGGCTAGAGAGGCTTAGGTTGTGAGTTCTCTACAAACTATATAAAGTGGGGTTTTCAGTGTAAAAACACAACGAATTATTGCATACTTAACTAAGCACTTTGCATGTGTTAACCCATTCGGTTTTTACAGTCTTATGAAGTATTATTATTCCCATTTTACAGATGAGTGAATTGAGGCATAGACACCATGAAGTATAAACTTCTTGTAATATGGGAAGATGTATTTTGGGTGGAGATGAGATCTGCCTGTAATATTATGTTTCCCCCCTTATATAAGAGTACTCTCAAAGTGTACACTCAACTTTGGGGTAATCAACTCTGGGGGGATGACTTTCTGACTGGGGGTGGAAAGACATGATTTTCTGGTGTGAGAGGACCCAAACATAGATGGTGTGGCTTCCTAAGGTGTGAGGGAACCTAAAAACGGAAGTGGGTTCCAAAGTATCAGAGAGCTCATCCTAGTTGGAGTAGATTTCCCTTTACCATCACTTAAGAGAAACACTAAGGTTTGTCCAGAGTGTAAGAAGTTCACCTCGCATTTTATGAGGAAGTACAAGGGAATCAGGCTTATAGGATGGTCCAGTGTGATTTATTTCCTGACTGAGGATGATGGAAGGCATGAATCTAGCATTGAAAGCCATTCCTTCCATGCATCTAAAAATATTAATGATTTTTTAAATTGTATTTTGAGTTGGACTCACACCTCGTAATTTGGGCAACATTTCCACCTTAGAAAGCAGCAGCCCAATTTCTAGGATCGGAGAAAATTCATTTCTCAGAGTGTGAGAAGTCAGGTCTCTCATTTTTGGAAAAACAACATCAATCCTATTTTTACATACTGAGGGAAGAAAGTAAAAATCTTATTTTAAATATTGAGGGAGGAATGTAACTTGGCACAAGGGATCACTGGAAAATGTTCTGATCAGTCTCTCCCACTTAAATCTTGTGTCCCTAAGCAATGTTTCTACTTTAAAGAATCATTTAAATACACCTGGTAGTATGTAACATGGAAAAACTATAGGAATCTATGTTATACCAAAAGTTAATTTTAACCCACATTCTTATTTCATACTCTTAAGTATTTTATTCTGGCAGGCATTCCACCCATCATGATGCAGTAACTGTTGAGCCTTTATATGAAAATGGCACCTTATGTTCCCAAAAAGCTGTGCTCATTGCTGAATCTACCCAACCAATACGCCTCAGCAGTATTATTCTTGCTCGAGAGATAGGTATGTTGAGACAAAACACACTATGTAACAGTTCAAGAGTAGAGTAATCTGATATCTTTTATAGATGGTTAACAGAGACGGTGTTGGCTTCAAATGATAAGAGGTAGAAAAAAGGATTCCTGCAATTGTGGCATCCTATTCTGTGATTTTTTTTTTTTTTTTCGTTTTTTTTGGTACATCCAGCCCCTGGCATGGTGCCTGATACAGAGTGGAAACTCTGGTTGTTTGAATCAATGGTGAAAGGAAGGAACTATTTATCAGAACTAGCTTGGGTGTTAAGGTCTGAGGTTGGTCTTGAGTGAGGCAAAAGGCAGTGTAAAAACTAGTACTTCTCAAAGTGTCATCTATGAATCTAGCATCTGCATCATCAGCATCACCTGGGAGTTTGGTAGAAATGTAAATTCTCAGGCCCCACCTTAGATCTGCTGTATCAGAATCTCTGGAGTGAACCCAGGGATCTGTATTTTTAACAAGCTCTCCAGGTGATTATCATACAGACTAAAGTTTGGGAAGCACTGCACTAGTCTATTTTAGACCAGAGCAGCTTAAGAAATGCTATTTGTGGGACTTCCCTGGTGGCACAGTGGTTGGGAATCCGCCTGCCAATGCAGGGGACACGGGTTCGAGGCCTGCTCCAAGAAGATCCATACATGCCGCGGAGCAACTAAGCCCGTGGGCCACAACTACTGAGCCTGCATTCTAGAGCCCATGAGCCACGACTACCGAACCCGTGTGCCAGAACTACTGAAGCCCACGCGCCTAGAGCCCATGCTCCGCAACAAGAGAAGCCGCCGCAATGAGAAGCCCGCGCACCACAATGAAGAGTAGCTCCCGCTCGCTGCAACTAGAGAAAGCCCACACGCCACAACGAAGACCCAATGCAGCCAAAAAATAAATAAATTAAATAAAATAAAATTTAAAAATGAGAAATGCTATTTGTATCCAAAATCAGAGCAGGGCTCTTTATATCCCTGAGTTTCTGGCACTTGATATTGTCATATTGATAGGCCAGAAATATCTGTATGGCTTTTATTTTTATTTACTTTTTTTTTTTCATTTATTTATCTTTGGCTGCATCGGGTCTTCATTGCTGTGCGTGGACTTTCTCTAGTTGCGTCGAGCAGGGGCTACTCTTTGTTGTGGTGGGCAGGCTTCTCACTGTGGTGGTTTTTCTTGTTGCGGCGCATGGGCTCTAGGCTCACGGTCTTCAGTAGTTTCAGCACGGGGGCTCAGTAGTTGTGGCGCATGGGCTTAGTTGCTCTGCGGCATGTGGCATCTTCCTGGACCAGGGATCGAACCCATGTCCCCTGCATTGGCAGGAGGATTCTCACCCACTGCGCCACCAGGGAAGTCCCAATATATGGCTTTTAAATATTTTGATAAGTTATATATCTATACTATATTCTTAAAGAGAAATTCAAGATGTTTGGTATACCATATTTCTTATTATTGAAGATGCCATCTATTGTAAAGCTATTTTTAATGTACCACCGAGAAAGAACAACATTGCCAACTAAACTATGCTTTTCTTCACTTAGAATTTTTACTTTATACCTACTGAAGAACTCTTTGACTTAGATGGTTATTTTTATTATGTATCACTCTCATGCCTAATAAAAAGGAAAATATAAATAAAATTAACTGGTTAAAATATTCCTAAGACAAATTTAACGTTTTGCCTCATCTGAATCACTTTTTGACTGGGAATCATCAGTGTCTGTGTTTATCCCCACAACATCGTCCTTTGTGCCATCGAGACTGTTAGTGACATAGCATTTCTTAAAAGAATCAATTAAAACCAAAACCACCTAAAAGGTATTAGTATTGGGCTCATAAGTTGGCTTTGCAATTATATAGAGCTGGTCTGTTTTTGTCTCCAGCTTTGAAAAGGTTCCTAGCACATCTGAGTCACCACCTTTCCCACCCTGTCTCTTTAACCATTTGGTTCCAAGGGAAAAAGTGTGCTCTGCCATTGTTCACCATGTTTTCTTCCAACTACTAATACCCATTCTGCAAGTTTGATGTTGGCCCTTTTAAAGTTCTCACATATGCAGTCAATGACAACTATGTCATGCCTGCTGCCTGGCTGACAATTCTAAGATGTCATCAGTTATAAAATCCCAATTTCAGAGATGTTAAAATGTCAAAAAAATGAGTGTCTTAGAATCAATGAAATATGAGATCTCAAAGATGAGAATCTTTGAGGACCATATCATGCAGGGCAGCTGCAATAGATAGAGAAGGATACCAAGGTCAGAAAAAAAGCATTGCTTTGGTCACGTATGCTATTTTTAATGTAATTACTCTTAACTACATGAATTCATTCTGATATTGAAAGATTCATTCACACAATTGCTAGGGAAAATGTCAAATCTGGCTCTCAGCTTTGTTTCATCTGACTTGTAAATATTCCAAAGTTAAGTATCTTTCAAATCAACTTTCCCAATTTTGCTATTAATACAATTGTGTACATAGGTGATGGAGACTCCCAATAATGAATGGCAGTCTTGGTGTCCTACCAGGTGCATTCTCATCTGAATGGGAACTGGTACTGTGAAACGGGAGGTGGGGGAAGGGACATTTTGAAAGGGAAGAGCATGCTTTAAGAGAAACTGTTCATTTGTTTGACAAATATTTATTGAATTGCCTACTAACTATAAGGCTTCTGTAAGGGTTAAAAGATTTAAGCGCTCCATTGGTGTTTAGGTGCTTAGGAGTTTGTTTATGATGTTTTTGGTGATAGTATAGTAAAGAAAATTAGTGGTTATGACAGAGAAAATGGATAGAGGTGAGAGACAAGGTGGGCATATTCTATTTGGTAAGAGTGCCAGATTTCTTTTTTTTTTTTAATTTTTTAAAAAAATGTATTTGTTTTTGGGTGCATTGGGTCTTTGTTGCTGTACGAGGGCTTCTCATTGAGGTGGCTTCTCTTGTTGCAGAGCATGGGCTCTAGGCGCACGGGCTTCAGTAGTTGTGGCACGCGGGCTTAGTTACTCCATGGCATGTGGGATCTTCCTAGACCAGGGTTCGAACCCGTGTCCCCTGCATTGGCAGGCGGATTCTTAACCACTGCGCCACCAGGGAAGTCCCCAGATTTCTTTTGATTTTTTGTTTGTTTTGTTTTGACTAGGTGTTACCTCCCTTTGGTAAAATCTTTAAAGAATATAAAAGGTTATAAAAATATATATATATGTTTATATAGTTAAAAGTAAATCTCTAATCTCATTTCTCCAAGAGACAACCACTTTTCTGTATCCTTCCAGAGGTAGTCTATGAATATATGAATATGTCTCTTTGTAGTGGGATATCTAGATTTTCAACCTTAGGTACAGGACAGGTAGAGGAGTTTGGAGATGAGGGTATAATTTTAGGTTAAAAAGCTCACATGGAGGATGAAGAAAGGGTTTGGACAACTGGATGATGTCGGTGGAGAGAGTAGAATGGGGTGATCAGTACGTTTTGCACTGTGCTCAGCATGTGGTTATCGTTCAGTAAATATTATTTGCTGCAGTGGGTTGTAATCATAAAATCAAGAGGAGTTGATTTGGAAGCTAGGATAAATATGAGAATCAGGGCAGAAATATTTGTTATTTCTGCTCCCTCTGTTTTGCCTCTGGCACTGCATCCCTTTGGTTCTCTCAGTCTTGGCTTCATTCTCTTATTTTTTTCTCCTTCCTTCTGCTTCTTCCTGGATCACCTCTCCTCTTCTCTGCCTCATAAATTTTTCTTTATTACCTCATTACTGTATGAACCTGAAGTAATATGGACATGTAAATAAGAATATTCATTATATTATTTACTAAAGTTACTTGTTTCTTTTTATCTTTAAAAGCAGGTAAGTTAAATGTTTGATATTTCTCCTAATCACTCTAAATTTACTTATAAATCATACAAGGTAATTTTTTTTTCTTTATGGTCAATGGCCTTATATTGAAAAGCTTTCTGCTACTGAAGTAGTCAGATGGATAGGCATTATATACACAAGGTTTTTCATATTATTTATGTCACAGCTGCTTCACATTTCTCCACAGAAGATAAGAATTTAATTTTGCATTTAATTGATGATATATTATCCAATGCCTGATTATCTAGTGTATATTATTTAAGCTCACCCTTCTTTCCTTCTTTTGCCATCCCTGGAAGATTTCCTTAATGGTATATTCTACTAGCAGATTCTGTGAGATTTCAACTTCTCTTGGTTCTTGTCCATAGGTCTCATATCTTGATCTTCAGTTCTTTTAATTTCAGGTTCTGTTCTTCAGTTAAATTTTTTTTTAAATTCAGTGATTTATTTATTTATTTATTTTTGGCTTGTGGGGTCTTCGTTGCTGCACATGGGCTTTCTCTAGTTGTGGTGAGAGGGGGCCACTCTTCGTTGTGGTGCATGGACTTCTCATTGCAGTGGCTTCTCTTGTTGCAGAGCACGGGGTCTAGGCGCGCGGCCTTCAGTAGTTGTGGCGCACAGGCTTAGTTGCTCCTCAGCATGTGGGATCTTCCCAGACCAGGGCTCGAACCCGTGTCCCCTGCATTGGCAGGCGGATTCTTAACCACTGAGCCACCAGGGAAGTCCCTTCAGTTAAATTTTAATCAAGTAGAAGATTAATTTAATTTTTAAAACATTTTATTTTAAAATAAGTTTAGATTTACAGAAGAGATGCAAAGATAGTACAAAGATTTCCCATATACCCTTCACCCAGTCTCCCCTAATGTTCCACTAATGTCCTTTTTCTGCTCTAGGATTCACTCCAAGATACCACATTACTAAACTAAATTGTTATCTTACCTTAGTCTCCTCTGATCTGTGACAGTTTCTCAGCCTTTCTTTGTCTTTCATGACCTTGACACTTTTTTTGGAATAGATTTTTAGGAGGAGAACCTCAGAAGTGAAGAGGCCTTCTTATTGCATTATATCAGGGGGTACATGATATCAACATGACTTATCACTAGTGATTTTAACCTTGATCACTTGGTTAAGGTAATGCCTATCAGGTTTACCCACTGTAAAGTTACCATTTTTCTCTTTCCATATGCTGTTCATTAAAAATGATCACTAAGTTCAGTTCATTCAAAGGAAGAGAAATTAATCTTCACCTCCTGGAGGGAGGTGTGTCAAAGAATTTGTGGACATACATTAAATACCACCACAGTAACTAATAAATATGTGGGGGAGATACTTTGATATATCCTGTTCCTCTTTAAAGTTTCATCCACTAGTTTTTGCATTTATCTATGAATCTTGACTGTAGCAGTTATTACTGTAGAGTAATAATGGTGATTTTCTCTTTCCCTCATTCCTTCCTCACTTATCTTTTTTTAAAAAACATCTTTATTTTATTTATTTATTTTGGCTGTTTTGGGTCTTCGTGGCGGCGACCAGGCTTCTCTCTAGTTGTGGTGCGCACGGGCTCTAGAGCGCGCAGGCTCAGTAGTTGCTGCGCACAGCCATAGTTGCTCCGCGGCGCGTGGGATCGTACTTCCCCAACCGGGGATCGAACCTGCGTCCTCTGCATTGGAAGGCGGATTCTTAACCACTGGACCACAAGGGAGGTCCCCTTCCTCACTTTTTTTTTTTTTTTTTTTTTGGCTGTGTTGGGTCTTCATTTGCTGCGCACGGGCTTTCTCTAGTTGCGGGGGGCAGGGGCTTCTCATTGCAGTGGCTTCTCTTGTTGCAGAGCATGGGCTCTTCTAGGCACGCAGGCTTCAGTAGTTGTGGTGCTCGGGCTCTAGAGCGCAGGCTTAGTAGTTGTGGCTCACGGGCTTAGTTGCTCCGTGGCATGTGGGATCTTCCTGGACCAGGGCTCCAACCCGTGTCCCCTGCATTGGCAGGCAGATTCTTAACCACTGCGCCACCAGGGAAGCCCCCGATTCTTAGGCTTTTTAATCTCACGGTCCAGAAAAAAAAAACATGAAAGAAAGTGAGAGAGAAAAATTTATTGGCAGGCAGGACTGACATATATGGTTGCCACCCTCTTACTTTCCTAAATAAATATATTTTAAAAATCTACTCTTACCATAATGTCATTAAAAAAATTTTTTTTAACACTTCAAAAGTAATATACAGGGACTTCCCTGGTGGCGCAGTGGTTAAGAATCCTCCTGCCAATGCAGGGGACACGGGTTGGAGCCCTGGTCCGGGAAGATCCCACATGCCATGGAGCAGCTAAGTCCGTGTGCCACAGCTACTGAGCCTGCACTCTAGAGCCCACGAGCCACAACTACTGAGCCCACGTGCCACAACTACTGAAGCCTGCGTGCCTAGAGCCCGTGCTCGGCAACAAGAGACGCCACCGTGATGAGAAGCCCGCGCACAGCAGTGAAGAGTAGCCCCAGCTCACGGCAACTAGAAAAAGCCCGCAGGCAGCAGCAAAGATCCAACACAGCTAAAAATGAATAAATAAATTAATGAATTAATTTTTTTAAAAGTAATATAGAATGTAAGGATAAAGTATATTCCTTTGAAGTGAATATATTTAATTTTATTACTGTTTTAAAATTCTTATTTTTCTCATTTTTCCATGGATGAATGAAAACATCATTATAGATCAGTGTTTGGGAATCACTAGTCTAGTGGCTCTTTTTGTAAACAGATGCTTTTATATTTTGTTGCTATGCTGTTTTCTTCCACAGGTTGAAAGGAACTGTTACAGCCTTTCTTTTTCTTAGTATTTAGAATAAGCTCCTGAGTGTATGAGACATTTAAAAGATTCATGACCTGTTGAACTAAATTCTCAGTTTTGGGGTTCATTGTAGTGACTGACCATGAACTGCGCTGTGATGTTAAGGTTGATGTGATAGACAGCATTGAAATTATATCTCGAACCCGGGAACTCTATGTAGATGATTCACCACTGGAACTGATGGTGAGGGCATTGGATGCTGAAGGTAAAGAATGTCAAAGGATTCAACAAAATTACATAGAATAAACACCTTTGTGTTTAGCATTTGGAAACAGCAATTTGAGAGATAAAAGTAGATTGGAAATAATATTTATTTTCTCATATGAAGTTCATGTGCATGAGGAATTAATAATTCTGAGTATGGTTTGATGTATTAGCTACATACTTTCATTAAAATTTCCTGATTAAAATCCAGATTCTGCCACTGAGTTTTAATGGTCCCTAGATCAACAATTAAGAACAATTTTTGGAATTTACTTTTAGCTCTGTTTTGATCAGTCTACTTTCTGTAGGCCAGGAAAATTAATGTAAACCTGTGAAAAAGTTTTATAATTTTAAGTTTATCTTTCTTGCGACTGATTTTACATGCTTTTAATATACTATATTAATGTAATATGTTAAAAAAAGAACATTTAAATGCATTGCTTCTTTCTTTGTAAACTAGTAAAGAGTGATTTTTTAAATCTGAAAAATTAATGTATTAGAAATATTCAACTCTAGTTTTTATAAAAATTTTTATTGAAGGGATCAGGATTTAGAGATACCTGTCAACCCTGAGGTAGACTATAAGGTGGCCTTTATGTCGAAAGGAACAGAAAGAGTGCCATAATTTTGTCAACCAGAATTTAATCAGTTTGAGTCCTTTTCACTTTTAGAAGGCTTATACGACAACAGTACTTACATTGTTTGTGTAGGGGTCTTCCTGGTATTTGTGTTTTAATTCATTAATGATAGTGCTTCTATTTGTTGATGAAAGAAGCCTAAAAATAATTTTTTAGTTAGGTTTCCCTTTCTTGTTAAAGATACCTGAATATTTTTGAATATGTGATTCTGTCTTGTCTGCTTTTGGCTTGCTCTACAGGAAATACTTTTAGTAGTTTGGCAGGGATGATGTTTGAGTGGAGCATTGCCCAGGATAATGAATCAGCAAGAGAAGAACTGTCTAGCAAAATTAGGTAACCTTGAAATCAAACATAACCATCTGACTTTGAAGGAGACATCTGCCTTTGGGTACCACACTGAACAGCAATCATTTGTGTGGGCTTTGATAATCTTTCTATCTGGAACTTTTTGGAACAGATAAATTTATCAGGGGGAAATGTCTTTGGTAGAATGACATATGGCATGGATTTAGGTACCTTTATGATAGTTTAATTTGAGCCACTGCAGAGGAGTTCATGAGCTCAGGACTGTACAATTATTTGTCAGGTGTATCTTCTTCCAGTTTTATTGTTCAAGCTATCTACACAAGCCGAAATACAGTGAGTGGATAATAGTATGAAATATTGTCTTCAGTACCTAGTAATAGCTCTCAGACAATGCAAGTTTTAGTCCTACAACAGTTTTAGCCAGAAGCATATTAAGTTCTTTTCTTCTATCTAGTCCTTGTAGAAATTTAAAACTTTTGACACTATATAGACATTGAAGAGATTATGTTTAAAGTCTCTCAGAGCCTTTTGGAAGAAGACTCATTAATTTACTAGAAACAAACCTTATTTTATCTCTTTAGGATTTTGAAATACTCTGAAGCAGAATATTCTCCCCCTGTGTATATAGCTGAGATGGAAAAGGAAGAGAAACAAGGAGATATGATTTTGGTGTCAGGGATTAGAACTGGTGCTGCTGTTGTAAAAGTTCGAATTTCTGAACCATTCTATAAGGTAAAATGTTTGTGCTATAAACTTTCATTTAATAGTCTTGCCTATGGAATATATAGTTTTTATGTTTTTCTTAGTAGAAGCCCTCAACCTGATATGATTTGGGCCAACTGAAAAAGTCATTTGAAATGGATAAACATTTTTTAAAAACTTGTCTTCCTTAAACATGTTATTACCCAATTGCAACTGACATTTTCTCTTAAAACATGTAACTGCATTTTATTCACCAATCCTTTGAAGTGTAGGTCCAAGAACTTTGGCTGTGAGTTCACTGGTTAGAAATATACATACTTGTTCTTGCATAAATTACAGCTTCTAGTTTCTTTTTTTTTTCATTTTTCATTTTATTTTATGGTCAAGTGAAAAATTACACATGTGTGAAACAATTTGAGTGCAGAATTCTATATTTTTCAAGGATTTTTCCCTAGTCTTTTACATTTCTCACCTACATCTAATTTGATAGCAGTACATTTTAGCAGCTTACCTTTAACTTCTTTTCAAAACATTTAAATTTTTATAGAAACAACTCTTTTCATATAATGGTTTTTTAATGTAATTATAATTAAAAGTGCAACTGACATAAACAGGGTTGGGAAAAACAAATGTCTTTTGGTAAGCATTTAATTCAAGTGGCAGGAACATGTGTGGACATCTAGAGAGCAGCCTATTAACCTTGTATTGGGTAAGCCTTCACAAGAATCAATACATTCAACAAGGGATATAGAGTAACTGAATCTAATTCAGTTCACTGGAAGTTGGTTAAAAGAGTTTCCATGGCATACTGTTAAGTCTTACCTTTTCCCATTTTAGCATAGTGCCTTTTTATTTACCTACTCTTCTCCTTTAGAAAGCTTGTCATTTTCTATTCTTTGTTTGAGTGACTTAGAAAGTTAATATAGTATTAATATTCATGATCACTTGTTTTTTTAACATCCTTATTGGAGTATAATTGCTTTACAATGGTGTGTTAGTTTCTGCTTTATAACAAAGTGAATCAGTTATACATATACATATGTTCCCATATCTCTTCCCTCTTGCGTCTCCCTCCCTCCCACCCTCCTTATCCCACCCCTCTAGGTGGTCACAAAGCACCGAGCTGACCATATCTCTTCCCTCTTGCGTCTCCCTCCCTCCCACCCTCCTTATCCCACCCCTCTAGGTGGTCACAAAGCACCGAGCTGACATGATCACTTTTTAAAAATTAATTTATTTATTTATTTCTGGCTGCGTTGGGTCTTCGTTGCTGCGCGCGGGCTTTCTCTAGTTGTGGTGAGCGGGGGCTACTCTTCCTTGCGGTGCTCGGGCTTCTTATCTCGGTGGCTTCTCTTGTTGCGGAGCACGGGCTCTAGGTACGCGGGCTCTAGGTGCGCGGGCTTCAGTAGTTGTGGCTCGCGGGCTCTAGAGTGCAGGCTCAGTAGTTGTGGCACACAGGTTTAGCTGCTCCACAGCATGTGGCATCTTCCCAGACCACGGCTCGAACCCATGTCCCCTACATTGGCAGGCAGGTTCTTAACCACTGTACCACCAGGGAAGTCCCATGATCACTTTTTAAGGCTAACTGAAATTATGATCTGTGATTAAGAAAGCATTTTTTAAATCTTGATAAAATATTTTAGAAGAAACTTATTAAAAGTAAACTTTAACAAGGAAGATGACCTTGAGGATTTTGCCTATGGAAACTTTGTGTTTTTTTCCTTCTTCTTTTAGAAAGTGGCAGCAGCATTGATACGTCTGCTTGTTTTGGAGAATATATTTCTTATACCATCCCATGATATTTATCTCTTAGTAGGAGCATATATTAAATATCGAGTTGCAAAAATGGTTCAGGGAAGAATGACAGGTAAATATCTTATCTTTTCCTAAAACTAACATTTCCCAAATCCTTTCTGCTGACAAGAGAAGCAACTCCACATTATGTATGCAAAATACTTCTTTCTGTCTTTAGATTTTGTGATAAAGTACAGTTTACCCTTGAACAACATGGGTTTGAACTGTGCAGGTCCACTTATACACGGATTTTTTTCAATAAATACTACAGTACTACACGATGCGTGGTTGGCTGAGTGCACGAGTGCAGAACTGGGGTTACAGAGGGTTGACTAATATGCGGATTTTCAACTGCATAGTGGTCAGGGGGTGGGGGGGGTGGTGTCAGTTCCTCTAACCCCTGCATTGTTCAAAGATCAGCTATATTCCTTAATTGCTGTACCTGAGCTGATACTGAGCAGAGATAGTCTCCATGTCTTAAACAGGCTAATGCTACTTAGCTTCAGTGCCCATAGACATCTGAATTGTCTATTAAAACAACAACCAGGGCTTCCCTGGTGGCGCAGTTGTTGAGAGTCCGCCTGCCGATGCAGGGGTCATGGGTTCATGCCCTGGTCCGGAAAGATCCCACATGCGGTGGAGCGGCTGGGCCCATGAGCCATGGCCGCTGGGCCTGCGCGTCCGGAGCCTGTGCTCCACAATGGGAGAGGCCACAACAGTGAGAGGCCCGCGTACCGCAAAAAAAAAAAAAAAAAAACAACAACCAAAAGCTTTTATAGGGTAAGCTAGCTTTTATAGAGCAAGTGAAGAAACTTTACCAGAAGGGACTTGAATGATCTTTGCAAAAGGTGTTTATTGATAAGCTCAGTTCATTAACTAAAAAACTTAATGCTCTATTGACCCCCAAAGTCCCACTGAGTTTATAAAGTGTGCATTTGCTCCGTTAACATTAGTCCTTTACTTACTTTAGTGAGGATCCTTCCTCCTACTCTCAGTTCACTGAGTTTTAAGAATATAAGCAATACCAACAAAAAACTCATATAGTATTCTCCTCAAAATGGCTACATGTAGAAATTCATCATAGTGAGGGAAATTAAAAGCAGATTGTACTCTTATTTAGACCTGCTTCCTCTTATAATCCAACAATACACCATTGTCCGTTGGAATGGCTGCCCTCATTACATTTATGTATCTTTCATGTCTTACAGAGGTGAAATTTCCACTGGAACATTATACACTGGAATTGCAAAACCACAGAGTTTCATGTAATGTGTCTCTTTCTGGGAAAGTGGCTTTACTGGATGAGAAAACAGCCATGGTGACTGCTGTCCAACTGGGCCACGCTAACCTTGTCTTTATCCATAAAAGTATCCTTTTGCTCAAGTTTTTGCTGCCAATCTATATTTCCTTGAGCATGCTATACATGTTCCTTGGTAAAATAGTTAAGCATGATTGTAATACTACTACATTTATTTTCTATAGGTTCTATTTTTAACAAAGCACTATAAATTATTTTTGTCATAATTTCTAACAAAGGGTAGGTACAGAAGAGTAGTTGGAACTTGGAATCTGTTGACTTCAGAGCTTATGCGCAACCTCAATCAAATTATAAATAGGAGACTGGGGAAAACCGTTTGGAGGAACTTGTGTAAAGTTATTTAATTTGTTCTTTCCTATTTTCACATGAATAATTGAGAAAAGATGGTATTGTCTGAAGTGGCTACTTAATTAATATTTGTTAAATTGAGAGTAATTTTTAAAAATTCACTAAACTTGGGCTTCCCTGGTGGCGCAGTGGTTAAGAATCTGCCTGCCAATGCAGAGGACACAGGTTCGAGCCCTGGTCCGGGAAGATCCCACATGCTGTGGAGCAACTAAGCCTGGGCGCCACAGCTACTGAGCCTGCTCTCTAGAGCCCGCAAGCCACAACTACTGAGCCCGTGTGCCACAACTACTGAAGCCCATGTGCCTAAAGCCCATGTTCCACAACAAGAGAAGCCACCGCAATGAGAAGCCCGCGCACAGCAACAAAAAGCAGCCCCCGCTTGACACAACTAAAGAAGGCCCATGTGCAGTAACGAAGACCCAGTGCAGCCAAAAATAAATAAATAAATAAATATTTTAAAAATTCACTAAACCTGCTCTGTAAGATTGAACAAAGAGATACATAGAGCTCTACTATAGTCAATGAAAACAAAACAGTATAAAGATTAAAATTCTCAGAAAACTGAAATTTTCAGAAAATTCATAAAATTCTCAGTGTTTGATATTGAAATATTTCCTAGTTTTGAATCTTTGAATCTCAAATAATTTATTCAGCAAATATCTATTATATTTCTACTATATGTTCAACATTGCTCTAAGTGCTAAGCATACAGACTATTTTACTCAGGGTAGTTAGGGAAATCCTCTCTGATAAGGCCACATCAGAGCAATGAACCATACAGATATCTGGGTGAAAGAGCTCCAGGAAAAGGAAATAGCAATTGCAAAGGTTCTGAAGCAGAAGCATGTTTACAGAAGAGCAAGGAAGACACTGCTGCTGAGTGCAGAGAATAAGGGGAAAGTAGTAGAAGAGGTAATAGAGTAGGAGAGGGAGTAATTATGTAGGGCTTAGTAGGCTTAACTCTGAGTAAGAGCCTATCGGTCTTGAAAGGTACAGTATTTCTTATAGAATAGTATTTGTTAATTAGCTGGTTATATTATTTGTCTAAAACACTTAGGAGAGGTTTGGTTCAAAGTTGTTTGTTCTCTAGTCATTTTAAGGTGCCTAGGACATTTGTGAACAAATACAATAGTACCTACAAAATAAACTAAGACATTTGATATCTACTGAGCCCCAGCTGTGTCAGGCATTACCCTGAATTCCCCAGGCAGACTTATCATGATTTTTTTTTCATATTCTCAGTTCATATCGTTATTTATTCCAAAGTAGTAACTATTAAAATACACTACATTTATCTCTTGACATGGATGGTGACTATTCATAGTTTGTTCCAGCACCTGTCTTAGGGTGGCTGGTGGTACCGTTGTTCATAGAGATGGGTAATATAAAAGAAGGAGCAGGTTTAAGGGAAAAGGAAACTAGTTTAGTTTTTCACATGTTAACTTGAAGTATCTGTGGGATAGAGATCCAAGCAGAAATGCGTCTGGAGGAGAAAGGTTCAAGATGAAGACAGATATTTGAAAGTTATCAGTTTATAGCCAGGTGATAGTTGAAGCTGTTGTTGTAGACAAAATCACCTGGGGAGAATATACAGAGTGAGAGGAGAAGAGAGATGAAGACAGAACTGTGGAATGTTAGCTTGTAAGGTTCATATGCAAGAGGAGGAACTTTAAGGAGGCCCAGAAAGAATGTTTAAAAAGTAGTAGGAGGGAACTTCCCTGGTGGCGCAGTGGTTAAGAATCTGCCTGCCAATGCAGGGGACACAGGTTGGAGCCCTGGTCCGGGAAGATCCCACATGCCATGGAGCAACTGAGCCTGCACTCTAGAGCCCACGAGCCACAACTACTGAGCCCACAAGCCACAACTACTGAAGCCCGCATGCTCTAGAGCGCACATGCCACAACTACTGATCCCATGTGTTGCAACTACTGAAGCCCACACACCAAGAGCCCATGCTCCACAACAAGAGAAGCCACTGCAATGAGAAGACTGCGCACCACAACGAAGAGTAGCCCCCGCTCACCACAACTAGAGAAAAGCCCACGTGCAGCAACAAAGACCCAGCACAGCCAAAAATAAAATTTTTTTTTTTAAAAATTAACAACAACAACAAAAGTAGTAGGAGGGGGACTTCCCTAGTGGTGCAGTGGATAAGACTCCGTGCTTCCACTGCAGGGGCCCAGGTTCGATCTCTGGTCAGGGAATTAGATCCCACATGCATGCCGCAACTAAGAGTTTGCATGCCACAACTAATGAGCCGCCTGCCACAACTAAGACCCAGCACAACCAAATAAATAAATAAATAAATAAAATATGAAAAGTAGTAGGAGGGCTTTCTCTGGCGGTCCAGCGGTTAAGACTTCGCCTTCCAGTGCAGGGGGTGTGGGTTCTATCCCTGGTCGGGGAGCTGAGATCCCACGTGCCTCTCAGACAAAAAACCAAAACATAAAACAGAAGCAATATTGTAACAAATTCAATAAAGACTTTAAAAATGGTCCACATCAAAAAAAATCTTAAAAAAAAAAAAGTAGTAGGAAAACCAGGAGAGAGGTTTCATGATAACCAAGTGAGGAATTTACAAAGACAATGTTCCTCAGGTGAAATAGGCAGAGATAAAGACTAAGATAAAGACTGAAAGACTGTAGTAACCAGTAAGTCTTGGATCACTTTTTCAATAAAAACAGCCTGGCTTTAAAAAGAAGGAGGCAAAAAGGTAGAACTTTGAAAAAGGCATGAGAACTTTTTTAAATTAAGAGAAACTTGAATATGTCTTTAAGTTAAACAGAGAGATGGCAGAGATATGGAAGAAAAGAAGGCCAGTTGATGGAGTAAGATTTCTGAGGGGCAAGAGAAAATGAGATTCAGAACAGATGGAAGGATTAGATGAAAGGAAGATATCTTATTCTGATAATGGAGGAATGAACTGGTGTAGAGACCTATCGAGATCCTTTTCCTTGTCTGTAAAAACGAAAGGAATGATGTACTCCTGAATTCCTTCTAGCTCTTATATTTTATGAATACAGTACATAATGAAAACCAAACTAGACTGGCACAGAGTTGCCTACAGTGTTTAAGTGAATAGATAAAAAATAATTTTAATTATTATATCAATTGTATGTATATTAGTAGCTCATTTGGAGTACTGGGACAGCTTTAAAAGTTTGATCCCTGAAATAGATTAAATATTTTGCTTTCATTATCACTACAGATAATGTAGTGCTAAACTATAGCCTAGTGCATGACTGAATTAATAGAACTTCTAAATTAGTGTACTTTGAAATAATGAGTGTTTTCCATTAAGTCGTTTCAGAAATATATTTCTCAGAGCAGAAATAATTTCTTCTTAGCTTTTGGATGTAGTATATTTTTGAGAGCAAAGTATGTTACTAATTAGATTGTGTATAGGCTAACAGAATAAATTTTTATTTCTGCTAAAATTTTTTAAAAATATTTACTTCTGGGGCTTCCCTGGTGGCGCAGTGGTTGCGCGTCCGCCTGCCGATGCAGGGGGGCCGGGTTCGCGCCCCGGTCTGGGAGGATCCCGCGTGCCGCGGAGCGCCTGGGCCCGTGAGCCTGTGCTCCGCAACGGGAGAGGCCACAGCAGGGGGAGGCCCGCAACCAAAAAAAAAAAAAAAAAAAAAAAATTACTTCTTTGGCTATGTTGGGTCTTAGTTGCGGAGGGCGGACTCTGTTGCAGCGCAGGGGCTCCAGAGTGCATGGGCTCAGTAGTTGCGGTGACCTAAGCTTAGTTGCCCCGCGGCATGTGGGATCTTAGTTCCCCGACCAGGGATTGAACCCACGTCCCCTGCATTGGAAGGTGGATTCTTAACCACTGGACCAGGGAAGTCCCCTGCTAAAATTTAACGAAAGGGAATAATGGGTAGTATGATGTGTGACCTAGAAGTATCTTCGGTGGCAAAGAGAAAACATTTTGGTATTAAAGAATTGCCACATATAATAGAAAATCAACTAGTGATTTTTAAAACTGTCTGCAGAGCCCAAGGCAAGTTGCTGGGCTGGATGGTAAGTCATACCTCTCCCTCCCTCTCCATCCACCACTGACCATTTCTTTAGCCAGGGCAATGCCACTTTGTCCTGCTTTCCATAATGGGCTCCTATGTAAGAATTTTGCAGGAGGAAAGAGTTCCACAGCTAAATGAATATTAAAAACATGGAGCATGATCTTTTTTCTCTCATTTCATCTTCCTCATATTTGAAATTCAAGAATACCTGATTTCGGGCTTCCCTGGTGGCGCAGTGGTTGGGAATCTGCCTGCCAATGCAGGGGACACAGGTTCGAGCCCTGGGCTGGGAAGATCCCACATGCCGCGGAGCAACTAAGCCCGTGAGCCACAACTACTGAGCCTGCGCGTCTGGAGCCTGTGCTTCGCAACGGGAGAGGCCGCGACAGTGAGAGGCCCGCGCACCGCGATGAAGAGTGGCCCCCGCTCTCCGCAACTGGAGAAAGCCCTCGCACAGAAACGAAGACCCAGCACAGCCAAAAATAAATAAATTAATTAATTAATTAAAAAAAAAGAATACCTGATTCCTGTGATTGCTGAGCCCTCAGATTTTTCTCAGAATATACACATTTAAGTTTTGCTTTCCAGTGGATAATAAAAGATAGAATTTTTATCTGCTTTCATTTATGAGCTTATTTATTTATTTTTGGTAACTCATATTTCTCTTTTCACCCAACTGTAGCTCATACAATTTCCTTAAGCAAAAATTAAGATGTCCATATGCGATCTTTGTCTGGACTCCCAAATTGCACCATATATGTTGTAGAGCCTGGATTTCTAGGTATTTTTAGATAATAATTTTCAGAAAGCTGAACAGCTTAAAGTATTTCACTGAAATGAGTGCATTAAAGACTAGAGTGCTTCATTTTGAGACTTAACTAATTTCAAATTCAACCTTACTTGACATGTTTTCTCACATTGTTCCTGTTAAATGCTATCTGCAAGAGTAAAGCATCTTGAAACAGATTGTTATAAAACATGAAGCTCCATGTAATACAACGTTGGGTTAGAAAAAGAGACTTTATACAAGGAAAAAAGAAACCTAATGTCCTTAAGCCATATGAAACAATGAATCTGACTGAAAGCAGCTGAAATCTTGCCTGATATATCAGAAATGAGCAAAATTGTGGGTTTGGGGGTGGGGTGGCGTTTGTATACAGATATAAGTGAGAGTGTTTCCTTTATACCTGAGATGAGCTAAGTTAAGCCAGGATCTTTGGAACCCCAAATTATTATACAATTTTATAGAGGCAACTAAAGGATCTACTTTGGAAACCATCTCCATCTATTATTGAGTTTTGCTCTTTAAATGGCTTTTTAAAGTTTGTATTTTTTAATTCATTGTAGAAAAATGTTGGCCTCTTCTAATATTTTTGTTTCTTGATTTGTGTACAGGTTTCACAGTCCAACCTGGAGACCGTTGGAGTCTAGAGGTGGGGCAGGTGTATGTTATTACAGTAGAAGTATTTGATAAAAGCAGCACAAAAGTCTATATTTCAGATGTGAGTCTCTCTTTTGTATTTTTCTAGCCCCTTTAAGGATAACTTCTTGAGTGGGCAGTCTTTCTGGCTAGGAAGACTTTTTTTCTTTTGCTTCCAGATTTTACCTTTGGAAATGCAAGTTACTACTTTATTATTATTATTATTAAATAGTTCTATCCTTGAGGAATGCTAAACCAGAAGTAAAAGATATAATCTGGTTAGAATTATAGAAGAGAGATGAAGTGGCACCAATGATAACACTTTGGAGGGGATCCTCATTTTACAACTTCATTTCAGAGATGGTCACCAGAGTTTTATAGTGGTGAGAGTAATAGTGTGACCATTAAATGTGAAAAGTTGTAGTCACCCTCCAGTGTCCTTTTTTTTTCCCCCTGAGAACTGTCAATTTATGGAATAGCACAGATTACACTAAAATTTACATAAGCTTCGACTCTTCCTATTTTTTTGTGGCCTCTCCCGTTGCGGAGCACAGGCTCCGGACGCGCAGGCTCAGCGGCCATGGCTCACGGGCCCAGCCGCTCCGCGGCATGTGGGATCTTCCCGGACTGGGGCACGAACCCGTGTCCCCTGCATCGGCAGGCGGACTCTCAACCACTGCGCCACCAGGGAAGCCCAACTCTTCCTATTTTTGATTACTTGCCATGAATGGATCTTTCAAAAACTAGTACCATTTTAAAATGACATCTTTCCAACTTAGAATTTGGTGAGGGAGAGCAAAGATTTTGTTTTTGTTTCTTTAACCCCCAGAATGCATAGCCACACTTTTTTTTTTTTTAATGCTTTGGGATTAAGGTGGCTTTAGGGAAAAAGCATGTCTTCAGGTTTGTGTTGATTTTGGGCTGATTTTCAGAATCTCAGGATTATGTACCAATTCCCAAGAGAGTATTTTGAAGAGCAGCTGACTACTGTGAATGGATCTTACAATGTAGTGAAAGCCCTGAAAGATGGTGTGGTCATGATAAATGCATCCCTGTCTTCCATCATTTACCAGGTAGGAATTAAAAGGATGGTCTTTGAATCCTGAGAACACTGACTAGACTTGCCTGACTTGTTGATTTGCAAGCACATATATGGCATATCCCACCTTTATCTTTCACAAAATAAACTAATAAACAGTACACTTAGTAGTTTATACCTCTACAAATTTTCTGTTCCAATTTCTATTAATGCATATATCTGCATTTGTGGTCATTGTGTATGTATGTCATTTGAGGGTCCTTTAAAAATTATTTCATATGCACGTTTCCTTGTGTCATCAGGTCCACATAGGAGTACTTTCTATTCTAAAACTCCAAAGGGTTAATATGCCAATTGTTCAACCATGCCACCAACTTTGAACTTTTGCATTTTTAACAGTTTTTTTTACTTTGTAAATGGCATAACTGTGTATCTTTGTACAATTTTTATTCCTTTTGGTTAATTTTCATATGGTATAATAACAGAAATGGAGTTATGAGGTAAAGGGATAAGGAATGAATCTGTTTCTAATGCCTCTAAAATGTGTAAGTATCTGATTTTTAACTGTCAAATTTGTTTCCCTCTCCCAAACCTACTTTTTCTCCAGTGATCCTTTCGCCCAGCTGTTTAAGACAAAAATCCCAAGAGTCACCCTTGACTCTGCCTTCTCCTTCACCTTCTACATTCAGTACATTATTGAATGCCATGTCAGTTCTTCTAAATGTCTCTCAAACCCATTTCTTACTAGGTGAAGAAGACACTGCTGTCTTTCACCTAGACTTTCACAGTAGCTTCTAAACTGATATTCCGACCTCCAATATTGTCCGTGGCTAGAATGATATTCCAAAAACTACAAAAATTATTATGTATTTACTATTTAAATTCCTTTGGTAGCTTCCCATTGATTTTAAGGTAAAGTTTAAACTTCTTAATGTAGTTTTATAGGACCCTCTATGACAGAGATCACAATCTGGTGGCCTGCAGACTATCTTGGTTTGTAATCTTGTTTTTTATTTAGGTGTGTAAGTTTCTTTTTAATTGGGAAATTTCAAATAAAATCCAAGATTTCTGATTCTCTAGATTATATGAAAATCTGACAGTGATTAGCTGGAAGAGATAGTGGCTACAACATTTAGACTATACTTTTCAGCCTGCTGTGTTTCCTGCCATTCCCTGTTATTTTATATTCAGCTTAATAAACCTGTTTATAATATCTACATGATACCTGTAGGCATTTGAGTTTGTGACTCTGTATAATTGGCCCCTGACAACTTTTCCAACCTCAGGTCTTGTCACGCTTCCTCTCTTATGTTTCAGCCATACTGAACTTTCAGTTTCTAAAAAATGTCTTGTTTCTTTTTGCCTCTATTTTATTTTCATTTTTTATAAACAAATATAATTCCTTTTGTCTGCAACCCTTTCTCCCTACTCAATGCACAGGGCTAGCTTAACCTTGGTTCCTCAGGCATGTTTTCCCCTTTCATATGTTCTTAGAGCTCCCTGAACTTTTCAGATCAAAATATTCATCGTTGTTTATTGTTATTATTTGCTTCTTTCATCAGATTATAAACTTTGAGGGCAAAGATTATGCCTACTGTATTCACAGCTGTTGCCCTAACATCTGAGTGACTAAACATACAGTTGATACAAATAAGTATTTGTTAAATGAATGAATGGTGTTTGGATTAGTTATGGTCAGGTATAGATCTATATTCAGTATTAAAATATATCCAGTTTTTTAACAATATTTAATACACAGTGATTTTTAAAATCCATTGTTATGGTATTTCTGGCTGTTTGACTCTATTCTACAATTAGTCTTCAATCCCACCAATCCTGCTTTTAAAAAATGTTACGTTTTAAAATCTGAGCTCACCCTTACTTTATTTATTTATTTATTTTTGGCTGTGTTGGGTCTTCGTTTTTTGTTTTTTTTTTTTTTTTTTTTTTTTTGCGGTACGCGGGCCTTTCACTGTTGTGGCCTCTCTCGTTGCGGAGCACAGGCTCCGGGCGCGCAGGCTCAGTGGCCATGGCTCCCTGTCCGCGGCATGTGGGATCTTCCCGGACCGGGGCACGAACCCCTGTCCCCTGCATCGTCAGGCGGACTCTCAACCACTGCGCCACCAGGGAAGCCCGGGCCTTCGTTTTTGCACGTGGGCTTTTCTCTCTAGTTGTGGTGAGCGGGGGCTACTCTTCGTTGAGGTGCGTGAGCTTCTCATTGCCGTGGCTTCTTTTGTTGCAGAGCACGGGCTCTAGGTGCATGGGCTTCAGTAGTTGTGGCACATGGGCTCAGTAGTTGTGGCTCGAGGGCTCTAGAGCACAGGCTCAGTAGTTGTGGCACACAGGCTTAGTTGCTCTGCGGCATGTGGGATCTTCCCAGACTAGGGATCAAACCCGTGTCCCCTGCATTGGCAGGTGGATTCTCAACCACTGCGCCACCAGGGAAGCCCTGTAGATCACTTTTGAGAGTGTTGCCATCTTAACAATATTAGGTCTTCCAATACATGAACGTGGGATGTCTTTCCATTTATTCAGGTTGTCTTTAATTTATTTAAGCAGGCCGCATAGCACAGGGAGATCAGCTTTGTGCTTTGTGACCACCTAGAGGGGTGGGATAGGGAGGGTGGGAGGGAGGGAGACACAAGAGGGAAGAGATATGGGAACATATGTATATGTATAACTGATTCACTTTGTTGTAAAGCAGAAACTAACACACATTTTAAAACAGTTATACTCCAATAAAGATGTTAAAAAAAATTTATTTAAGCAATATTTTGTAGTCTTCAGTGTACAAGTCCTGCACCTCCTTGGGTGAATTTGTTCCTAAGTAGTTTATTCTTTTTTGATGATATTGTAATGAAATTTTTTTTTAATTTACCTTTCTAGTTTGTTTATTGCTAATGTATAGAAGTACAACTGATATTTATGTGTTGATCTGCTATGCTGCAACTTAGCTGAATTAGTTTATTAGCTCTAGTATTTTTCCTGGATTCTATAGGATCTTTCATATATAAGATCATATCACCTGCAAATAGTGATGATTTTGCTCCTCCCTTTCCCATTTTGATGTCTTTTATTTCATTTTCCTGCCTAATTTCTCTGGCTAGAACTTATAGTACAATATTGAATAAACGTGGCAATAGTGGGCATCCTTGTCTTGTTCTTGATCTTAGGGCAAAAACTGTCATTCTTTCACCATTGAGTATGATGTTAGCTGTGGAGTTTTCATATGTGACCTTTATCATATCGAAGAAGTTCTTTTTCACTCCTGGTTGTTGAGTGTTTTTACTGTGAAAGGGCGTTGGATTTTTCTCAAATGTCTTTAAGCATATTTTTTTCTTTCATCCTACTAGTGTGGTATATTACATTTATTGACTTTTATATATTGTACTGTTTTGAATTCCTGGGAAAAATTCCACTTGGTCATGGTGTACAATCCTATTAATATGCTGCTGGATTTGGTTTGCCATTGTTTTCTTCAGGAGTTTTGTATTTATATTCTTAAAGGATACTGGTCTGTAGTTTTCTTTTTTTGTGATGTCTTTGATTTTGGTATCAGGGCAAATGCTGGCCTCTTAGAATGAGTTAGGAAGAGTTCTCTCCTTTTTCTTTTTTTCTTCATCATCTTGTTCTTCTTCTTTTCTCTTTTTTTTAAAGGTTTGAGAAGCATTGGTGTTAATTCTTCTTTAAATGTTTGTGAAAATTTACAACCGAAGCCATCTAGGCCTGGGCTTTTCTTTGCTGGGAAATTTTTGATTAGTGATTCAATCTCTTTGCTTGCTATAGGTCTGGTCAAATTTTCTACTTCTACTGGGTCAGTTTTTTTAATTGATGTGCTTCTAGGAATTTTTCCATTTGATCTAGGTTGTCTAATTTGTTGGTGGAAAATTGTTCATCGTATTCTCTTACAATCCTTTTTATTTCTGTGAAGTTGGTAGTAATGTCCCCACTTTCATTTCTGATTTTAGTAATTTGAGTATTCTCCCTTTTTTTTTCTTAGTCACTATAGCTAAACTCAATTTTGTTGATCGTTTTGAAGAACCAAATTTTGGTTTTGTTGATTTTGTGTACTGATTTTCTACTCTCAGTTTTTTTTTGTTTTTTTTGTTTTTAAGATGTTGGGGGTAGGAGTTTGTTTATTTATTTATTTATTTTTGCTGTGTTGGGTCTTCATTTCTGTGCGAGGGCTTTCTCTAGTTGTGACAAGCGGGGGCCACTCTTCATCGTGGTGCACGGGCCTCTCACTATCGCGGCCTCTCTTGTTGCGGAGCACAGGCTCCAGACGCGCAGGCTCAGTAGTTGTGGCTCACAGGCCTAGTTACTCCACAGCATGTGGGATCCTCCCAGACCAGGGCTCGAACCCGTGTCCCCTGCATTAGCAGGCAGATTCTCTGCCACTGCCCCACCAGGGAAGCCCTACTCTCAGTGTTTTAAATCACTGCTCTAATCTTTATTATGTCCTTCCTTCTGCTAGCTTTAGGTTTAGTTTGCTCTTCTTTTTCTAGTTCCTTTAGCTATACAGTCAGATTATTGATTTGAGATTTTTCTTCTTCTTTTTTTGGTCACACTGTGCCCAGCTTACAGGATCTTAGTTCCCCGACCAGGGATTGAACCCGGACCACGGCAGTGAAAGCACCAAGTCCTAACCACTGGACCGCCAGGGAACTCTGTCTTCTTTTTTAATACAGGTGTTTACAACTATAAGTTTTACTCTGAGCGTTGCTTTCACTGCATCCTGTAAGTTTTGGCATGTTGTATTTTTGTTTTCCTTCATCTCAGAATTTCCTAATGTTCCTTATGATTTCTTCTTTGACCCACTGGTTGTTTAGAGGGTTGTCTAATTTCCACATATTTGTGAATTGTCCAGTTTTCCCTATGTGAATTCTAGTTTTAGTCCATTTTGGTTGAAGAAGATACTTCATATGATTTCAGTGTTTTTAAATTTATTGAGACTTGTTTTGTGGCTTAACATATGGGCTATCCTGGAGAACGTTCCACGTGCACTTGAGAAGAATGAGCATTTTGTTGTTTTGGGGTGGACTATTCTGTATATGTCTGCTAGGTCTAGTTGGTTTATAGAGTTGGTCAAGTCCTCCATTTCCATATTGATCTTTTGTTCTAGTTGTTCTATCCATTATTGAAACTGAGGTATTAAAATCTTCAACTATTGTAAAACTGTCCATTTCTCCCTTCAGTTTTGTCCATTTTTGCTTCATTTTGTGGGGGGCTTTTTTGTAAGGTAGGTATATGTTTATAATTGTTATATCGTTTTGATGAATTGACCCTTTTATCAATTTATAATGACCTTTGTCTCTTGTAACAATTTTTTAAAATCTATTTTGTTTGACGTTAATATAGACTGCTCCCCCAACTCTCTTTTGGTAATTATTTGCATGGAATATATTTTTCCCTTCTTTCACTTTCATTCATGAATCTAACATGAATCTCTTATAGATAGCATATAATTGGATCATGTTCTTCTTTATCCATTCTGTCAATCTCTGCCTTTTAATTGGAGAGTTTAATTTATTTACATTTAAAATAGTTACTGATAAGGAAAGACTTCTGCTGTTTTGGTATTTGTTTCTATGTGACTTTTTTTGGTAATTAATTTCTTCCATTACTGACTTCTTTTGTGTTTAATTGATTTTTGTAGGTTCATGTCTTTTATCAAATTTGAGACATTTTCATCATTATTTCTTCAAATATTCTTTCTGCACCTTTCTTTCCCTACTTCTGGGACTCCTGTTTTGTATATATTGATTTACTTGATATGCTCCACTGGTCTCTAAGGATTGGTTATTTTTCTTCATTCTTTTTTCTTTTTGCTACTCTGAATAACTTCAATGGACCTCTCTTCAAGTTTGCTGATTCTTTCTTCTGCCAGCTCAAGTCTGCTGTGAAGGTCTTCTAGTGAAGTTTTCATTTCAGTTATTGTACTTTTAGCTTCAGAATATCTGTTTGATTCCTTTTTAATAATTTCTATCTCTTCATCGATATTCTCTATTTGGTGAAACATCATTCTTCAGAAGTGATGTCCATTGTTTCCTTTAGCTCTTCAATTTAAAATCTTTGTTTAGTAAGTCCAATATCTGTGTTTCCTCAGAGACCGATTGTGTTAATTTCTTTTTTTTCTATGAATGGGCCATATTTTCTTGTTTCTTTGCATGCCTTATAATTTTTTTGTTGTTGAAAAGCTAACATTTTGATATTACAGTGGACCCTTGAACAACATAGGTTTGAATTGCACAGTTCCACTCATACATTTTTTCACTTTTAATACATACTACAATACAACATAATCCGTGGTTGGTCTGCAAATGTGACACCATGGATATGGAGGGCTGACTGTAAAGTTATACATGGATTTTGACTGCACAGAGGGTTGGCACTCCTAAACCCCACATTGTTCAAAGGTCAACTGTATAATGTGGTAACTTGGAAATCACATTCTTCCCTTTCCTCAGGGTATGTTGTTATTGCTTGATGTGGGTTGTAGTTGCTTGCATGTTTAGTGAGTTTTCTAAACTATTTGTTGAAGATTGTGTTATTTGTCATCTGTAGACTATAAAATCTCAATTCCTTTAGCTTGTAGGCAGTTAGTGGCTTGACAAATAATTTCTTTAATGCCTTAAGTCACCTTTTTCTTGGGGCTTCCCTGGTGGTGCAGTGGTTAAGAATCTGCCTGCTAATGCAAGGGACACGGGTTCGAGCCCTGGTCCGGGAAGATCCCACATGCCGCAGAGCAACTAAGCCCATGTGCCACAGCTACTGAAGCCCACGCACCTAGAGCCCTTGCTCTGCAACAAGAGAAGCCACTGCAATGAAAAGCCTGGGCAGCGCAACGAAGAGTAGCCCCTGCTCCCTGCAACTAGAAAAAGCCCGCGTGCAGCAACAGAGACCCAACTCAGCCAAAAATAAATAAATAAATTAATTAATTAAAAATATATATATATGAAAAAGTCACCTTTTTCTTGATTCAGCATACATTTGGTTGCTGTAAAGCTTTGAGTATTTTCCAAAGTTAATTCTGACTTTTTTTTTTTTTTTGCATTTCTATGGAGGCACAGGTTCTTGGAGTTCCCTACTTTGACACTTTTGCAGACATCTTCCACCTGCTGCTATTTTTTATTAGGATTTATGAACATGATATTTTTTCAACTTATTTAGGACTTTAAAATTTTCTTTCAGCAATGTCTTATAGTTTTCATCATACAGGTCTTGAAGATATTTTATTAAATTTGTCCCTGTTTTTAAGCTATATATGTATTTTAAAATTTTCTCCTTTTACTTGATCATGCTAGTATATAGAAATACAGTGGTATTTTGTATGTTACCTTGAATCTTGAAAGCTTGCTGAATTCACTTATTCCAGTAATTTTTTTGTAGATTCCTTAGGAATTCCTATATATACAGTTATGTTATATGTGAATAAAAACAGTTAACTCTTTTCATTCCAATAAATATGCCTTTTAGTTCTTTTTCTTGCCTCACTGCACTGGCTAGGACCTCTACTACAATACTGAATAGAACTGTTAAGAGTAGACATGTTTGCCTTATTCCTGACCTTAAGTGGAAAGCATTCACCCTTTCACCATTGAGTATGATGTTGACTATAGATTTTGTGTAGATGCTCATCCTTAGGTTGAAGAAGTTCCTTTCTATTCCTAGTTTATTGAGAATTTTCATCATGAATTGGTGCTGAATTTTGTCAGTGCTCTTCTGCCTCTATTGAGGTGATCAATATAGTTTTTCTTTTTTTAGTCTTTTAAATATGGTGAATTAATTACATTGATTGATTCTCTAATATTAAGCCAATCTTGCATTCTCAGGATAAACCTCACTTGCTTATGATTTGTTATCCTCTTATACATTGCAGGATTTAATTTGCTAAAATTCTGTTAAAGACTTTTGCATATATGTTTTTGAGGGCCTATAGCTTTTTTTTTCCTTCTTCTGTTTTTTATTGTAATGTATTTATCAGATTTTGGTGTTAGGATAATATTGGCTTTATAAAATGGGTTGGGAAGTACTCTTTTCTATTTTCTGGAAGAGTTTTGTGGAATTAGTGTTATTTCTTCCATAAATATTTGGTAGAATTCACAGTGAAACTATTTGAGCTTGGAATTTTTTTATGGAAAGTCTTTTATTATTATAGTGATAAAATATATATAACATAAAATTTACCATTTTAACCATTTTTAGGTGTATAGTTCAGTGGCATTAAGTATATTCATGTTGTGCAACCATTACCACCATCTCTCTCCAGACCTTTATAATCTTTCCAGACTGATTCTCTCTACCCCTTAAACAATAACACCCCCACAACACCCCATCCCCATTCCCTGGTAACCACCATTCTATTTTCTTTCTCTGTGAATTTGACTAATCTATTTACCTCATATAAGTGGAATCATACAGGGAATTCCCTGGCAGTCCAGTGGTTAGGACTCTGCGCCTTCACTGCTGAGGGTGCGGACTCAATCACTGGTCAGGGAACTAAGATCCCACAAGCCACACAGCACTGTCGAAAAAAAAAAAAAAAAAGGTGGACTCATACAATATTTGTCTTTTTTGTATTTGGCTTGTTTCACTTAGCATGTCATTAGGGTTCATCCATGACATAGCATGTCAGAATTTCATTCCTTTTTAAGGCTAAATAATATTCTATTAAACGCATATACTGCATTTTGTTTATTATTTATCCACTGATAGACACTTGGGTTGTTTCCACCTTTTGTCTATTGTGAATAATGCTGCTATGAACATGGGTATACAAATATTTTGTCAAATCCTTACTTTCAATTCTTTGGGGTATATACCCAGAATTGGACTTGCTGGATGATATGGCAATTCTATGTTTGACTTTTTGAGGAATTGTCATACTGTTTTCCACAGTGGCTGTCATTTTACATTCCAGCAGCAATGCACAAGGGTTATGATTTCTCCACATTCTTACCAACACTTGCTATTTTCTATTTTTGGTAATAGCCATTCTAATGGGTATGAAGTGGTATATCACTGTGATTTTAATTTACATTTCTCTAATGATTGGTGTATGGGAAGTTTTAAAACTATGAATTCAATTTTTAAAATTTATATACAACTATACAGGTTATTTCTTCTTGAGTGAAATTTAGTAGGTTGTGTCTCTGAAGGAATTTCTGTTTAAATTGTTGAATTAATCACATAAAGTTGTTCAAAATATTGCCTTATTAATTTTTATGTCCATAGGATCTGTAGCAATGTTGTCTCTTTCATTCCAGATATTGGTTATTTGTGTTTCTCTTGTTTTCTTCATGAATCCAGCTAGACATTTATCAATTTTATTGCTTTTTACAAAGAACAAGCTTTTGGTTTCATTGACTTTTTTCCAGTTCTTTATCTACTTTCTCTTTCATTGATTTATGCTTTTATCTTTGTTATTCTATTTCTTTTCCTTACTTTGGATTTAAAATGCATTTCTTTTTTAAGTTTCTTCTTATGGAAGAATCTTACGGTGGATCACCGGTTTTATATCTTTCTTCTTTTTAATATAAGTACTTGTGCCACATTTTATTGGTCATTCAAACCATTCCTGACACAATGTAGAGGGAACTACACAAGGATGTGAATACCAGGGGGTGGGGATCAGTGGAGGCCATCTTGGAGACTTGCATCTCCAAGTTGATTCTGGGTTCTCTATTACTAGATTTAAAGTCATTACTGATCCTGTTTCTTGTGATTAAGAAGTGAGCATTGATAGTTCATGGTATGCAATAGCAAAACAGCTACTTAAATTATTACCTGTAGACACTATAGTTAAGTGCATGTAGAAGGCAAAGCTTTTGGTAACCAGGTAGTTGCTGCCATAAAACATGTTAGTGAAAGTCTGGGATATAATAGGGTTTATTGATTGTTGTTTCTAAGTGTGCTGGATAACTTTGGGAAAGAAAATGGTTAGTTCAGGGCTTTGAATTCCCAACTCAAGATACACCTAAGAAATCTAAAAGATTTTATGACTACCCTAAAAGAAGCCCTTATTACAATATTTCCTTGTTCTGCAATCATAATGCAATTTATTTTTTATTTTATTAATTAATTAATTAATTTGTTTGTTTTATTTTTGGCTGTGTTGGGTCTTCGTTGCTGTGCACGGGCTTTCTCTAGTTGTGGTGAGCAGGGGCTATCCTTCCTTGCAGTGTGCGGGCTTCTCATCATCGTGGCTTCTCTTGTTGCAGAGCACAGGCTCTAGGCACACGGGCTTTGGTAGTTGTGGCATGTGGGCTCAGTAGTTGTGGCTCACGGGCTCTAGAGCTCAGGCTCAGTAGTTGTGGCGCATGGGCTTAGTTGCTCCGTGGCATGTGGGATCTTCCCAGACCAGGGCTTGAACCCATGTCTCCTGCATTGGCAAGCGGATTCTTTTTTTTTCTTTTTTTTAAATAAATTTATTTTATTTATTTTTATTTATTTTATTTTTGGCTGCGTTGGGTCTTTGTTGCTGCGCATGGGCTTTCTCTGGTTGCAGTGAGCGGGGGCTACTCTTCGTTGCGGTACGCAGGCTTCTCATTGCGGTGGCTTCTCTTGTTGTGGAGCACAGCACTAGGCACGCGGGCTTCAGTAGTTGTGGCACGCGGGTTCAGTAGTTGTGGCTCACGAGGTCTAGAGCGCAGGCTCAGTAGTTGTGGCACACGGGCTTAGTTGCTCCACGGCATGTGGGATCTTCCCGGACCAGGGCTCGAACCCGTGTCCCCTGCCTTGGCAGGAGGATTCTTAACGTTGCGCCACCAGGGAAGCCGGGCAAGTGGATTCTTAACCACTGTGCCACCAGGGAAGTCAGACGTTTAAAATTTTTATTACCTCTTTTCTTATTTTGTATAGTTCACTTTGAATTTCATCCTGCACTCAGCCATGTCCCACTTTATCCCGGTTTGTTGTCTTATCTCTGCTTTTACCTCTTATTTCATGTCCATGTTTTCTCGTGAGCCAAAGCAGACAACACTGTTGAAATCTTCTGTTCCCTGCAGTCAATATTTTTTAAGAGCATGTAATCTCCTAAAAGGCCATAGTGCCTTTTTAGGTACTATGTTCTCTCTCTTTTTCCTATATGTTATAAAATGTCTTCCTAGGACCAACCCATTTTGTACTATTATTACCTTATTCTTGAATTATAAGAGTCCTCTCCAGGCCTAGCATATGCTTCCTACTCCCAATAGATTTCTTCTTGTTTCCCTCAGTGATCACCTAAATACCATCAGAATGATATTCTCTCTCTCTTTCTTTCTCTCTCTCTCTTTTCAGATCAAGACAACACAAATTTATTATCTTACAGTTGTGAAGGTCAGAAGTCCAAAATCAGTCTCAGGGGGTTAAAATAGAATGATGTTCTTTTAAACTGAAAGAACACCCAGCTAGCCACCTTAAGAGAGTGAAGAGAAAATCAGAGCCATTACTGCAGATGTGACACAGTTCTTAAATATTTCAGGGCTTCTTTAAAAAATAGATAGATAGGGGCTTCCCTGGTGGCGCAATGGTTGCGCGTCCGCCTGCCGATGCAGGGGAACCGGGTTCGCGCCCCGGTTTGGGAGGATCCCACATGCCGCGGAGCGGCTGGGCCCGTGAGCCATGGCCGCTGAGCCAGCGCGTCCGGAGCCTGTGCTCCGCAACGGGAGGGGCCACAACAGAGGGAGGCCCGCATACCACAAAAAAAATAAATAAATAAAAAATAGATAGATAGATAGGTAGATTTTTCCTTCAAAGAGAAAACGCCAACATAGTTGAGTGTGAGGACTCTATTTTACCTGTATGGGTACCCCCCTAAACCCTGCTCTTGTCTTCAAGCAGGAGGGGAATATCTCACCCCAGCATCTTTAAATGTTCTCTTTATTTTCTTCTGAATAGCTTCTAATATTCCTTTGCCTTTACAATTTATATACTTAACTGATGGATGTCCAAGAATCTTTCTTTCTGAAACTATGATTGCCCTCTATGATAAGGCAATCATAAGATAAAACTTTAATAAGATAAAGCTCTTATTTCAGGAAATTTAAACTGCTTTCCATGACTGTGATACTTCTTTTAGGTCTATCAAAATCCCTTTCATTATTATTGAACTGTAGTAGCTGTGCATCACTAATGAACAGGAACGTTTATTTCCTTCTTTTATTGATAGAAACTGGTTGAGTAATTTATTAACACACCATTTTGCTGATGCTTTATATGTGAATGTGGACCATAAGAACAGTCCTTATAAAATCTGTTTTGCTCCTTTTTTTCTGCTCTTATAGAATAAAAGTATTCAGCCTATAAAATTTCCAATTATACATCAGCAAGAAGTGAAGATTTATTTTCCCATCAAGCTTACACCCAACTTTCTGGCATTTCCTCATCATCCCATGGGAATGTTATATCGTTATAAAGTACAGGTATGATATCTTATAATGAGAATTCACAAAGAAATAAGTCAGCCTCTCTGATAGATTAATTTATTGAAGGTTAAAGTTAAATCTTATTTCCCCCTAATCCTAGCAGTATAACTCAGTTTTGGGTGACAACCAAATCATGCTCTTGAATACTGTCATCCTAAGAATACTTGGCGTACTTTCCTTCTCTACCATATATCCTTTCCTTGTGGGTTTTATAAAGTTTTGTCAAGTTCCCTTGTGCTCTTTTTTGACATTTTGTGATACTGCCATTACATAATCCCCCTTTAGTATTTCCCTTCCCCATTTAGTTACTTTAGTATAGCATCACAGTTTCTTAATGTTCCAGAAATAATTTATTGTATAGTTTTATTATTTCCTAAACTTTATTTATTTATTTATTTTAAACAGAGAACAGGAGTATTTATTTATTTATTTTGGGCTGTGTTGGGTCTTCGTTTCTGTGCGAGGGCTTTCTCTAGTTGTGGCAAGCGGGGGCCACTCTTCATCGCGGAGCGCGGGCCTCTCACTATCGCGGCCTCTCTTGTTGCGGAGCACAGGCTGCAGACGCGCAGGCTCAGTAGTCGTGGCTCACAGGCCTAGTTGCTCCGCGGCATGTGGGATCTTCCCAGACCAGGGCTCGAACCCGTGTCCCCTGCATTAGCAGGCAGATTCTCAACCACTGCGCCACCAGGGAAGCCCCTAAACTTTATTTCACCAGATTTTACATCTTCAGTTAAATTCCAATTTTCTTCCTATACTAATTAAATATAAGGTTGTATTTTTTTTCATAGGTAGAGGGTGGCAGTGGCAATTTCACCTGGACCTCTTCTAATGAAACAGTGGCCATGGTAACCACTAAAGGAGTGGTGACGACAGCTGGTCAGGTCAGGGGGAACAGCACTGTTTTGGCCCGAGATGTACAAAATCCTTTTCGATATGGGGAAATTAAGGTAAGCAACTCTCCAAAAAACGTTCATATCTCCTCTGAGACATTGCTGTCTAAATTTAAGTACAGTAACACATTAAAATTTTTTTTTATTTTTCATGTTGGCTGTTTTAAAATGATCCTCAGGACTTCCCTAGTGGTCCAGTGGTTAAGACTCTGCACTTCCAATGCAGGGGGCATGGGTTTGATCCCTAGTCAGGTAACTAAGTTCCCCTGCTGTCAACAATGGGAAACCAACACAGATTTTTCCAAAGGTCAATAATATGGTTAAGCCTGTGTTTAGAAAGATATCTAATTATTTTTATAGCCAGACAACAACTATAATATTTTTTTAAAAAGGAATGAAAGATAGTTTCTGGAGCTATATACTAGTAGACTAGAATAGAATGAAAGAAGAAAGTGAAGGCAAAGTATCCAGTTAAGCCTAAACTAACAAAATGGGATTGAGAATAAAGAGGACAAATTGAGGGTTATTTTAGAGGTAGATTAATCAGATTTGATGCCTAGTGGGGTGGGAAAAAGTGAAAGATTAAGCTTTGGCAGCTTGATGGATAGAACACAGAAGAAAAGGGGAGTTCCTTGGTGGTCTAGTAGTTAGGATTCGGTTCTTTCACTTCTGTGGCCTGGGTTCAATCCCTGGTTGGGAAACTGATATCCCACAAGCCATGCGGCACAGCGCCACCCCCCCGCCAAAAAAAAAAAAAAAAACCAACAAGAAAAGGAAAAAGAAAAAGAGGAAGATAATGAATTCAGTTTTGGATACATTTAGTGTGGGACTACCCTGGTGGTCCAGTGGTTAAGACTCTGCTCTTCCACTGGGGCACAGGTTCGATCCTTGGTTGGGGAGCTAAGATCCTGCATGCCTCGTGCAATGCCAAAAAAAAAACCCCCAAACATTTAGTGTGGTTCACCTATGGAGCATCCAGGTGAATGTTTAAAATTGGAAATAGGCATCTGAAGTACAACTGAAAGATTAGGGCTAGAGATAAAAATCTGGAGTGATCAGCATATGGTTGGTCATTGAAGTTTTGGAACTGGATACGATTTATGTGTCATTTTAAGGGACATTGGCAGAGTAAGAGGAACTAGCAAAAGACACATAGAAAGTGACCAAAAAAAGACTCTATTAGTCCATTCAGGCTGCTATAACAGAATACCATAAACTGGGTGGCTTATATACAACAGAAATTTATTTCTCACAGTTTTGGAGGCTGGAAAGTCCAGAACTGAGGCACCAGCAGATTCAGTGTCTAGTGAGGGAAAGCATCCTGGTTCACAGAAGACTGGTTTTTGCCTTAACCTCATATGGCAGAAGAGACTAGGGAGCTCCAGGGGTCCCTTTTTTAAGGGCATTAATCCCATTCATGAGGGTTCCACTCTCATGACCTAACCACCTCCCAAAGGCCCCACCTCCTAATACCATCATTTTGGGGGTTAGATTTCTACATATGAATTTGGAGGGACACAAACCTTCAATCTATAGCAAAAACAAAATAAAATGTTTTTTAAAAGATATCAAGTAAGAGGAAGTGCCCTATATCAGAGGTCAGCAAATTTTTATTTAAAAAGGGCCAGGTAGGGGCTTCCCTGGTGGCGCAGTGGTTGCGCGTCCGCCTGCCGGTGCAGGGGAACCGGGTTCGCGCCCCGGTCTGGGAGGATCCCACGTGCCGCGGAGCGGCTGGGCCCGTGAGCCATGGCCGCTGGGCCTGCGCGTCCGGAGCCTGTGCCCCGCAACGGGAGAGGCCACAGCAGAGGGAGGCCCGCATACCACAAAAAAAAAAATAAATAAATAAATAAAATAAATAAAATAAAATAAAAAGGGCCAGGTAGTAAATATGTTAGGGCTTCCCTGGTGGCGCAGTTGTTAAGAATCCATCTGCCAATGCAGGCGACATGGGTTCGAGCCCTGGTCCAGGAAGATCCCACATGTTGCGGAGCAACTAAGCCTGTGCACCACAACTACTGAGCCCTCACTCTAGAGCCCTCGAGCCACAACTACTGAGCCCATGTGCCACAACTACTGAAGCCCGTGCACCTAGAGCCCGTGCTCTGCAACAAGACAAGCCACCGCAATGAGAAGCCCACACCCTGCAATGAAGAGTAGCCCCCACTTGCCACACCTAGAGAAAGCCCACGCGCAGCAATGAAGCACAGCAATGCAGCCAAAAATAAATAAATAAAACAAATAAATGAAAAAAATTTGTTTAAGTTATAAATATGTTAGTATTTGTAGGCCACATACAGTCTCTATCTCATAGTCTTTTTTGTCATTGTTGCTTTTTATTTTACAGCCCTTTAAAAATGTAAAAGCCATTCTTAGCTTACAAAAGTCAAGAAAATTGTGCACTGGTCATGTTTAGCCAGACTCGTGTTGAATGGTGTTAGATGCTTTAGAGAGGTCGATTGATTAAGGAATGAAATGAGTGGTAGGTTCAGCACCTAACACACAAACACAAAACATACATATATGTTACGTATATTTAAATATTTAAGAAATGCTTTCTTTTCTTCTAAGACTTTCCTAACAAAACTTTCTTGAAAGATTAATTTTTTTCCCCTCCAGATATGTGTTTTGAAACTGAACAAAATGAAAATGTTACCATTTCATGCTGATGTAGAGATTGGCCAGATTATAGAAATCCCCATTGCCATGTATCATGTAAATAAGGAAACCAAAGAGACCATCGCGTTCACAGACTGCTCTCATTTATCCTTGGATTTGAACATGGATAAGCAAGGAGTCTTCGCTCTTCTCAAAGAAGGTAAGAGTAGGCTTTTTATTTTTTCCTTTCTTTGTCTTTGAATTAAAGGACCAATCAACAATTCAGAAACTATGAATTACAGTCTAAATTCACATATTGGGGATTCCCTAGTGGTCCAGTGGTAGGGACACCGGGCTTTCACTACCGAGGGCCCGGTTTCAGTCCCTGGTTGGGGAACTAAGATCCCACAAACTGCGCGGTGTGGCCAAAAAAATTAAAAATTAAATTTAGATATTACCTTTCTTTTTTTTTTTTTTGCGGTACGCAGGCCTCTCACTGTTGTGGCCTCTCCCGTTGCGGAGCACAGGCTCCAGATGCGCAGGCTCAGTGGCCATGGCTCACGGGCCTAGCCGCTGAGCAGCATGTGGGATCTTCCCGGACCGGGGCTCGAACCCGTGTCCCCTGCATTGGCAGGCAGACTCTCAACCACTGAGCCACCAGGGGAGCCCTAGATATTACCTTTCTTTATAATACTTTTATTTATTCTGTCAACTGCCTGTATTAGGTGTTACAATATGATGTAGAAACAAAGGCACACTGCGCCACCAGGGAAGCCCTAGATATTACCTTTCTTTATAATACTTTTATTTATTCTGTCAACTGCCTGTATTAGGTGTTACAATATGATGTAGAAACAAAGGCACAAAAATTGAATAACATGTCCAGGGTTCATTGTAGCCAGACAATATCAGTTTTTAGTTATATTAAAGGCTTCTCCTTCCAGCCTCAAGCTGTTCTTTCTTTCTTTCGTTCGTTCTTTCTTTCTTTAATATATATACTACACCTTTTTCTAAGAGGACTGTATTGTCATTTAATGTATGTATATATTAAATTTATTCCAAAAAAGAAAATACCTTTTTAATAAGAAAAGAATATGAATAAGCTATCCATAAGGATCAATATCATTTACCGTTATGGAACTTCATATTTGATCCTGATCACCATTGTTTTTTCATCAATAATAATGACAGTAGTAGCATCTAACATTTGTTTAGCATTTCTATTTCCTGGGCTCTGTTCTGAATACTTTTCATATACTAACTCATTTAATTCTCACAATACATCTATAAGGTTGATATCAACTTGGACTTCTCTTTTGCCCTTGTTAATTATACTATATAGTATCTCTCACCTCTCCTCTGTTCTTAGGCTGTCTCTCCCCATTTTTAGGCCCTCGTTATCTCTCACTGAGAATTTAACGATATCCTCCTAACTGTTCTTGCCTTTGATAATCATGGCTACCAGATAGATCTTCATGAAGCTCAATTTCAAAATTAATTTTCCTGCTCAAAAATTTTGAGAGGCGGACTTCCCTTGTGGCACAGTGGTTAAGAATCTGCCTGCCAATGCAGGGGACACGGGTTCGAGCCCTGGTCTGGGAAGATCCCACATGCCGTGGAGCAACTAAGCCTGTGAGCCACAACTACTGAGCCTGCACTCTAGAGCCCGTGAGCCACAATACTGAGCCCACGTGCCACAACTACTGAGCCCACATGCCACAACTACTGAAGCCTGCGCACCTAGAGCCCATGCTCTGCAACAAGGGAAGCAACCACAATGAGAAGCCCCCGCACCACAACGAAGAATAGCCCCTGCTCGCCACAACTAGAGAAAGCCCGCACGCAGCAACAAAGACCCAAAACAGCCAAAAATTAAAATTAATTAATTAATTAATTAATTTTTAAAAAGTATACAATTCAATTTAAAAAAAAATTTGAGAGGCTTCTGCCTGCCCGTGGACAACAGCCAAAATCCTTTTAGTTTAGTATTACAGTGTAACCAGTGTAACCCAACCTACTTTTTGGAACTTCATGCTTTGGCTTCATCTATGGCTCTAGCTAAACTAACTACTTTAGTTAAAATTTCCCATATAGCTCTTTCATATACTCATTTGTATATCATTTATATTTCTATCTTTGTTCATTTATTTGTCAGCTTAAGATACTCTCTTCTGCATATCTAAACCTTTCTTGATCTCTCCAGCTAAAAGTAATCATTCTGTTTTCTAGACTTCTATAATGCTTATTGTTTTCTACTAATAGTTTAATTTATGTAAATGTTCACCCTCCCCTTCTAAAGTGTATATGCCTTGAGGTCAGGATCTTTGCTCATATTTGTGTCCTCACCGCACATAGAACTGTGTCTTACATGATATATATCTGTTAATAGAAGGAACATTATTTTATATCAACTTAATATAATTGGGGTCTAGTAGTGTGTGAGATTAAGAATTTTTTAATATATTAAAATTCTTATATTTCTATAGACTGATTTCCTTGAGGACTGATTGCTTATTACCCTACTGAAGTCATGTTTTTTGATTTGCAGGTATTCAAAGACCAGGACCAACACACTGTTCCAGTGCACATATAGCAGCCAAATCTCTGGGCCATACTTTGGTAACAGTTAGTGTGACTGAATATGAAGAGTATTTGGGGAGCAGTGCCACATTTGCTGCTTATGAACCCCTAAAGGTGAGATATTTCATACTAAGGAACTGCCATATCTTTTCATGGACCCCACTATGTCCACTTGAGGGCTTCCTACCTACCTGTGATCTCTATTAAAGATCAGTGATATTTATGTTCTCTTTACTTACCACTCTCTTGTTTTTAGACCCACAGCTCCCTCATCAAATCTGAGTATCAGGGAGTTTATGCTCTCATGTTTTGGCCACAGGAATATTTATAAGTTGTATCAGCAAGTTTTATTATTTATTTATTTATTTATTTGTCAGGGGGCTGTGTCGGGTCTTAGTTGTGGTACGTGGGCTCTTTGTTGCAGTGTACAGGCTTCTCTCTAGTTGTGGTGCGCCAGCTTCTCTCTAGTTGTGGCGTGCGGCACGCGCGGGCTTAGTTGCCCCACGGATTGTGGGATCTTAGTTCCCCAAACAGGGATCGAACCTGTGTCCCCTGCATTGGAAGGCGGATTCTTTTTTTTTTTTTTTTTTTTTTTAATAAATTTACTTATTTATTTATTTTTGGCTGCCTTGGGTCTTTGTTGCTGCGCGTGGGCTTTCTCTAGTTGTGGTGAGTGGGAGCTACTCTTCGTTGTGGTGTGCGGGCTTCTCATCACGGTGGCTTCTGTTGTTGCAGAGCACGGGCTCTAGGGCGCACGGGCTTCAGTAGCTGTGGCACGCGGGCTCAGCAGTTGTGGCTCATGGGCTCTAGAGCGCAGGCTCAGTAGTTGTGGCACACGGGCTTAGTTGCTCCACGGCATGTGGGATCCTCCCGGACCAGGGCTCGAACCCGTGTCCCCTGCATTGGCAGGTGGATTCTTAGTCACTGTGCCACCAGGGAAGCCCCTGGAAGGCGGATTCTTTACCACTGGACCACCAAGTAAGTCCCAGCAAGTTTTAGATATTCTGCTTTCTTTCCTCTTTTTTTTTTCCTCTCTTTTTTACTGAGATATAAAAAACATATAGTAAAGTACACTAATCTTAAGGTACTATTTATTTTTTTATTTGGCTGCACCAGGTCTTAGTTGCGGCATGCGAACTCTTAGTTGCAGCATGTGGAATCTAGTTCCCTGACCAGGGATCAAACCCGTGCCCCCTGCATTGGCAGCGCAGAGTCTTAGCCACTGGACCACCAAGGAAGTATCTTAAGGTACTGTTTGAATTTTCACATATGTACGTATCTTTGTAACACCACCTGGAAGTAAATATAGAATATTAGTATACTCTCTTTTGAAGAACTCTGAAAGAAAACCTTCCACCCTAGGGAGGGAAGTCAATCATCTTTTACCCTTTATACTTACAAATTTTCAGCACAACAGTCATCATTTTGGCCCCCAAGGATTGGTCCATTATAATTGGGATATTACCACAGGTGGCAGTTCAAAATAAAAGTAGATAGGGACTTCCCTGGTGGTCCAGTGGGTAGGACTCCATGCTCCTATTGCAGGGGGCCCAGATTCAATCACTGGTCTGGGAACTAGATCCCACATGCATGCCACAACTAAGAAGTCCACATGCTGCAACTGAAGATCCCGCACGCCCCAACAAAGATCCTGCATGCCGCAACGAAGATCCCGCGTGCTGCAACTACGACAGAGCAGCCTAAATACATAAATAAATAAATAAATTTAAAAATAAAATGATAAAAGTGGATAGAGCCTGGCATGCTTTCTATACATTTGAGTCCTTCAGGAGCTAAAATTGATGTCTAGGGGCTTCCCTGGTGGCACAGTGGTTAAGAATCCGCCTGCTGATGCAGGCGACACGGGTTTGAACCCTGGTCCGAGAGGATCCCACATGCCCTGGAGCAACTAAGCCCGTGTGCCACAACTACTGAGCCTGCGCTCTAGAGCCTGCAAGCCACAACTACTGAAGCCCGTGCGCCTAGAGCCCATGCTCCGCAACAAGAGAAGCCACCACAATGAGAAGCCTGCGCACCGCAACGAAGAGTAGCCTCCACTCGCCGCAACCAGAGAAAAGCCCGCACGCAGCAACGAAGACTCAACACAGCCAAAAATAATAAAAAGTAAAATAAAATTTAAAAAATAAACAACAAAAAAAATTGATGTCTACAAGTTCTTGCTGATACATACTGACAAATACTGACTCAGTGCCTCTTAGGATGAGGGGGCATCCACAGGGAAAAGGTTGTCAATGAAAGAAGCAAGGTAAGTTATTAATTTTAAAAAGATAACTTGTTCATTAATATTTGCATTTTAAGTTGGCCTCATTGTACATTGTGCAGCCTAAGTATTAAACATATGGTTTGAGCATATTTCACTCATTCTCTTAGTGGATGAATCATCCTACTTGCCTAATTAAGTGAAAGTGCTAGGCTGCAGCCCATGGTCATTTCATGAGGTTTTTTCTTAGTTTTATCATTATCCTTACCCTGATTTTATATTTATTGAATGTCCCACAAATCAGATCTCCCCTGAATGAAAACTATCCTTAAATGAAAGGAAGTAAGATGATGATTTTCTTTTTCTACCTAGTACTTTGGTCATGTATCTTTTTCTTTAGCTGCTGAAAAATATATGTATGTTTTACTTTTGTTATCAATCTTATGTTTCGGTACATGGTATATAGTTCTCAATTTGTCCTTTTATACATCAGTTCAATTCAGTTGATCTGATTAATTTTGGACTATATACATCTAGGAAAAAGGAATAACTCCAGTTTTGCTTTCTCAGGAAAGCCTTCCATGAAGCCTCTGACTAGTTTAATTTCTTCTATTTGAGGCTTGTTTGGCACTCTGTACTGTGCCTTTTTGTAACACTCATACTCTTTACCTACTTCAAATCTGTCTTTTCCAGACTCTTAGCTCCACTGTGAGGCAGGACCTTATTTTGGCTTTCTATTACTGTATCACCAGTGGGCCATCAATGAATATTTGTTAAATTGAATTATATATACATTTTTAAGAGAATACTGCCATTAGACATAGGAATGTTTAATGTTAATAGTATTCAATAATAAATATGATTGACTAGTTCAGGAAAGAAATATTAAAACACGGTTTGCTTACATTTTCAGAATGATTGCTTCAACTCTATACTTCATTTTGTCACTTAGTCACTGTTTTAGACACTGTGTGCCATACAAAAAAACCCTACACTCTGAGAATACTTCATTCCCCAAGAACCAGTTTCCTCATCTCTAAGTAGGATACAACTCCTCTGTATACTGGAGTGAATAATACCTGTCTTGACTACCTCTTAGGTGAGAGTTCTTTGAGAAACAGATGAACTGTATAGATGTATTATTTTCATATTTTTAGGGCAGGAATTCTTTGATACTTTAGTAAAATATCCATTTAAAATTCTTATGTAATATGGTGACAGATGGTACCTAGACTTATTGTGGGGATCATTTTGCAGTGTATACAAATATCAAATCATTATGTTACACACCTGAGACAAGTGTAGTGTTATATGCCAGTTATACTTCAATTTTTTTAAAAAGAGAAAAAAAGAAAAAATGTTTATGCACTTATTTATCAATACTTTTTATGTGCACAGCATTGTACTAAATCCCACTGAGGAAGAGAAATTCTTTCAAAAATGTGGGGTATAAGATACTCTTTTCTCTTAAGAAGTTTACATAACTAGACAGTGTAACAAGAATTATTAGATGTATATATATGAAGATCTGACATATTTAAGTAGCATTAGGGGATAAACAAGTATACAAATTAATGGTAGAGATAATTACTATAAGAGCTTAGCGGATGCAGAAGTGGTTGTGGTCTGGAATGATTAGACATAAATTAATGGATAAGGTGACACATGAGTTAGGCTGAATGATAGGTGGGACCTAAATTAGTACAGAGGTTGAGAAGCATTCCAAGTAAGAGGCATAACATATATGTCTCCTAATTTGGGAATTAAGTCTAATGTCATTTACATTATAGTTATATAACCAGGTTTTCACTTTAGAAAACTGTTGAATTCTCTAACCAATCAGGGGTTAATTTCTTTAAATGTCATCAGGCTCTAAACCCTGTGGAAGTGGCACTGGTGACATGGCACTCTGTAAAGGAAATGATATTTGAAGGGGGCCCTCGTCCATGGATCTTGGAGCCCTCACGATTCTTTTTGGAGCTGAGCATGGAGAAGACAGAGAAAATTAGAATAACACAAGTCCGGCTGCCAGCTAAGAGAAAACAGAATCAGTACATCTATCGGGTCCTGTGCCTGGATTTAGGGGAACAAGTAGGAAAATGATCTTTTTCTAACATTTCTTTTAGCAATAATACTCCAAATCTTTTGTACTTCTAGCCATTCCTTTTCAGATTCTAATGGATTTAGTTTATGTACTAGATGGGAAAATTCTAATTATTGATTAAAAGATCTTTTTTTTTAAAGCTTACTATCCTTTAAAGGTACACCAAAGGTTTTGGTTTGCTCATCTGAGAATTCTAACAGTTCACCAACCAAATGGTTCCAGATTTTTTTGTAGTAGGGGGCTTATTTCAATCATTTTATCACTATAATTCATTTCCTGTTGCCTAGACTAGAGGATATATAGTTTTCCACCTCCAAAGAATGTGAGGAAGGGAAATTTAAAGTGTCATCTATGGTTATCAATTTTGAAGAATGAGCTAGATCTGTGTTGATAAGAGTAATTAGTATATTGCCCTTTATCAGTTTAATTAGTTTTGATTATTTTTAGAGGTAGTGATGGCTTTATCCATAGCTGCACCCTGCTTCTACCAAAACCAGTAACAAAGTTTTTCAGTTTGACCAGGATTGAGAATTTAAAGTATGACTATGAGGCATAGCCCAGCTAACCAGCCCCCAGGGAATCCATGTATGATTTTAACTTAATAAGAACTGTGCTATAATCAATTGAGCTTCATTTTAATATCTCTAGTGTACTGTATTGTATATATGACTAGCTATTAGTGATTTCAATCCTAATTACCCCCTTTTGAAGCTTTCTAGCTTCTTTTTGTTTTCACATTGTTATTCATTAGTATTTCCACCAGAAATGAGTTGAAACACAGATTAGTTTTTCTACTTTTTGCCAACTGGTAACAAAAGATTTGGTGGAGGAAAAGACTGAAGTACTTGGTCAGTTAGATTTTTTTAATGTTCCCTTTGTTTCTATGATACCCTTGTTTCGCTTAGCACAGATAATTAAGAACTATAGTGTCTTTAAGGGATTTGCCTGATTATAATGTCCAAAGGGACTCTATACTGGAATTTCAATAATTCTAACACGTTTAGATTGGCACAACTGACATCAAGTGTCTACCCACAATTATCTCTTGCCCTTGTGTTTTCTTAAAGATTCTGACATTCCAAATTGGAAATCATCCAGGTGTTCTGAACCCTAGTCCAGCTGTAGAAGTTGTGCAGGTACGCTTCATATGTGCCCACCCTGCCAGCATATCAGTAACTCCAGTATATAAGGTGCCAGCTGGTGCCCAGCCATGTCCTCTGCCACAGCATAACAAACAACTGGTGAGTACAGTGTTTCCAACTAATTTACATTTTGTCTAACCTGCTTTAAGATAAATGGTCTGAAATGTAGCTTTTGTCTTATTGAAGTTAAGGAAACTCTTTTATTTGTTATCTAATCTCTGATAGTGTCTGAGAAGTGGTGATTCAATTAGGTTAGAGTTGGCTATACTTAGTGACACTTAGTGACTTTGCTTGTTGTACTTAGGTACATAGTCAGCTTGTAACTATGACAATAGGCAAGTGAGAACTCTCTAAATAAATTCCAAATTGTTTTGCTAGTATCCTTCCCTACTAAATCTTTTATTAGCATTATTAGTAACTTATAGGATTTACCTCTACTCCAAACCCATATGAAGAATAATGATAAGCAATAGCATAACTAGAAGGTAGGCAACGGGGAATGAGGAATAAATGAGTTATCTAACCTAGAAACTAGGACATCAGACTATATGCTAAATGAGGTTAACTATGATTCCAAGCATGGGAAAATAGAAGTCATTTCTTAGCCTTTGCAGAATAGAACAATCCATTAATTATTCCCATTTTACAGATGAAGAAACTGAGGATCCTAGAAGTTGAGTAATTTTCCCAAGGTCATAAAGCTAGAAAGTAGCATTTTCCATCTGACTCCAAAGCACACGTTATTAACTTTCTTGCTATACTGCCTTTTTATTATAAAAGAACGTATGAGATGTTGCAGGTTAGGAACTCATTTTTTTTTCAGAACCACATTCAACATTAAATACTATTATTTGAACTTTATAAATTATTCATTTTTTTAAAAAACACTTAGATGGAGCAGAATAGAAGTTATCTCTATAATAGCATTGTCCTTCAATATCTTTTTTTTCATTTGAAATAATTTAAATTTATAGAAAATTTCCAGGAAAAGTACAACTTTATTCCTGGAACCATTTAAGAGTAAGTTACAAACATGATCCTCCATACTTTAGCATTTATTTCTTTTTTTGTATTTGAGTATAATTCACATACCATAAAATTCACCTGTTTAAAAGTGTACAAGTAATATTGTTAACTAAGCTCTACTTCAATTTTAAAAAGTGTGCTAATCAGAGCTGTGCAACCATCACCACTATCTACCTTCAGAACATCTTCATTTCCCCAAAAAGAAACACCACAACCATTAGCAGTCACTCCCCACTTCCCCCTCCCCTAAGTCCCTGAAAACTACTAATATACTTTCTTTCTCTGTAGATTTGCCTATTCTGGACACTTCATATACATGGAATCATACAATATATGGCGTTTACATGTAGCTTCTTGCATTTAGCATATTTTTAAGATTCATCCAGGGTGTAGAATGAATCACTACTGCGTTATTTTTTTAAGGCTGAGTTCTGTTATATAGATATACTACATTTTGTTCGTCCATTTGTCAGTTGATAGATATATGGGTGGTTACCATTTTTTGGCTCTTATGAATAATGCTACAATGAACATTCATGCACAAATTTTTTTGTGAATATATTTTCAACTCTCTTGAGTATATATTTAGGAGTGGAAGTGCTGGGTCATATGGTAACTCTGTGTTTAGCCTTTTGAAGAACTTCCAGCTGTTTTCCAAAATGGCTACCTCATTTTACATTTCCGTTACCAATGTATGAGAATTCCAATTTCTCCACATTTGCCAATACTTGTTAATGTTTGTCATTTTGATTATGTCCTTCCTAGTGTGTGAGAAGTGGTATGTTATAGTGTTTTTTTTTTTTTTTTTTTTTTTTTTTTTTTGGTGGTATGCGGGCCTTC
>NC_041217.1:73130986-73150306 GCF_002837175.3 Physeter macrocephalus
GCAGCCACGGCTCACGGGCCCAGCCGCTCCGCGGCACGTGGGATCCTCCCAGACCGGGGCGCGAACCCGGTTCCCCTGCATCGGCAGGCGGACGCGCAACCACTGCGCCACCAGGGAAGGGAAGCCCCTATAGTGTTTTTGATTTACATTTCTCAATGACTTATGACATTGTGCACCTTTCCATGTACTTATTGGCCAGTTGTATATCTTCTTTGGAGAATGTCTATTCCAATCTTATGGGTTGTTCATCTTTTTATTATTGAGTTATACAAGTTCTTCATGTATCCTAAATACAAGTCTTTTTGAGATATGTGATTTGCAAAAATTTTCTTCCATCTTATGGGTTGTCTTTCACTTTCTTTTTTGATTGTTTTGCATTTTTTAATTGAAGTATATTTGATTTACAATGCTGTGTTAATTATTGCTGTACAGCAAAGTGACTCAGTTATACATATATATACATTCTTTTTTTAAAATTTTTTATTGGACATACATATGCATTCTTTTTCATATTCTTTTCCATTAAGGTTTATCACAGGATATTGAATATCATTCCCTGTACTATACAGTAGGGCTTTGTTGTTTATCCATTCTATATATACCAGTTTGCATCTGCTAATCCCAAACTGCCAATCCATCCATCTCCCACCCCCTCCCCCTTGGCAACCACCAGTCTATTAAAAATATGGACTGCTTCACGAATTTGCGTGTCATCCTTGTGCAAGGGCTATGCTAATCTTCTCTGTATCATTCCAATTTTAGTATACGTGCTGCTGAAGCGAGTACTTTCACTTTCTTTTTTAAACTTTCACTTTCTTGATGGTGTATTTTGAAGCACAAAAGGTTTTATTTAACGATGTCCAATTCATCACTTCTGTTGTTGTTTTTGTTTGTATTTTTGATGTCATATCTAAGAAACCATTGTCTAATCCAAGGGCATGAGTATTTACGCTTTTGACTTCTTCTAAGAGTTTTGTAGTTTTAGTCCTTACATTTAGGCCTCTAATCCATTTTGAGTTTATTTTTGTATATGGTGTGAAGTTGGAGTCCATCTTCATTCTTTTGCATGTGAATATCCAGTTGATCCAGCACCATTTATTAAAAAGATTATTCTTTCTCCTTTGAATCATCTTGGCACTCTTGTTGAAAATCTATTAACCATAAATGTGAGGATTTATTCCTGGGCTCACAAATCTCTTCAATTAATCCATACATCTGTCCTTATGCCAGTACCATACTATCTTGATTACTGTAGCTTTGTGGTAAGTTTTGAAATTGGGAAGTATGTGTCCTCCAACTCTATTCTTCTTTTTCAATATTGTTTTGGCTATTCTGAGTCCCTTGCATTTGCATATGAATTTTAGGATTCCTTTGTCAATTTCTGCAAAGAAACTAGCAGGGGTTTTGACAGGAATTTCATTGAATCTGTAGATTCATTTGGAGGGCATTACCATCTTAACAATATTGTCTTCTGATTCATGTAAGCTATCTTTCCGTTTATTTAGGGTTTCTTTAATTTCATTCAACAATTTTTGTAGTTTAGAGCAGTGGTCCCCAAGCTTTTTGGCACCAGGGACTGGTTTTGTGGAAGACAATTTTTCCACAGATGGGGTTGAGGGGGTGTGTGGGGGGATGTTTCAGGCAGTAATGCGAGCGATGGTTCAGGCGGTAACGTGAGCAATGGGGAGCAGCAGATGAAGTTTTGCTCCCTTGCCCACCGCTCACCTCCTGCTGTGCGGCCCGGTTCCTAACAGGTCGTGGACCAGTACTGGTCCATGGCCCGGGGGTTGGGAACACCTGGTTTAGAGTATACACTTGCACTCCTTTTGTTAGATTTATTCCTAAATATTTTATTCTTTTTGATGCTATCATAAAGATAATTATTTATTTCACTTTCAGATTGTTGCTCTTGTATAGAAATACAGCTGATTTTTGCATGTTAATCTTGTATCTTACAACACTGATGAACTCATTTATTAGATCTAATAGTTTTTTTGGTGGGTTCCTTAGGGTTTTCTGTACACAAGATTATGTCATCTGAAAATAGAGACAGTCAGACTTCTCCCTTTCCAATCTGGATGCCTTCATTTTGTCTTCTTGCCTAGTTGCCCTAGCTAGAACCCCCAGCACAATGTTCAGTAGAAGTGGCAAGGACAGACATCTTGTCTTATACCTGATCTTAGGGGCAAAGCTTCCAATCTATAACTATTAAGTATGATATTGGATGTGGATTTTTCATAGATGCCCTATATAGGTTGAGGAAGTTTAGTCTGTGGAATGTTTTTATCACCAAAGAGTTTCACATTTTGTTCAATGTTCTTTCTGTATCTGTTGAGATGATTGTGTGTTTTTTTTCCCTTTTATTCTATTAATATGGTGTGTTACATTGATTGATTTTCATGTGTTGAACCAACCTTGCATTCCTGGGATAAATTCCACTTGTTTATCATGTATAAACCTTTTTATATACTCCTGGATTCAGCTTGCTAGTATTTGGTTGAGGATTTTTGCATCTATATTCAGAAGAGATTTTAATCTGTAGTTTTGTTTTCTTGTGGTATCTTTGGTTTGGTATCAGAGTAATACTGGCCTCACAGAATGAGTTGGGAAGTATTCACTTCTCTTCTACTTGTTTGAAGAATTTGTGAAGAACTGGTATTCATTACTCTTTAAACATTTGGTACAATTCACCAGTGAAGCCATCTGGGCCTAGGATTTTTGTTGTGGCATGTTGTGTTGTTTTTTAAAATTACTTATTCAATCTCTTTACTTGTTATAGATCTAGTCAGATTTTTTATTTCTTATTGAGTCAGTTTTGCTTGCTTGTATATTTTTAATTTTCCTATTTCATTTAGGTTTCATTTAGGTCCTCAGAGTTTTGGTGTCCAGAACTTTTATAGGGGTTTTATTACATAAACATGATTGATTAAATCATTGACCACATGTTTAAACTCGACTTCTAACCACCCTCCCCTCCCTGGAGGTCAGGTTGGTATCACCTGGCTTAAAGTCCCATCACTATAATCATATGGCTGGTTATTCTAGCATGACCAGCCCCCATCCTGAGTCATCTTATAAGTGTAAACTCAAGTGTGATCCAAGGGGTCCATCATGAATAACAGATACACTCCTATCACTCAGGAAATTCCAAGGGTTTATGGTTACTTCTCAAGAACTGGGGACAAAAACCAGCCAATTCCTTTTATTTATTTATTTATTTATGGCTGCACTGGGTCTTCGTTGCTGCACGCAGGCTTTCTCTACTTGCGGCGAGTGGGGGCTACTCTTCATTGTGGTGCACGGGCTTCTCATTGTGGTGGCTTCTCTTGTTGCGGAGCACAGGCTCTAGGCATGCGGGCTTCAGTAGTTGTGGCATGCGGGCTCAGTAGTCTTGGACATGGGCTCTAGAGAGCAGGCTCAGTAGTTGTGGCTCATGGGCTTACTTGCTCCACGGCATGTGGGATCTTCCCGGACCAGGGCACGAACCCGTGTCCCCTGCATTGGCAGGCGGATTCTTAACCACTGCGCCACCAGGGAAGTCTGTCAAGATAAAATTTAGATCAAAAATTTAAAACAGGTGTAAAAGACGTTTTGGGGAACATTTGGGGAAATTGAAATATTGACTATACAGTATGTAACACTGAATTAATGTTAATATTCTTATGTGTGATAATGTAGTTTTTGCTACTCATTCTTAGGAAATGCATGCTGAAATATTTAGGGGTAAAGTGCCATGATACCTAAATCATTTGGAAAAAAAAAAGACACACACATACAAATACGCACACAGAGAGTATGAAAGTAGAGGGAGAGATAGAGAAAGCAAATGGTGGATTGAGATGAAGTATATATAGGTATTCATTATACCATTCTTTTAACATATCTGTACCTTTGAAAACTGTCAAAGAAAAAATATTGGGAGAAAACATGATCCCTAGCTTCAGGAATATCTTACCACCTCTTAAACTATTCTTTTCTTTTCTTTTCTTTTCTTACTTTTTATTTTAATACAGATTCCTGTATCAAGCCTGAGAGACACAGTCCTGGAACTGGTAGTGTTTGATCAACACAGGAGAAAGTTTGATAATTTCAGTTCACTGATGCTAGAATGGAAATCCTCAAATGAAACACTAGCTCATTTTGAAAATTACAATTCAATGGAGATGGTAGCAAAGGATGATGGCAGCGGGCAGACCCGGCTACATGGTATTGTAAATATTTATGAATCCTTTCATATACTTGCTTAACAGTTCTGCACTAAATATTTCCTTGTGGGTGACAGTCTATTTATCCTATCTCACCTTTCACCTTCGATCTTTGTATTTTTTAGAAAACATAAAGGTAGATTCCCTTGTTTACAAAGCTAGGGTCTAGAGTCCAACGTTTCTCACAAGAACACAAAATTAAATTAATTTTAAAGTGTATTGGTTACCTATTATTTGCCTAAAACTTTGGAAATATTATTCATTTGTTAGGCAGTGTTTATTGAGTGGCTGCTACATGTAAGGCCCTCTGCTAGGCGCTTGGAGATATAATGGTAAATGAGACACTCACAGCTTTTGCCCTCATAGAATTACAGTCCAGTTGGGGAAACTGGACTTTAAACATTACATTGTGTTAGGTGTTTTGAAGGGCAAATATGGGGTTCATTAAGAGCTTATAACAGGAGAACCTAACCTAGTTTAGATCAGAGAAGACTGCCCTAAGAAAGTCGCATGTACTCTGAGACCTGAAGAGATGGCAGAAAGAGGAAATAGAAAGAATGAACTAAATAAGTCAAGTGAGACTGACTTAGCGAGGGGGCAAGAGGCACAAGATGAGGTTCTAAGAGGGCAACAAGCCCTCAGGGGCAGTAGGCCATCAAGCCTTTGCTTGTATCACATTTGCTGAGTCCTATTCTCCAAAGCAAGTCACCTGGCCAAAACCAGAGTCAAGGTAGGCCAGGACTACTCAAGAGCATGGATACCACCAGGCATGATTCACCACAAGCCATTAATATAACAATCTACCACAAATCAATCCCAAAAGTAAAGAAGAAAGTGGCACAAAGGGTAACTTTTAGGTTTCTGGTATGAGTATTTGGTAACCATTCTTTTAACTTTTTATTTTATGTTGAAGTATAGTTGATTAATAATGTGTTAGTTTCAGGTGTACAGCAAAGTGATTTAGTTATACACATACATGCGTCTGTTCTTTCTCAAATTCTTTTCCCATTTAGATAACTATTCAATTGAATACGAAACACTAAAGAAATAAGATTTAAGCTTTCCCTTACCCACAGGGAGTTTATACTCAGGACAAGTTTAATGGCTTAACTAGAGAATATGATAACATAATATTAATATGTATATGATACTATAACACTATAATACCAATAATATGATACAGTTAATGTAAAAAGTGGTAGGGAAGAAAGAGATGCTCCTTACATCTGTAACAATCAGTCACCAAATACCATCCATTTTATTTTCTAAAGGTTTTCTCTCTTCCTCTCTAACTTCATCACTAATGTCCTCATAACCTCTATCGTACCTCACCATAGTAGCCTCCTAACTGATCTCAATGTGTCTCTCCTACCCTCTAATCCACCCTCCATACTACTGTCCAGAATGATCTTTCTTTTCTTTTTTTTAAAAAAATATTTATTTATTTATTTATTTATTTTGGCTGCACCGGGTCTTAGTTGCGGCATGCGGGATCTTTAGTTGCAACATGCGGACTCTTAGTTGTGGCATGCACGTAGGATCTAGTTCCCTGACCAGGGAACGAACCCGGGCCCCCTGCATTGGGAGCACAGAGTATTACCCACTGGACCACCAGAGAAGTCCCCAGAATGATCTTTCTAAAATACAAATCTGGGGACTTCCCTGGTGGTCCAGTGGTAAAGAATCTGCCTTACAATGCAGGGAATGTGGGTTCAATCCCCAGTCAGTGAACTAAGATCCCACATGCTGCAGGGCAACTAAGCCTTAAGTGACATGTATTGTCATTGTGTCTTTCTGAATAAAGTTCATATGTTACAGCTTAACATACCGACCCTGCCTACTTCTTTGGCTTCACTTCTTATTACCACCCACACGTATTCTACATTTTTCTCATACTCAACAATTTTAGATCCTTAACCATGAAAAGGCTTGTCATAACTCTTTCCTTTGCATACGTTTTATTTTCTCTTTACTTGCATCTTCACTAGGCTAAAATCTTCCTCTAGTAATCTAGGAGTTTTCTGTTCCTCTATATTCCCAATCTAAGGAGAATATTCCTTCTTTGTGCTCTTATATATTCTATATTATGTGCTCTGTACATACTTCTATAATAGTACTTATCACACTGTATTGCAGTGGTTGGTTTACCTCTCAGCCACCCTCCTAAGCTGTGGGTTTCTTTGAAGGCAAGAACTGTGTTGTTTTCTTCTTCATCTCTGTATCCTAATTACTTGTCATAGTGCCTAGCATATAGTTAGGCCCTTAATAAATCTTTGTTGAATGAAAGAATGTAACATCATGAGAAAATGCTTTACAGATTTATGCATGATCATCATGTGTTGAGGATAAAATAAGAGTTGTCCTAAGTAAAGTAGCAGATTCATGTTAGTTAAATTAAAAAGAAAGAAAAAAGAATGAATGAGTAAAGCAGGGTCAGATTATGGACGGCTTCAAATACTAGTTTAAGTAGTTTGAATTGCTCTAATAAGGACTAGTTAGCGATTAAAAAATTTTTTTTTCATTTAAAATTTTTGAGTAAGGGACTGACATGACATTTACATACACAAAAGTTTAGAAGCATGAAAAGTCCCAAAGGACAATCTCTTTATTTCTCACTTTTATTTTTAAATCAAACAAAAATTTCCCCATACCCTATTGTCAGCTTATTTTTGGACTCACAAACCATTAGAGCTGGAAAGAATTTTAGATTTTGTCTGTCCCAACCCCTCATTTAATAAAGGAACTGAGAAATAAAGTGATTGCCCAAGGTCACATAGGAATATAATTGCAGAGTCAGCATAGAACCCCAGTTTTCTGCTTCTTGTGTATTTCCCTATTCACTGTTTTTTGTTTTTGTTTTTCTCCCTGAAATAAAACACCATCTGGAAAAAATTAGGGCAGATTTTTGGTTTTCTAGAGACACTTTTGTATTCTACATGTTATTGTTTCTCACAGGGTACTTTTTTGCATGTCTCTAGGTCAAAGGATCCTTAAAGTACATCAGACAAAAGGGACTGTACTCATTGGAGTCAATTTTGTGGGCTATTCAGAGAAGGAAAGTCCAAAGGTAAGTGGAGACTGTTATATAAAAAATATTAATTAACTGAAATTTAAGGCTCCTTAGAAGTCATTTATATAACTGATGTAAATCTGAGAACTGTGCACCTCTATGAATCTGTTATCTTTGGCACTTGAAAGAGTACTGGAATCTTCGCTCACTGAGCTGAGGAATTAAAAGTTTGTATTTACCTTTGTGGTTCTTATTACATTTCTAGGAACTTTCCAACTTGCCCAGATCTGCAGCTGTAGAGCTGCTCCTGGTAGATGATGTAACAGTATCGCCTGAGAATGCTACCATCTATAACCACCCTGATGTGAAGGTAGAAGCTATATGGGTCTAGCTAAATGGAATCATATTGGAGGGGAGAGTACTAGGTTTTTAAAATTAATAGTATAACAATAAAAAAGCTCACTTATGTGTTGAAAATCAGTGATATACATATATAATGCATATATAATAATTATCCTTAGCAGTAATATTTTAATAGTCATATTTTGTCTTTGGTCCACTGACCGTAATCTTCTAATGTCATACTCTTTCTTAGGTAAGTAGAAGTTATTTTCTTTTTATTTTTTATAAACCAAAGGGAACGGAATATTGTTTGTCTGATTTTTCCATAGGAAATATTTAGCCTTGTGGAAGGATCTGGTTATTTTTTAGTCAACAGTAGTGAGCAAGACATTGCCACCATCACTTACCTGGAAGCAGAAAGCTCTGTCCAGGTGAGTTCTAGAGATATTCCCAGACTGATGGTCTCAGGTCAAAGCTCATTCTTAGGAGAATGATTGGAAAATTTTTATTGGGTGTCTCAAACTTGTTACAAAAAATAACATTTGTGTATTTTTCCTTTTTTAACCTACATAAATTCTTCAACAAAAAAAGAGGTTTTGTTTTTTTTTCTGTAACTAGCTACAATATGTGGCAATTTTTGGCTCTGATTGAATGGAAACAGTGTAGGAGACATCTAATTATAAGATTTCCATTAAAAGAAGGTTCATTTTTATAAATTTAAAAGCACAGAACTGTGTGGATATTTAGATATACTATTGACTTTATAACCTGAGTATATGGTATTTTCAGCCAGGACATGGCAACTTAAAATATTAAGCTGACTCCATAGTCAATATGCCAAGAGATTTGCTTTTAGTTGACTTGTAATAATAAAAAAATATATTAACATATGTATTTATTTCCTTCAAAAAGCTCAAAGGAATGTAACTTACTGTAGTCATAATGTTGCTTTTTAAAAGAAGAGATTGAGGCCCTATTGGCAAAGGATGTGAAAAACCATGCTGCTGTGCAGGAGCTGTAGTACAAGAAGGAAAAACAGAGTATCAGTCCACCCAGTGCTTTCTCTCCCTCCTTGTGATTGCATATAAATGTACATGATTTTCTTCCTGAATCCTTTCCCTGTTCATAATTAAGAAGCTGGATATGTATGCTGGATTCTGCTTGAAATCAATCAATTTAAACTCTGCTCTTTATCAGTTAGTATTTGTTAAGGGTACATATTTTGCCACAAACTGAAACATCACTTTAAGTGTACATATTGTGCTATACCTGAAACATATAATGTGACCTCTCAGAGTTCCCATCACAAAGAAAGTAAGATATTGTATTTTCCACTTTGGGTGGAAATAATTGCTATGATTATGCTTGGAGCATGTTTGCGTCTTTACCCAGCTACCATCTTCTTCCTTCTAGTTAGTTCCAGTACATCCAGGATTTCTCAGCTTGGAGGTCTATGACTTGTGTTTGGCTTTCTTGGGTCCAGCAATGGCTCACCTCAGGGTGTCAGACATGCAAGAGCTGGAGCTTGATCTGATTGATAAGGTGAGAGATGTTTGCTTTCTCTCTTAAATAAAGCAGGCGTCATTCTCACTCGCTAGCATCACCTAATATAGTCTGTGTTCAGCTACCATGTGTGTATACCAGGCCCTTTGATGATGTTAATGGAAATACCTGCCCTGAAAGAACATGATTCCAACACTAAACATGATGAAGATAAATAGAGTGTTAAAGCACAACTTAGGGACTTCCCTGGTGGTCCAGTGTTTAAGACTCCATGCTTCCAATGCAGTGGGTGTGGGTTCGATCCCTGGTCAGGGAACTAAGAGCCCACGTGCCACAGGGCATGGCCAAAATAAAAAAAAAACAGTTAAAAAAAATAAAGAACAACTTAAAAGAATACACATAGATTAGGCTTACTCGATCAAAGGCTGACCAGGAACATTTAGCATGAAAAAAAGAGCTTGCCACCTCTAAGAGTTAAACGGCCCTAGGTGAATGAGACATCTCTACTAAAATTACCTTTAAAAAATTATTTTTTTTTAATTTTTGTTTTTTAACCACTAGGTTGAAATAGGTAAAACTGTGTTAGTAACTGTGAGGGTTCTTGGCTCTTCCAAACGCCCATTCCAAAATAAATACTTCAGGAACATGGAGCTCAAACTGCAGTTGGCTTCTGCCATTGTCACCCTGACGTGAGTACCATTTCAATACTCCTTTCTTGGGGACTTCCCTGGTGGTCCAGTGGTAAAGAATCCGCCTTAGGGACTTCCCTGGTGGTGCAGTGGTTAGGAATCCGCCTGCCAATGCAGGGGACACGGGTTCTATCCCTGGTCGGGGAATATCTCACATGCCGTGGAGCAACTAAGCCCATGCGCCACAACTACTGAGCCCATGTGCCACAACTACTGAAGCCCACGCACCTAGAGCCCGTGCTCCGCAACAAGAGAAGCCATCTCAGTGAGAAGCCCATGCACCGCAATGAAGAGTTGCCCCTTCTCCTCTCGCTGCAACTAGAGAACGCCCGCGCGCAGCAGTGAAGACCCAACACAGCCAAAAATAAATAAATTTATTTAAAAAACCAATCCGCCTTACAATGCAGGGGACGTGGATTAAATCCCTGGTCAGGGAACTAAGATCCCTCATGCCGCGGGGCAACTAAGCCCATGCGCCACAACTACTGAGCTTGTGTGCCTCAGCTAGAGAGCCTGCGTGCTGCAAACTACAGAGCCCACGCGCTCTGGAGCCTGCGTGCCACAACTGGAGAGAAGCCAGCATGAAGATCCCGTTTGCCGCAACTAAGACCTGACACAGCCAAAAATAAAATAAATAAATGATAAATAAATCTTTAAAAAAATACTTCTTTCTCCCTATGCTTAATATCACAAGAATATCCCTCCTGGTAGCCTGATTAGCTCTCCCTTAGGTTATTTCAGATTTTCTTCTTTCCTTTTTTTGTAATGGTACCTTTCAGCCCATACTCTCTTCCCATATTCAGCTCTCTACAAAATACCCCTTCCAGATCCTCAGATGTCTTATTTTGGGCCTAAAATCATGTGTCTCATTAATATTTCCATTTTATGAAACTTCTCCTTGGATGATAGATATCCTTTGGGGGTGCTGCAGACTTGAGGACCTTCAAAAAATCTAGAAGTAGAGGCACTGGTATTGCCCTCTGCGAAAGGGAAAATACAGGAATTCTGAGGCAATTTAGTATTTGCAGTTTTGCCAGTCTATGTTTATATTGCTCTTATTCCTTTGGAGACTTAGAACAAATTTTTGCCCTTCAGGAGCCTTCTGCCATTGTTATGAACTGTCTTGACTCTGGAAGTTATTTTCTGGTAGTTCCTTCTAAGCTGCGTTAAAATGAGCAGAAGATTGGGAATTCCCTGGTGGTCCAGTGATTAGGACTCTTCGCTTTCAGTGCCGTGGGCCCGGGTTCAATCCCTGGTCAGGGAACTAAGATCCCACAAGCTGCACCACATGTCCAAAAAAAAAAAAAAAGAAAGAAAGCAGAAAATGTTAAGCATCTTAGAAAGATGCATAACTGTCCACTCTTAAAAACCAAATCTTTCTCACCTAGAAATTTGTGGGTCTTTGCAGGCTAATGGAGAAACAGGACGAATACTCTGAAAATTATATCCTTCGAGCTATCACTATTGGGCAAACCACACTTGTAGCTATTGCCAGGGACAAGATGGGGAGAAAATTCACGTCGGCTCCTCGGCAAATTGAAGTAAGGAAATTATCTCATCCAAAATTCATACTTCGTCTTCTTTGTAAATTTATAAATTTTATAAATTTCCAGTGGTTAGGACTCTGCACTTTCACTGCTGAGGGCACAGGTTCCATCCCTGGTCCGGGAACTAAGATCCCGCAAGCTGTGAGGCATGTCCAAAAAAAGAAAAAAAGTAGAAAAGAAAGGTAATTGTAAATATAATCTTAATGACCACTTTTATTACAGTGAGTGGAAATACAATAACTTATTTAATCATTCTCACTTAAGTAATTTATAATTTTTTGCTATTATAAATAAAATTTGCATTTATAAATAAAATAAATGTTTTTGTATATAACTTCATTGTACATAATTAGGATTTTTTCCTTAGAATAAGCTGCATGATCATTTGCTATGAACTTGACTGTAGTTAATCACTGTTGTCCTTTTGGTTTTCTCTTTCAAGGTGTTTCCTCCATTCAGACTTGTTCCAGAGAAAATGACACTGATTCCAACTAATATGATGCAGGTGATCCTAAAGCCAGAAATGAGGCTTTCTCCCCATCCCACCTCTGCTCCACCCCAACACACATATACACATACACCTCTTCCTGCTGACCTTCCCTTGTCTACTCTCAGCCAAGTACAACAGGATTTGATGAAGAAGAAAATTAGTATTTTCTTTGTTCTATGAGAAACATGGTATGAACTACTTCTTGGAATCCCATGGATCATTTATAGCACTTCCATGTCATGTGCATTTGAGTTGATGTGGCATATGCTGGTTGGAAAGTGGGGGAAGATGAAAAAGTCGAGTTCCTTGGACAAAAGGTTGGGAAAGGAGATGTGACTTCTCCCCAAGGTCCAGGCATTCACTGGTATGTTTATATTCCAGGTAATGTCTGAAGGTGGCCCTCAGCCTCAATCTATCATTCACTTCTCCATCAGTAATCAGACCGTGGCTGTTGTTAATAGGAGGGGCCAAGTTACAGGGAAGGTAGTTGGCAGAGCTGTGGTCCATGGCACCATCCAGACAGTAAATGAAGATACTGGAAAAGTCATTGTGTTTTCCCAGGTATTGGTTCTTTGTTCTGCTCTGCTTCTACTCCTCCATCTGGGAATCACTGGGAGGTGGAGGAAGAAATAGTGATAGGGAGGGAGTCAACAGCCCAGGAAATTCTCTTCAGTGTCCTCATTTGGTATTCTCTTAACCAGGCATGGGAAATATGTAATCTTCAGTGAAAAACCCACAGAGTACTTGGCATTGTTATAAGACATAGTCCCTATACTTAAGGAATTGTTTCAAGAACAAATACGAAACAAACAAAAAACCTACATCTATGGCATGTTTGTTGTTGTTGTTGAATGCCCCAAACAACAACAAACTAGTTATCATAAGCATCCACCCCACAGACACTCCCTCTTAGCCTAAGCTTGCTCTCCACCCTGTTGAGCAGGATGAAGTGCAGATTGAAGTTGTGCAGCTAAGGGCTGTTAGGATCCTTGCAGCTGCAACTCGACTCATCACAGCTACTGAGGTCAGTATGATGGCTCTGTTCCAGGTTCATTATTTTGATAATGCCAGCTGGACAGGATGTATAGCACAAAACCACTCTTCGTTTTCAGATGCCAGTTTATGTCATGGGAGTCACCAGTACCCAGACCCCTTTCTCCTTCAGCAATGCCAACCCTGGGCTCACATTCCACTGGTCCATGAGCAAAAGGGACGTATTGGATCTAGTGCCCAGGCATTCAGAGGTATGAACTTATCTGTTTATTATATATTACCTTAGGGATCTTGATACTAAATTTATTTTATTTCATCATAAGTTTTAGACTAACTCACTTCTAAACTACACAATATTATTACTTACTCTTTTTCCGATTGTTCTGTGAATGCTGGAAACCTGAAAATCATATGAAGAATCCAAATTTGAGTATTCAGGTAATACTATATGATGTTTAACATACTTTGCTGGAAAGAGCTCTCAACAAAGCAATGCTTCCTTTGATGTATTTGTTGTTGTATAATGTTGTATTTGTGAGCAGGTGACTGTGTTACCTGAATAACACATTATGAATATAAAGTATTTATACATAAAGTTTAAATATATAATATAATCTTTCAACATGTTCAGACACAATTATATTAATAATCATGTTTGTGCTGCATGATGGGCAGTTGACATTAAGAAAGGTGGTTGCTGAGCACATTCCTGGGCCCACACTACTAGGAGCCGGGGAAGAACTGGAATCCTACCTTGAGCATGTAGAGTGCCATGGGTGTCATGGGGCTGGTGTGGGCCACCAACTGGCAGCTGATTCTGGACTGAGTACCTTATATCAATGGCAAATTTAAGAAGGACAATAAACTGCTCCTCCACGGTTCCCTTTGGTGGTACCGGCTCCTCCCAATTCAGCACCTGCTGCATCTGGAATGGCCAAAGCCCTCAGGATGGCTATTGAGGAAATCCACACTGCAATATGAGTCTTTATGTTTTTTAAAATAGCTTTGATGTTTTAATACATATAGCACTAAACCTTACTCTGAAACCTGAAAAAGAAAAAAAGAAAAGAGGTGGATGCTACAGACAAACTTTACCTACTTCACAATGTTGTTACCTGATCATCAGTTTAAAGGAACCCACCCAAGATGGTCCAGGATCAGTGGCAGCCACTTAGGTCTGAGCTTTACCTTAGGAAGAAGGAACCTGGGGCCAAGGTACCCAGCAGGTCACAACTCAGTGCCCACAAAAACAAAGAATTAGACCTTGAGAGAGATCAGAGTGGTTACAGAAGCTAGAATTAGTAGGTCATTTCTGGAGCCAGCTAAAAAGAAAAGTCTGGAAAAAATTAAAAATTTCCAATTTTCTTAAAATATCCTGGAGCTGTAATCTAGGGAAACTCTAGTGGTTGAGTCTTCTGTCATGGACTGCGCAGAGCCTGGTTATACTTGGAACTGAGGAGAGATAGAACTGTACTTAGTTTGGTAGAGTTATGCAGAAGGATTTGGCTTTTTCTCTTGAATAGCAAATAGGAATTGTGTGAAAGGAGGGGATGGCCTAGGTCTTAGCATCTGTTCTACTTCTCCCTTCCTCTAATTTTCTTATCTAAATAATCACTCTTTTTTCTAATGGAAGAAATGATTGAGAGCCATACAAAGATTTTCTTCCCCTGCCTTAGACCTCACACAGACAACTGGGTGATGAAATAGGCAAATAGAAAGGTCTCTAATGCCCTACAATGTAGACTTCCTGCACTGTGGTGTCACCATTTAGAAATTCACTTGGATTAAACAATTATAAACCACTGACTCTTTAGCATAAGACTTTCTTCCAGACAACTGATTGAAATCTGCACAAAGGAGATGGGAATTTTTATGTAGGGGAGGAGGGAAAGGTGAGTTTGGAACTTGGAACTCTGTATGAGTCAAGAGAGTGAAGGAAGGTCTTGAGTGCTCCAAACAGCAAAAATGCAGAGGAGGTAGAATGTGAAATGAGTGCCAAAAAGGTAGGCAAGTGCCTACTTCAATATTTGCCTTAGGGGACTTCCCTGGTGGTGCAGTGCTTAAGACTCCGCGCTCCCAATGCAGGGGGCCTGGGTTTGATCCCTGGTCCAGGAACTAGATCCCACATGCATGCCGCAACTAAGAGTTCGCATGCCATAACTAAGGAACTGGCGAGCCGCAACTAAGGAGCCTGCCTGCCACAACTAAGACCTGACGCAACCAAATAAACAAATAAATAAATAACATTTGCCTTGGCGTTGGCCCTCCCTTCCCTCTTACCAGAAATCTGTCAAGGGCTAATCCTTATCCAATCTAGACTAGAATGGTGAGTGAAGCAAGTGAGGAAATGGTCAGCTAGTTTAACACAATCCTAAAACAACAGCTTCCCTTTCTTTTCCTCTTCCTTCCTTGCTACCACTCTGAACTCCAGGAGTAGATTACCTCACTTCTCTCTCATCTCAAGTTCTACTGTTTCAACCTATTGAGGATACCCCTTCCTTCATTTCCATTCTTCTCCTATCAATGAATTGAGTTCTTGCAAGATAAGAATTCTTGCATAAGAGTCTTTCTTTCCAGAATTAGTTGAGCACTGAACACAGAAGTTTACTTTAGGGGTGACTATGTTTCTGGGAATATGAAAAGAAACAAACATGAAAATAAACCCTGGGGGAATTCTCTGGTGATCCAGTGGTTAGGACTTGGCACTTTCACTGCGGGGGCTCGGGTTCAATCCCTGGTTGGGGAACTAAGATCCCACAAGCCTCGCGGTGCAGAGAAATGAAGGAAGGAAGGAAGGAAGAGAGAGAAAGAAAGAAGGGAGGGAGGAAGGAGGGAGGGAAGGAAAGGAGGAAGGAAGGGAAGGGGAGGGGAGGGAAGGGAAGGGAAGGGAAGGGAAGGGAAGGGGAGGGAATATAAGCCTGGAACTCTAATTCTTCTAGATAGCTATTTTCAACAAAGAGGGAAGGGCACAGTGTTTATTCATGAACATTTCTTAATCCATCCCTTCACTGTCTAGGTTTTTCTACAACTCCCAGTAGAGAATAACTTTGCCATGGTTGTCCACACAAAAGCAGCTGGTCGGACCAGTATCAAAGTCACTGTCCGCTGTATGAACAGTTCCTCTGGGCAGTTTGAGGGGAATTTGTTGGAACTGTCTGATGAAGTTCAGATCCTGGTAAGGTCCCAAAGCTAAATCTTGTTTTTGTATATCAAGGAGAAGAAAGTTATATTCTCTTACCACTCATGAAGAGCTTAGTCTGGAGAGAGATAGAGAAATTGCTAGAGGGATCTCTGGAATAGGCTTATGGTTTCTAGATCTTTGTTATTCCTGCTAATTGCTTCTATGAATACTGACATTAGGAACTACAACACATGCACTCCCCTCAACTCCCAACACAGTGAATACAGTATATGAACACATAATAACTAAAGAGGAATTAATTTCTGATTTGTTCTGCCTAACATAGATATTATGATACAGTCCACTAAGCTATACTCACAGGTAGAATGAAATCCTATCCTAACTTCTGGTAAGGTATGAGAGTATGAATAGTTTCTACAGACGTTCTCAAGCTGAAAGCTAAATGGCCCTATTGTTTTTAGAACTCAAAGAAAAACTATTTTTTGTGTGGGGCAAATAAGTTTCTCTACCTCTGAATTTGGGACTAATTTTTTTTTTCTTTTTTTTTTTTTTCCTTTATTTTGGCTTTGGTTCCCTGATTCAGTGAGGGGTAGAGGAAAAAGCACTTTACCAGGAGGCGGAAGACCAGAATAGTGCCCTTGCTAATTAAATACTACAGGTTCTTCATTCTCAAATCTCTTTTCAGGTTACTAGAACTAAAATTAGAAATTTCAATGGGACTTCCCTGGTGGTGCAGTGGTTAAGAATCCGCCTGCCAATGCAGGGGGCACGCACGGGTTCGAGCCCTGGTCCAGGAGGATCCCACATGCCACGGAGCAGCTGAGCCTGTGCGCCACAACTGCTGAGCCTGTGCTCTAGAGCCCATGAGCCACAACTAGAGAAAGCCCGCACGCAGCAACGAGGACCCAGCCAAAAATAAATAAATAAAATAAATTTATTCTTTTTAAAAAATTAGAGGGCTTCCCTGGTGGTGCAGTGGTTGAGAGTCCGCCTGCCGATGCAGGGGACACGGGTTTGTGCCCCGGTCCGGGAAGATCCCACATGTCGCGGAGTGGCTGGGCCCGTGAGCCATGCCCACTGAGCCTGCGCGTCCGGAGCCTGTGTTCCGCAATGGGAGAGGCCACAACAGTGAGAGGCCCGCGTACCGAAAAAAAAAAAATTGGAAATTTCAAAATTATTTCATACCTAATATCTAAGTAATATAGGGGATGTGGTAAGTGGAAACTATGCCCAGTCCCTTGTAGTCAGAAGCAGGGCTAATATTAGGTTACATATTCTACACTACCTAAATATGTTTTAAATGCCTGGCTCATTTTGGAAAGCAGAACTGTGGGACATTGGGCTAAATTGAAGTTGGGCAGACGTGATTTGTAGTTGTCCATTTGTGAGTAAAGGTCACCATTTTTTTTTTCCGGAAATGAGGAAAACATCATTTTCTCATTCTAGGTGTTTGAAAAACTCCAACTTTTCTACCCAGAGTGCCAACCTGAACAAATTCTGATGCCCATGAATTCTCAGCTCAAACTCCATACCAACAGGTAAGGAGAGTGGAGAAGAAGGCAGGCGAGGATCTAACATTACCTTCAGAGAAACACTGCACCTGGAAAGAACCATTGCCTTCTAGGTGATTTTTCTAACCCACAAATTTTTTTTTTAGTTGAAGTGAAATTCACATAACATAAAATTAAATTGTACAATTCAGTGGCGTTTAGTACATACACAGTATTATACAACCATCACCTCTAGTTCCAAAACATTTTCATTACCACCAAAGGAGGCCCATACCCATTAAGCAGTCTCTCACCATTCTCCCCTTCTCTCAGTCCCTAGCAATCACTAATCAGCTGTCTCTGTGAATTTAAATATTGTATATTTCATGTAAATGAAATCATACAATACGTGACCTTTTCTGTCGGCTTCTTGCAGTTAACATGTTTTCGAGGTTCATCCACATTGTAGCATGTATTGGTACTTCATTCTTTTCATGACTGAGTTATATTCCATTGTATGAATGTAACACATTTTGTTTATCCAGTCATCTCTTGGTGGACTTTGGCTTGTTTTCCCCTTTTAGCTATTGTGGATAGTGCTGCTATGAACATTCACATACAAGTATTTGTTTGAATACAGTTGGCCCTTGGTATCCACCAGGGATTGGTTCCAGGACCCACACTCCCACCAAAATCTGCAGATGCAAAAATCCATTCTATAAAAATGGTGCAGTATTTGCATATATGCACATCCTCCTGTATACTTTAAACTATTTCTAAATTACTTATAATACCTAATACAATGTAAACGTTATGTAAATAGTTGCCAGTCCAAGGCAAGTTCAAATTTTGCTTTTAGGAACTTTTTGAAATTTTCAGCCTGTGCTTGGTTGAATCTGCAGATGCAAAACCGATGGATATGAAAAGCTGACTGTACCTGTTTTCAATTCTTTTAACCAAATAATTTTTTAATGATAAATATGTAATAGTATTTGATTTTTAAAGAGATAAGCATAATCCAAAGGCTGACTTTTACCTGAGGTAAAAATAACTACACAACATGGAGAATGGCAAGCAGTTTTCTTGGAGTACAGCCTCTAACAGTAATCCTGGCAATCTCTACTCCTTTCTTTCTTGTCAAACAGAGCCCCCAAGAGATGCCATTTGCCCCTTTTATTCCCTAGGGTAGGGGCCGCCTTTGTGAGTTCCCGTGTTCTCAAGTGTTTCCCTAATTCATCTGTCATTGAGGAGGACGGTGAAGGGCTCCTGAAAGCTGGTTCCATTGCAGGTACTGCTGTGTTGGAAGTCACCTCTTTAGAGCCTTTTGGAGTCAACCAAACAACTATAACTGGGGTTCAGGTGAGTTCAGGGACTTACTCAAAAAAATAAAAGTAATACCATGGCCTTAAGAGGCAGATTTCCTTTTTTAAGAACTAGAAACTTCTCTGGAAGTCAGAAATGAACTGTAAGATAAGAGGACAATCTTGACATGAACCATCAAATTAAAGTGGACTTTACAGTCCTTGTTATAAGAGATTAACCTCAAATTGGTATGACTGTCTTCTGAGCCGCTTTGGCAAAAGGGCTGGTGTGGGAGAAGCATAGAACTATTGCTATCAAAATTGGGCTTTCAATTATTTAGCAATAAATATTGACACTTTGCACAAAATAGAAGAAACGCAGTCCTTTCCTCAAAAAGCTCCAGCTTCTTTTCACATTTCCACTGTTTTAGTAATTAAAAAGCCATTTCCTGTACTGTCATATTTCTTTTTCACTCTGTCATCTGAAATCAAGAGCTAACTATTTCCTACAAAAGAGGAACACCATTTTTTTTTTTTTTTTTTTTTTTTTGTGGTACGCGGGCCTCTCACTGTTGTGGCCTCTCCCGTTGCGGAGCACAGGCTCCGGA
>NC_041217.1:73150413-73160180 GCF_002837175.3 Physeter macrocephalus
ACGGGTCCAGCCGCTCCGCGGCATGTGGGATCTTCCCGGACCGGGGCACGAACCCGTGTCCCCTGCATCGGCAGGCGGATTCTCAACCACTGCGCCACAAGGGAAGCCCCAAGAGGAATACCATTTTTATCATTGATTATAAGTCTCAGAATATGGTCTCAGCTCCTCTCCAATGCATCCTTCTCTGTACTAGTAGGTTTTGTCTCCCACAGGTAGCACCAGTGACATACCTGCGAATGAGCAGCCACCCCAAGCTATACACAGCTCAAGGAAGGACCCTATCAGCCTTTCCCTTGGGCATGTCTCTCACCTTCATTGTTCAGTTTTACAATAGCATCGGAGAGAAATTCCACACACACAATACCCAGCTTTATCTGGCTTTGAACAGGTATGGAAGGCAAAGGAATGGTGTTGACATTGTGGTAGACATCTTATTGATTAACCTGGTATTATCTAAAAGCTCCAGTAAATTCTTCTCATATTCTGCACTTGGAATCTGATCTTTCTTTCATTAAGATGGGGAAAAGACCAGAATTAGTTGTTCAATGAAGAAAAATTTCAGTATGTTTTGAATTTGACAAGTCCTAGTTCATACAAAGCTCCTGTAGGGAGCCAATTGGAGTATTATCAAAAAGCCATACTAAAAAAAAAAAAAAAAAAAAAAAGAAGCCATACTGAAAAAACAATTTTTTTTTTAATTAAAAAAAAAAGCCTAGGGACTTTCCTGGTGGTCCAGCGGTTAAGACACCATGCTGCTCCTAATGCAGTGGGCCCAGGCTCAATCCCTGGTCAGGGAACTAGATCCCACATGCCACAGCAAAGATCCCACGTGCTGCAACTAAGACCGGGCACAGCCACATAAATAAATTAATTAATTAATAATGCTAAGAAAAAAGCCTAGCTGGGCACTATATATATAAATGTAATAGATCTGATCCCTGGCCCTAGTTGCTTACTCTCCATTGTAGAATTCCATCTGAACTTTTGAGCTTTTGAATATAAAATGTTGTGATAGGGTCTGCCCCCAGAACTGTTTCCTAACTATTGACTCTCTTCAGAGATTTCTACCTTTCCTGTCTGCTTTCAGAGATGACCTGCTGCTTATTGGACCAGGAAATAGGAACTATACTTACATGGCTCAGGCTGTGAACAGAGGGGTGACACTTGTGAGGCTCTGGGACCAGAGACATCCAGGCATGGCAGATTATATTCCTGTTTCTGTAGAGCACGCCATCGAGCCAGACACCAAGCTTACCTTTGTCGGAGATGTCATCTGCTTCAGTACTCACCTCCTCAACCAGAATGGTTTGGATACCTTCCCTTTCTCAACCTCACAACTGACAGGATTAGAAAGCAACTCATCCCTTAGATGATTTTTTTTTCCAAATTATCTAAAATCTAAGGGGCTCTCTGAGAAAGAAAATACTTTTGTGTGTTTTATTTTTCATGTTAACTGATAATTCTCAGTTTAGTGCCCATTTCTCTCCATAGCCAGACAATTAGAGGTCAGCCAGTAATATTTACCAAGTATCTATTGAATATATAGGCAGTGTAGAGTACTGTGCCTTCTCCTCCATTCCCAGCTTCTGAAGGAGGGTAATTGCTAAGTTGAGCATCAGTAAAGGATGAAATAAAAGGAAGGAAAGGGCAATAAGGCTTTAGTTCTAAGAACCAATTGTGGGTACACTGTTTTGTGAGGCACATCTGAAGGCCTAACTTCTACATATACCATCACTGTAAGAAGGTTTGGCCTTGTACCGGGCTACACTATACTCTTGATCAGCAAAGCATTTCTGTTCTAAGAAGTACTACTGAGTTACAGAAAATCAGTCTTGGGTTAGGAAATGTGTGTTATATCTTTAGGCTTCCAGGTAGCATATCCCAAAATGGTATATACTGACTGGGTATATGCAACCAAATAATCCCTCCAAGTAAGGCTGGCTGGGGTGGTATGTGGCTTGGGCTTTGCATCTTCTTTGGGGAACTATGGATACATATGTTTGGATAAAGTGGTGTAATACTGGACGTGACTTTAACATTAACTGTATATTTTGGACTTGATACAAAGCGAACTCTATTCAGTCTAGGTCAAATCCTCCAATCCTGTAACAGTTGACTTGTAAGCAACCACTACTTACTAATATGTAATCCATGGCCAGTGAGCTAACTCTGCTTACAATATCATGATTGTTCGTCTTTTGTCAGTGAAGCAGAGGCTTTTTTTATTACTCCCTTTTCCTAGGTTCTGTCAGGACTGTCCCTCTGTCTTCCATTCTGGAATTTTTTGGGCATCTCAAATCCATACCACTTTGGATGAGAAAGCAGAAGGGCCACATGCCAGGATCAGTAATCTAATCTAACATTTGATATTCCTCTGCCACCTTGGGACTTAAACCAAAGTAAACGAATCCTCTCTTCTGCCAGTTGACAGTTGCTTGCAGTCTTCCTGCTGATATCAATCAGTAGGTCAAAGCAGATTCATCCTTAGCAGGGTCTATACACAGTTTAATCAGAGTGTTATTCCTATGTGTAAAAAGCATTTTTCTTTTTCCTAAGGAGAACAGTTACATTCTCCAACTAAGTAGCTTCTTTTGTGGTTGTGAAGGTCAGCAGTTCCTATTTTATTTTGCTAGCATGACAATACGAAGGGGAAACCAACATTAAGAAAACGTTAGGGACTTCCCTGGCAGTCCAGTTAAGACCCTGCGCTTCCAATGCAGGGGGCGTGGGTTCGATCCCTGGTCGGGGAATTAAGATCCCACGTGCTACGTGACGTGGCTAAAAAAAATTTTTTTTAAAGAAAATAAACAAAGTTACCCTCAAAGCTGGGTGTTCCTCCTGGGAAGGGATATATGTATGCTTGAATAGTCTACTGACTTGGATTCTGAGTAAGGTTAGAGTGACCAATTTATATCAAAGGTTGCAGCCAAGTGCTTTCTCTTGTCTTTTCCTAGGTGAACCCGGGAGGTGGATGATTTCTGCTGATGACAATATTCTACAAACAGACATTGTCACTGGGGTAGGAGTGGCCAGGAGTCCAGGAATAGCAACAATTTTTCATGACATTCCAGGACTAGTAAAAACATATCGAGAGGTAAACCTAATGTTATGAGTTGAAGGGTTCATGGGAGTTCCCTGGTGGCTTAGTGGTTAGGATTCCAGGCTTTCACAGCCGTGGCCTGGGTTCAACCCCTGGTCGGGAAACTAAGATCCTGCAAGCCGTGTGACAGGGCCAAAAAAAAAAAAAGAGTTGAAGAGTCTAGAGTAACTATTTCCATATATGGGAATATGCATATAGAAAGCACATCCTATGAAAAGAAATACACTCACATATCAGATATAAAGCCAGCCAACAAACTTTACTGGAACATAAAGGTAAATTGTGATTAAGGTTCTTGACCAAAAAAATGACTAGTCTGATTTATAATTTAAAATATCACCATGAGGGCTTCCCTGGTGGCGCAGTGGTTAAGAATCCTCCTGCCAATGCAGGAGACACGGGTTCGAGCCCTGGTCCGGGAAGATCCCACATGCCGCGGAGCAACTAAGCCCATGCGCCACAACTACTGAGCCTATGCTGTAGAGCCCGTCAGCCACAACTACTGAGCCTGCATGCCTACAGCCCATGCTCCACAACAAAGAGAAGCCACCACAATGAGAAGCCCGCGCACCATAATGAAGAGGAACCCCCGCTTGCCGCAACTAGAGAAAGCCCACGCGCAGCAATAAAGACCCAACACAGCCAAAAATTAATTAATTAATTAAAATATATATATATATCACCATGGCTACTGGTTGGTACTAAACTGTAGGGGCAAGAGTAGGAGCTGAGGGCTACCCTGGTGGCACAGTGGTTAAGAATCTGCCTGCCAATGCAGGAGAAATGGGTTCGATCCCTGGCCCGGGAAGATCCCACATGCTGCAGAGCATCTAAGCCCGTGTGCCACAACTACTGAGCCTGCGCGCTAGAGCCCGCGAGCCACAACTACTGAAGCCCGTGCACTTAGAGCCTGTGCTCCGCAACAAAAGAAGCCACCAAAATGAGAAGCCTGCGCACCGCAATGAAGAGGAGCCCCCGCTCGCCGCAACTAAAGAAAGCCCACACGCAGCAACAAAGACCCAACGTAGCCAAGAAACAAAGAGTAGGAGCTGAGAGACAAGTTGGGAGGCTATAATTGCAGTAACGCAGCTGAGTATGATGGATCAGGGTGATAATAGAGGAGGTGGTAAAAAGTTGATCAGATTATAAATATATTTTATAGGTATAGTTGATACAATTTCCCAATAGATTAGTATATGTAGAGTGTGAAAGAATCAAGAATGACTTAAGATTTTTGACTGAACAACTAAAAGGACAGAATTGCCATCAACTGAAATGCGTAAGACTGTAGGTGGAACAGTTTTGGAGAGAAGATCAGTTTTGGACATGTAAAGTTGGATGTCTGTCTATTAGATGTCAAATGGATGTGTTGAGGTAGCTAGATAGAAAAGTCTGGGAGTCATTGGCATAGATATTTAACTCCTGGTGGTAAGGTGGTTAAGAATCCACCTGCCAATGCAGGGGACACGGGTTCGAGCCCTGGTCCGGGAAGATCCCACATGCCGTGGAGCAACAAGCCCATGCACCACAACTACTGAGCCTGCGCTCTAGAGCCTGCGAGCCACAACTACTGAGCCCGCGTGCCACAACTACTGAAGCCTGTGCGCCTAGAGCCCATGTTCTGCAACAAGAGAAGCCACCGCAATGGAAACTTGTGTGCTGCAACTACTGAGCCCACGTGCTGCAAATACTGAAGCCCGTGTGCCTAGAGCCTGTGCTCTACAACAAGAGAAGCCACTGCAATGAGAAGCCCACGCACCGCAACGAAGAGTAGCCCCCACTTGCCACAACTAGAGAAAGCCCACGTACAGCATCAAAGACCAAACGCAGCCCCCCCAAAAAAAAAAGCCATAAGATTATCAAGAGAATGAGTGTAGAGAAGAGGTCCAAGGACTAAGTTCCGGGGACACTCCAATATTAATAGCTCTGAAAGAACAGGAACCAACAAAAGAAATTTATAGGAATTTATAGATTTATAAGAATGACCAGGGAATGGGACTTCCCTGGTGGCGCTGTGGTTAAGAATCCACCTGCCAATGTAGGGGACCCGGGTTTGATACCTGGTCTGGGAAGATCCCACATGCTGCAGAGCAACTAAGCCCATGCACCACAACTGCTGAGCCCATGTGCCACAACTACTGAAGCCTGTGCGCCTAGAGCCCGTGCTCCGCAACAAGAGAAGCCATCGCAATGAGAAGCCTGCGCACTGCAACAAAGAGCAGGCCCCACTCTCCGCGGCTAGAGAAAGCCTGCATGCAGCAATGAAGACCCAATGCAGCCAAAAAAAGAAAAATAAATAAATAAAAATCAGGGCTTCCCTGGTGGCGCAGTGGTTGAGAGTCTGCCTGCCGATGCAGGGGACACGGGTTCGTGCGCCGGTCCGGGAGGATCCCACTATGCCGCGGAGCGGCTGGGCCCGTGAGCCATGGCCGCTGAGCCTGCGCGTCCGGAGCCTGTGCTCCGCAGCGGAAGAGGCCACAGCAGTGAGAGGCCCGCGTACCGCAAATAAATAAATAAATAAATAAAAATTAAAGAAAAGAAATTTATTAAAAAAAAGAAAGAATGGGTAATGGGAGGAAAACCCGGGAATCCTGGTGTCTGGGAAGCCAAGTGAAGAAAGTATTTCAAGGAGGGAGGGGGACATCAACAACGTGAAAGCTACTGATGGGTCAAGTATGAAAGCTGAGAAATGACTGATGGTTTCTTGCAATATGGAGGCTGGTGACTTTGAGGAGTAGCTTCAGTGGAATGAAGGGACTGGAAGTTTGATTGGAGAATTGAAAAAGAGGACTTGGAGACAGTCCTCTTCAAGGAACTGGAGTCGAGTTTGTTTTGTTGTTGTTGTTTTTTAAAAAATTCTTGCAATATGGAGGCTGGTGACTTTGAGGAGTAGCTTCAGTGGAATGAAGGGACTGGAGTTTGGAGAATTGAAAAAGAGGACTTGGAGACAGTCCTCTTCAAGGAACTGGAGTCGAGTTTGTTTTGTTGTTGTTGTTTTTTAAAAAATAAATAAATTTATTTTTGGCTGTGTTGGGTCTTCGTTGCTGTGCAAGGGCTTTCGCCAGTTGCGGAGAGCGGGGGCCACTCTTCATCGCAGTGCGCGGGCCTCTCACTATCTCGGCCTCTCTTGTTGCGGAGCACAGGCTCCAGACGCGCAGGCTCAGTAGTTGTGGCTCACGGGCTTAGCTGCTCCGCGGCATGTGGGAACTTCCCAGACCAGGGCTCGAACCCGTGTCCCCTGCATTGGCAGGCAGATTCCCAACCACTGTGCCACCAGGGAAGCCCTGTTGATTGTTTTTTAAAAATGAGAGAAATAATGGCTTAGGAAATGATTCAGTAGAGAAGGAAAATTTGATGTAGGATAGGGAGAATTGCTTAAGTGATACCCTTGAGTAGGTGAGATGGGTGAACAAGTGAATAGGTAAGCTTTATAAAGCCTTTCCTATTTCCCCCTTAAATACATGTAACATCTCCTTCCTCTGTGCCCAAAGAATTTGTTTGTTCCTCTTTTCATTCCTCTTAATAGCTATTATTTTTTGAGCATCTACTATGGGCTTGGCACTCTGCATCTATGTTTTTTTAATTTTTTATTTTATATACAGTACAACAATAATTTTTAATCTTCTCAACCCTGCAAAGTATTATCCCAATTTTATAAATGAGTAAATTGCCCAATAAGTGCCCACATGGTATCTGGTACCTTCTTTATTATAGATCTCTGGTCATAACATAATTACATATACATGGCATGATAACATAAATGATCATGTCAGAAATGCTCTTAGAATACAGAAGAAAGTCACTAATTCTGCCTAGACATTAAGGCTAAATTTTCCACAAATGACATTTAAACTGAATCCTGGGATTAGGAATTTGGCAGAAAAGAAAGGGAGAAGGCATATATGTACAAAGGCAAATAAAAAGTATATGTTGTGTTTGAAGACAAATGGATAAATCAGGGTGGCTTCAGCATAAGTTTTAAGGGTAGAGGGAAAAATTGGATAACATTCAAAGAGAACTTGTATCATGAGCAGATAAGAGGGTTGAGGAGAGAGGCAGCATGAGAAGACAACTAGAAAAAGGGGCTGAGAAGGTTCTAGGTGCTAGAAAAGCAAGAAGAAAGGTGTCAAAAAGGCAAGGGAGAGAATGAGCTATGATGTCAGGCTACAGAGAAGTCAAAAGGTCATATTCCAGTTGGTGTACTTCATAAAAACGCTCATTTAATTATTCACTAACTGGTAGACAATCACTGAGGCCTGTTATATGTCAGTGATTATGCTAGGCTCTGGAAATACAAAGATGAAAAAGACAAAACTCCTTTCCTCACTGAGCTCTTAACATAACTAACTTGATTTAGTTACCGAGTCTAAGCTCGCACTGCTCGCTGCATGACAAGCCAGTAATCTAATCGAGAGGTGAGTTGTTGGGTGGAGCAAGGAATAACGGCTTTACTTGTAAAGCTAGCAAACTGAGAAGGTGGTGGGCTCCTGCCCCAAAGAACCATGTTGCCTGAGTTAGAATTCAGGCTCCATATCCATACTAAAAGGGGAGGGGGCAAAGTCAAACACTTCCTGGTTCCCATCAGCCTCTGGGGGGGGGGGAATGTGTTCATTTTTTCATCCCTGCATTCGCTCACAGGTGGGCCTGGTCAAGATGTTTCCTGTGAGCTAAACAAAGGTATTTTAGCTTAATGCTCATTTCCTGGTAAGCAGGGTTCCCAGAGGTGGGCCTTTGTCACTAAGGCCCATGTCACTATAATTATACTTTATGTCACTATAATTTAAGCTTTTAGGCAACATCCCTTAAGTGATTAACTTGTAGTAGAATACAAAAGGTCTTCCCTATCACAGTTTTAAGGTCGTTGAATATATGAAAAAATAAAAAACTACGGTAGTACTGAGGAGACTGGACAGTATACTGCATTTAAATTGAAGGAATTTGGGAGGAATCCCCTGGTGGTCCAGTGGTTAGGACTCTGGGCTTCCCCTGCAGGGGGCATGGGTTTGATCCCTGGTAGGGGAACTAAGAACTAAGATCCTGAATGCTGTGTGCCACAGCCAAAAAAAACAAAGAGGGAATGGATACCCAAAGGAGTTAGAACCCAAAAATAAATAAATAAACCAATAAGTTGAAGGTATTTGGGGGGAAAGGGCCATCATTATCACCATCTTCTCTCAATGTAATCATTAAGCACTTGCCTTATATTCAAGGCACAGTACAGGGTGTACAAAGATATATTAGGGTTCTAAGTTGAAATGTAGAATCTAATGGGAGGGATTTTAACAAGTATAAAAATACCTACAATATAAGGCAGAACATTACAAGTAGTTTGAGAGAAACAGAATACTTTGAGGTTTCAGAAAAGGTTGAGATTATATGCAACTAAAGAGAGAAAAAGAAAACTTTCTAAAGGAAATTGCAACTGTCTTCAAAGACATCTAACAGGGAATCATACAAAGGGAATACATGTCAGAAGGAATAATGCACAAAGACCTCCTTTTAGAAAAAAATGTGTTTTTTTTCTCAAAAGTAAACAAATTTTGTGGTTCTCAAGTATGGGATCACTAGAAGGGCAATTTGCTCTTGTGTGAAACTGCTTTTAGCTAAATAAGTTATGAGGAATGGAGAAGAAGGGAACCAGATTCTCTAAGAACTTAGGTACCAATTTTCCTTTGGTTTGCTGACAGGTGGTGGTCCATGCATCATCAAGATTAACATTCAGTTATGACCTTAAGACTTATCTCACCAATACCCTCAATTCAACTGTGTTCAAGCTCTTCATCACCACTGGCAGAAATGGTGTCAATCTTAAAGGTCAGCAATCTCTTTATAGTTCTCGGTCATTATTCCCACCTTTCCCATTCTCCCTCAATTCATTTGCCCCTTTGAATTAGCAATACAAGTTTTCTTTCATTTCAAAATTGATTCTACTTTTACAAAGAAATCACTGAGGGACTTCCCCGGTGGTCCAGTGGTAAAGAATCCGCCTTCCAATGCAGGGGATGCGGGTTTGATCCCTGGTTGGGGAACAACTAAGCCCGTGCGCCACAACTACTGAGCCCTTGCGCCTCAAGAGAGCCTGCATGCTGCAAACTACAGAGCCCACGCGCCACAGCTAGAGAGAGAAAAACCCACACGCCATAACTAGAGAGAAGACTGTGTGCTGTAAGGAAGAGCCCGCGCGCTGCAAGGAGAGATCACGTGCCACAAACAAGACCCGATGCAGCCAAATAAATAAATTATGACTAGATTAAGGTTTTGAAATAGGCTCAACCTAGTCACTGTTGTCTTTTTAGTTATAACCCTGAGATCAAGAGGTAGCCTAGACCAAGGATTTCCAAACATGGCTGATTTTTAAGGTTATCCAAAGAAATTTTTAAAAAATACAGATTCTTAGGCTCCATCCAGATTTAATAAGTTTGGGATAGAGCCTAGGATACAATTTTTTTTTTTTTTTGGCTGCGTTGTCTTTGTTGCTGCACACCGACTTTCTCTAGGTGTGGTGAGCGGGGGCTGCTCTTCATTGCAGTGCACGGGCTTCTCATTGCAGTGGCTTCTCTTGTTGCAGAGCACAGGCTTTAGGTGCACGGGCTTCAGTAGCTGCAGCATGCGGGCTCAATAGTTGCGGCGTGCGGGCCCTAGAGTGCGCAGGCTTCAGTAGTTGTGG
>NC_041217.1:73160680-73181037 GCF_002837175.3 Physeter macrocephalus
TATGCCTGTCCCACAAAACCTTGCATGATCTGCCCTCTGCTGCCTTTTCTTGCCTCTCCTCCTCAGTCATTCTTACACCCATAAAGCTTACATGCTAGATCAGGGTTGAAAACATGCACTGCTAATGCAGCCAGAAATGCAAATGAGTGAACAGGGTGAATAGGAACCGTGATGAGCTAGACTCATCTCAAAGAAGTAATGGATACTTGGTTCCAGATAATTGTTCATGGAGAGATGCAGGACCTAGATTACCAGCTCTCCAATATTTCAAGACAAGTCAGAATTCCAAATATTCATGTGTCATCTGCTGATTTTAAAATGTGGGCAATTAAATTTTATATATATATATATATATATATAATATATAACATATATATATTTGAGAGAGAGAATACATGCCAGACAAAACATGCCTGCCGTCTGAAGTTGGTCCATGGGCTACTGTTTGCTCTAGACCATAAGAATATTCAAAATTCTCCTAAATATGTAGGAAACAGACTTCAGTATTCTGCTGTCTCTGCACAAAATACCTTTCTCATCCTCCTACCCTTGCTGAATTATTTCTCGTTGGAGATTTTCCTGGCCCTAATGCAAGCAAAATAGCCCTTATCTGGGCCTCTTAGCAATTTACCTATCTCTCTGTTGTAGTATTTAACTATATTACATTATGGCTATTTGTCCCAAATAGAACTCCTCAAAGGTATGGACCATATATATACGATACATATGAGATACATATATATATACACACACACACACATATATATTTATAGTCTTCATCTTTATGCCTTCAGCCGGTGCTTAACACGTACTAGGTCCTCGGGAAATCTTCAGTACGGAAGAAGTTTCCTGATCTTTGGTCTTGCCTAGGTACAGGCTTGCAGAGCTCGGCAGCGCAATACGGTCAACGACTTCTGCTGGCCATTAGAGGGCAGACTGATTCCACAGCTCTCCGGCCCCCAGCCCAGCCGTCAAGGGCCGCAAAATACTCTCTCCAATTTACCCCTCCGCTTGTCATTTCCAACACTGTCTCCCACCGCCCCGACAAATCCCATTTTAATAATCCTCCTGAAGACAAACACACACTCACACGCCGGCAGTGACCCTGAGATCACACCTGTTTGCTCCTCCAGCCACCCGCAAGCTCTCCCTCCCCGTTCCTACAGCCATTGGGGAACTAAAGAGTTAACTCCGCCCTTCTACCTGGTCCTTTTTCTCCGCTAATCCGCTCAATCTGGAAACCGGAGGGGGGGGGTGGGGGGCGTGAGATCCTAGATGGACTGGTTACGGGCACCCTGGATTCACCTACTTTAACGCCTTTTCCAGAAACCGTCACCCTCCCGCACCACCCCGACACACATCCAAACACTCACACTTTTTCCTGCCAAGATCCCAAACCAGCACCTCTTTCTCTCTTCCCCAGACGGAACCAGGTAGCAGGGGAGGGAAAGGTGGGGCTCAAGAGGCCCCCTGTTGCTCCCACACACTTCTCTATTCAGTTCTTCCCGACCCCGCAACGGAGCCCCTTCTACCGGTGCCGCTTCTGGGAGGAGGAATAAGTTTGGCCGCCGAGAAGCGCGAAGAGGGTCTAAAGGAAAGTGCGCGGGCTGAGGGACTCGGAAGAGCCCGCGACTTCGGGGCGGGGAGGAAGGAGTTAAAGAACCCGGATTGGTTCTACGGTCACGGAGTCTGGGAGGGGAAGCGGCCGGGAGGGAGGGTTCGGAGCTTGGCTTGGGTCCTCCCCAGTCCCCCCCGGACTGCCGGAGACTTGGGCCGGCCGGACGCCCCTTCTGGCACACTCCCTGGGCCAGGCGCTCACGCACACATACAAACACTCACACTCCCCTTTCCCTCCCTGGCGCCCTCTCCCATCCTTCTCCACGGAGCGCTCCCTCGTGCTCTCGTTTTCTCTCTCCTAACACACACACACACACACACGCACGCTCTCGCTCACACTCGCGTCCTCTCGGCCCCCGCGCTCTCCTCGCACCCACCTGCTCTGCAGCGCCCTGGGCGCAGCCCTCGGTCGCGCGCCCCTGGCGCTCCTGGCTCACACTGTCACAGCTAGCGGGGGCAGCGTGCTCCGGGGTGAGCGCCCCGCCCCGCTCGCCCTCCCCCCCACAGGGGCGCTCCTGGTGCCCAGGGCGGGCCGCGGAGCCGGAGCGGGCACCAGAGGCCATGGTGGGAGCGCTTGTCTGCCCCGGCGCCCGCTGAGCCCATGCCGCGGCCCGGCCGCCCCCCCGGCGCCCGCCTGCGCCTCCTCCTGCTCCTGCCGCCGCTGCTTCTGTTCCCGGGCGGCCGCGCGGGCGACCTGACGGTGGCCGTGCTGCTGCCTCTGGCCAACACCTCGTACCCGTGGTCGTGGGCGCGCGTGGGACCGGCGGTGGAGCTGGCCCTGGCCCGGGTGAAGGCGCGGCCGGACCTGCTGCCGGGCTGGACAGTCCGCACGGTGCTGGGCAGCAGCGAGAGCGCTCTGGGCGTCTGCTCCGACACCGCCGCACCCCTGGCCGCCGTGGACCTCAAGTGGGAGCACAACCCCGCGGTGTTCCTGGGCCCCGGCTGCGTGTACGCCGCCGCCCCCGTGGGCCGCTTCACCGCGCACTGGCGGGTGCCGCTGCTGACCGCCGGCGCCCCGGCGGTGGGGTTCGGGGCCAAGGACGAGTACGCGCTGACCACCCGCGCAGGGCCCAGCCATGCCAAGCTGGGCGACTTCGTGGCGGCTCTGCACCGACGGCTGGGCTGGGAGCGCCAGGCGCTAGTGCTCTACGCCTACCAGCCCCGCGACGACCAGCCCTGCTTCTTCGTGGTGGAGGGGCTGTACATGCAGGTCCGCGACCGCCTCAACATCACGGTGGACCACCTGGAGTTCGCCGAGGGCGACCGCGACCACTACACCATGCTGCTGCGCACCATGCGACGCAAAGGCCGAGGTGAGACACGGGCACACCCATCCGGCCGCTTTGCCTCCGGGCCTTCCCGGGACATCCTCTCTCTTCTCCTCCCCGCGGCGCCTCATTCCTGTCTCAGCCTCCTCCGCCCTTTCCACCTCTGAGTTTCTATTTCCCTCTCTTTCTCCGTGCCCCCCGCCCCCCCCCACCCCCCGCTTCCAGTTCCTAGGCTCTCCTCTCTTCTCACCTCCGCACTCCCCCACCTCCTTCCCACCGGTTCCTCCGGAGTTAACCGGAGGGAGAAAATGCCTCCGGCCACCATGACACTTAGTAGGGCCGCAGCTTAGTTCCTATCCCTCGTCTCTCCCCCATTTTCCTTTTCTTCCCAACAGGCTTCTCCCCTCCTCCCGCTTCTCCTCCCGGTGCTCCCACACGCCCTCTCCTCTTCCAGTCCCCTCTCCAGCTGGCCCTTCTCTGCTCTCCCCGCCTCCTGACCTCAACTTGCCCACCTTTGGCTCCACTATTCCCTCTCTCCCTATCTGGGCTCCTGCCTCCTCCCCCTCCCACCGCCTCCTCCCTCCCTTCATCTTCCTCAGGCCACAGCCCAGACTGAGCCAGGAGTTCCACTTAACTACCTCAGGGCCTCTGAATTTCCTCCCCTGGGTGCCCCGGCTTCAGTTCCCCCTCCACTCCCTGACACTTAGGCTTTTCTCTCTCTCTCTGACCCCCCTTCCTCCCCAGTTGTCTACATCTGCAGCTCCCCAGATACCTTCAGAACCCTGATGCTTCTGGCCCTGGAAGCTGGCCTGAGTGGGGAGGACTATGTTTTCTTCCACCTGGACCTCTTTGGGCAAAGCCTGCAAGGAGCACACGGCCTTGCTCCCCACAGGCCCTGGGAGAGAGGGGATGGGCAGGATGTCAGTGCCCACCAGGCCTTTCAGGTGAGTGTTCAGATTGGAAGCCCAGGCTGTGGGGCTCTGGGCTGGTGGCACATTGTTTCTGGTTCCCTCAGTGTCTGAAAGGATTCCAGAAAAGAGGTTCTTGATGCTCATAGGGAGTTAGGTGACAAAGGGCAGGGGGCTGGGGCAAGGGGTATATAGAGGGCCAGGGGACTTCAGAACCAGGAGGCTAAAAAGATGAGAGAATGCCCTTGAAGTGGGATAATGTTCACATCTCACAGACCATCTGGACTTGGAAAAGCCATCTCAGTTCATCCCCTGCTTTGAAGCAGGCAGCACCTCACGCAGGACATAGGGTCCAATTTGACCTTGAGCAAGTAGAGATGCAGCTCTGGGAGGTGGGCACCCAGGGTACTGGGAGGACTGGAGTCAGCACCCAGCTCTCCCCTCTCCACTGACCCCTTCCTCAGGCTGCCAAAATCATTACATATAAAGAGCCGGATAATCCTGAGTACTTGGAATTCCTACAGAAGCTAAAACACTTGGCCCATGAGCAGTTCAACTTCACCGTGGAGGATGGCCTGGTAGGAGGGGTTCCTGGGACCCTGCAGCGTGGACCTCCAGCCCCCAGTTCACAGCCCTCTGCCAGTTGCCCCCCTGCTCTCTCAGCCATCCCCGTATTCCCAGGTCTCCCCTTCTTTCCCTTCCCACTGGTCCCGTATCTCTCCTGATGATGGAGGGGGGCATTGACAAGTTGTTCAACCTCTGAAACTCAAATCCTTATCAGTAAAATGAGGATGCTTCGTCCTGCCCTATCTGCCTAGCAGGATTCAGAAGCAGTGATATACGCGGAGGCGTCTTACAAGTAGTAAAATCTCTCTGTGCTGTGAGCGTGTTTTCTCCCATCCTCTTCCAAGCTCCCAGCGCCTCCCATTCCCCACCCCGCAGCGCCCCACTCTGTGCCCTTCATACATCCCACCCCAGCCCAGCTCTGCCTGCCCCTGCAGGTGAACACCATCCCAGCGTCCTTCCACGACGGGCTCCTGCTCTATGTCCAGGCAGTGTCGGAGACTCTAGCACATGGGGGAACTGTCACCGATGGGGAGGGCATCACTCAGCGGATGTGGAACCGAAGCTTCCAAGGTCAGGCACTGGAGGTGGCAGGAATGGGCTACCTTGGGGTGCCCCAGGCAGGAAGCAGTGAGAAGCCCCTAGCCCTCCCTGCAGTGTGGGTAGTCACTTGCCCACACCAGTCTCTTCTACCTCTCTTCTTCTTTAGGCTCTTTCCCCCATGTCCCTAGTGCCATCAAGAAGTCTTCCTAAGTGCCCAACCCCAACCATTCCTGCTGCTGAAATGTCTGTCTCTTTTATTATATATATATATATATATATATATATATATATATATATATATATATTTGGAAGGCAAGACAGAGAAGATCAAAAGATCAACAGACAGAGATGAGGTGTGGAACCCATGAACTTCCACCCTGTCAAAACACAGCCATCTTCCTCCATACCCCCAGGTGTGACAGGATACCTGAAAATGGACAGCAATGGGGACCGGGAGACCGACTTCTCCCTCTGGGATATGGATCCTGACACTGGCGCCTTCAGGGTAAGGCTGTGCCCCCAGAAGACAGTGCCAACTGGGAATGACATTTCACCCTCCCACCACCCTGGATGAGAGAGATCCAGCCAATCTGGAGGAGCAACCAGAATGATAGGCACTCACAGGTGTTATCCTTGGGGAACCCCATGTCTGAGGAGGGAGCACAGTGCTGCCCTCAGGAAACTCCATGTCTCCAAAGGTAGGCAGGATCCCCTTCCAGCAGAGACAGACTGACTCAGGGCCAAGATGAATGCACATCATATTGTTCTATAAGTGCAACAGGAACAGGAAGGGATTGAGACCACAGGCACCAAGGAGCAGATCATCCAGGGAAGGCTTCCTGGAGGAGGGGTACCTGGATTAGGCCTGGGAATGTGGACTGAGAACACTGCATTTTCCTATTTCCTGTGTGCTTCAATCCAAGATTATAAACTCCCTGAGTGCAGGGCTGTGATTCTATACAGAGTTTTCTTTATAAAGCCCTTAAATCATTTTCAAGTTTGTCCACTCTGATAACATGGGGCATGGGTATGAGGCTCTCTGTATCCAGTCACGGCAGGGACTCGTTGAATAGTTGACAGTGCAGACACAGTCCCTGGCAGCAGAGATGGGGTAGGTGGGGGGCAGGATTTCTCCCTTGGACGGAGGCCTCACCAAGGGCCCTTGCCCACCGACCGCTCCTGCCCTCCCATAGGTTGTTCTGAACTTCAATGGAACCTCCCAAGAGCTGGTGACCGTGTCAGGGCGCAAACTGAACTGGCCTCTGGGGTATCCACCTCCTGATGTCCCCAAATGTGGTTTTGACAATGAGGACCCAGCCTGCAACCAAGGTGACTGCCCCTTGCCTTCCAAGCCTCCATTATGGAGATGCTGCATCCTTCCTGCTCAGGGAGTCAAATACGTGCTCCTCTCCCACACTGAGGGGTTCCTGGAGAGACTCCTCCTGCCTTTTTCTTCCCTTCATCCATCATCCCAGTTCACTGATTGAATGTTTTTTTAAACTTTTTATTTTATTTCATTATTATATTACTTTTATTTATCTATTTATTGGCTGTGTTGGGTCTTCGTTGCTGTGCACGGGCTTTGTCTAGTTGTGGCGAGCTGGGGCTACTCTTTGTTGTTGCCGGGGCTTCTCATTGCGGTGGCTTCTCTTGTTGCGGAGCACGGGCTCTAGAGCGCAGGCTCAGTAGTTGTGGCCCACGGGCTTAATTGCTCCACGGCATGTGGGATCTTCCTGGACCAGGGATCAAACCCGTGTCCCCCGCATTGGCAGGCGGATTCTTAACCACTGCGCCACCAGGGAAGTCCCTGATTGAATATTAAAAGGTTCTTCAGGGAATTCCCTGGTGGTCCAGTGGTTCGGACTCCACGCTTCCACTTCAGGGGGCCTGGGTTCGATCCCTGGTCAGGGAACTAAGATCCCACATGCCTGTGCGGTGCAGCCAAAATAATTTAAAAATAAAAAAAAATAAAGGTTCTTCCTCCTGCTGTCCAATGTCTAACCCAAATCTCTCTTGCTGCAACTTGGACTCTCCCCTACAGACCACTTTTCCACTCTGGAGGTGCTGGCTTTGGTGGGCAGCCTCTCACTGCTCAGCATTCTGATCATCTCCTTCTTCATATACAGGTAAGCCTTGGAATGAGGGTGGTAATTGAGGCTGGGAGACCTAAAGAACCAATAGCAGAGGAGGTGGCAGGGAACCAGAGGGAAGAGGGAGAGGTAAAGGGACAGCACAGCAAGGCCCAGGGACATGGGGGAGAATAGAGACTAAAAAGCCTCAGGACACCTGGAAGAGAGAAGGAGGAGGGGACAGAGGTGAGGTGGCCAGGGAGGATCTGGGAGATCCAAGAAGGAGCAGATCTGTTGGGGGCATCATAGGGTGTGGATTCCGGCCTGAGGCTCCTTTATCCTCCCTTCCTGCTTGTACAGACCAGATGGGAAGCAGTGGTGCAACACCTGTGGGGTTGGGCCTATATTAGTTGAGCAGGGATGAAGGCTCTGCTGGGTACCAAGTGCTGAACCCAGAGTGGAGGAGAGAGAGAAGGAAGCCCCACTCCTGCCTTCCAGTGGGAGGCTGACAGGAAAATGCAGGAAAAGTTAAAGACAGAGGGAAGCAAGGAGGGAGAGAAGGAAATCAATGCTGGTCAAGCATATACTGTGTGCCAGGCACTTCCACACACAGTTTTTCTTTTCATTCTTATAACAATGCTTTGAAATAAATGTCGAGGTCCCCAATTTCCAAATGAGGACATTTAGACATGAACCTGAGACTCATAGAAGTGGAGTGACTACCCCAAGGTCCCCAGTGAGGCAGAATTTCACCCAAGCCCCCTGACTCTCAGCCAAGAGGATGTTAATTGCCCCACCCATCTCTTAGCAACTGCCGTGGTCCCAGGGCTCAGAGGAGAGGCTGCTGAGCACCCCCCAACCCTGGGTCAGGGGCTCAGATATGGACTTAGGTGCACATTTCATGCCTCAGAAAGATGCAGCTGGAGAAGGAACTGGCCTCAGAGCTGTGGCGGGTGCGTTGGGAGGACCTGCAGCCCAGTAGCCTAGAGAGGCACCTCCGGAGTGCAGGCAGCCGGCTGACCCTGAGCGGGGTAAGAACTCCAGTGCTGGGGGAAGGGGACAGAGTTGGGAATGGGCATGTGGGTAGTGCCTGATGGGTAGGGTAGAGAGCAGGCTTCTAGTCCCAGCCCTGCCTTCACTCGCTGTATGACCTTGGGCAAGTCACATTCCCTCTCTGAGACTACCGCAGGTAATGATTACATCTACAGAGCTTCCTCACAGGGCTCTTTCAAAAGTTAGAGATAGCATATGTGAAAATACATTTTATTTTATTTTTTTATTTGTTTGGTTTTTTTGTATAATCATCTGAAAGTTTCTGCATACTTTTTTTTAAATTGGGGTATAGTTGTTTTACAACATTGTGTTAGTTTCTACTGTACAGCGAAGTAGTAGAGTTCCCTGTGCTATACAGCATGTTCTTATTAGTTATCTATTTTATACATATTAGTGTATATATGTCAATCCCAATCTCCCAGTTCATCTCACCCCCCATGCCCCACCCCCCTGAAAATACATTTTTAAAAAGTAAATCAATGAGGAAAGGATTTTGTGATGTGGAATGAGAGGCAGGGCGACACAAAGATAAGGCAGGGTAGTGAAGACCAGAGCTCAAGCAACCAGGATGGAGAGCCGGGTCCATGGGCTGACCACCCCTCCTGCACTCCGTCCCTTCAGAGAGGCTCCAATTACGGCTCCCTGCTGACCACAGAGGGCCAGTTCCAAATCTTTGCCAAGACAGCGTATTATAAGGTGGGTCTGGGGAAAGACCGCTGGTCCTCAGGACTGGGGCAGGGCTTTCCCGTGATGGAGGACTGGAGACGGTCTTAGCACAGGGGTGGGCTGTCAGGGCTGGGCCATCTCCTTATAGTGACAATCTCCATTCCTCACTCAGGGCAACCTCGTGGCTGTGAAACGTGTGAACCGTAAACGCATTGAGCTGACGCGGGAAGTCCTGTTTGAGCTGAAGCATGTAATGTGGGGAGGGAGGCGATGGCCTGGGGAAGAATCTAGGGACACAGGGGAGGTTGGCCAACAGAATGGGTATGGAGGGACTGCAGGGTATCCTAGGAAGGGATGAGCACTGTAGCCCTGGGATGGGCCCCTGCGTGTTGTGGGTAGGAGTAGGGGAATCATAGATGGGAGAAGGGCTGGAGATTTTGTAGGGGCTCCGTTGGATGGGCTTAGGAAGCAGAGGGAGTAGGGAGCAGGTTCTGGGGAAAGGTTCTTTAGAACAGGAGCGGGAATCACCGGGGAAGGTCCTAGAATGTCTGCAGAGAATGCATAGGGACTTAAGGAGAGTGAGGGGTCCCCAAGGGTGGGGGCAACTTGGCAAGGAGTGAGGTCTCTGTCAGGCTCTGATGCTGGCTCTCACCTGCAGATGCGGGATGTGCAGAACGAACACCTGACCAGGTTTGTGGGGGCCTGCACTGACCCCCCCAACATCTGTATCCTCACAGAGTACTGTCCCCGTGGGAGCTTGCAGGTGAGGCGACAAGGGAGTGTCAGGACAACTAGGTCTAGCCCCGGGTCTGCCCCTGACTCAACATAAGGCCCTGGGCAAGCCTCTCCTTCTTTCTGACCTTTATTTTCCCCATCTGTAAAATGGGAGTGGGGGGAGGGTGGTGGCACTAGAGTAGATCCAAAGCTTTGTCCCGTTCTGCCAGTTTATGTCAGTGGAACCCCTGCACTCCTCCTCCTGGGGGCATGTGCAGGGTATAGGGCTGACGCTCACTGCCCAGCAGGACATCCTGGAGAATGAGAGCATCACCCTGGACTGGATGTTCCGCTACTCGCTCACCCATGACATCGTCAAGGTAGGCCCAAAAGGGCCCACTGGGTGTGGGGGGAAGGGGCCAGGCAGTCTTCTCCCCTGGCTGTGGTTGGTTGGCGGTCTCACTCATGCCCAAGACCCCTGCCTCCCCAAATTTCCCAGGGTATGCTGTTCCTGCACAATGGGGCCATTTGCTCCCATGGGAACCTCAAGTCATCCAACTGCGTGGTGGACGGGCGCTTCGTGCTCAAGATCACTGACTACGGGCTGGAGAGCTTCAGGGACCCAGAGCCCGAGCAAGGACACACCCTCTATGCCAGTGAGCCCCGACCTGACTCTGACCCCTAATACCACCCCCAGCAAAGCCCAGTGGGGAGGATGATGCCTGGCCTGTGATGGGCTCGGGCCCACCTTTCCTGACTCCCTGCTCAATTCATCATCAGTAGAAAGCGGAGGCAGACAAAATGGTCTCAAGGCCCCTTCTAGCCCTAGCACCCCCTGTGATGTCTCCAGATCAGTCCCAGTCACATCCTCTGGGACCTTGTTTCCCCTCATCCCTTAGCTTTGGGGCCCTTCACCCTGTGACTCCTGACCTCTGACCTGCAGAAAAGTTGTGGACAGCCCCTGAGCTCCTGCGAATCGCCTCACCCCCTGCCCGGGGCTCCCAGGCTGGTGACGTGTACAGCTTTGGGATCATCCTTCAGGAGATTGCCCTGAGGAGTGGTGTCTTCCATGTGGAAGGTTTGGACCTCAGTCCCAAAGGTGAGAGGACCATGCTTTCCCCTACTGCTGCCACACTCAACTAACCCCAGCTCCAGAGAGAGGGAACCCTGGAAATGCCACCACCCTTTGCTCCACTGCTGCCAGTGACCCTGAGCATGACTAGCCAAGTTCCCTGCAGGGCTCCCCACCCTGTTTCTCAACAGGCCCCGGGCTGAACCTACCCCTCGGCCTCTCTTCCCCCACCACCCAGAGATCATCGAGCGTGTGACTCGGGGCGAGCAGCCCCCCTTCCGGCCCTCCCTGGCCCTGCAGAGTCACCTGGAGGAACTGGGGCAGCTGATGCAGCGCTGCTGGGCCGAGGACCCGCAGGACCGGCCACCTTTCCAACAGATCCGCCTGATGCTGCGCAAATTTAACAGGTCGCTGGCATTAGTCCCGGATCCTCCCAGCCTCCTTTACCCCCCGCAGCGACCGCATGCCTCACACTTAAGTCTTATCCCTGTGGTGGCGGAGCCCACGCACAGCCCCCCGTACACAGCCTGCTCCAGCCCGCCACAGCCTCGCAGCCCCCTCTGTGAATACTGTTGGACCCAGCTGGTCCCATAGTCCCCTACCTCTCACACCCTGCTCCTCCACCGGCCCCTGCTCCATCAGCCTTCAGTGGCCGCGGAGTAAATGGCCTCCCACCTCCTCACTACACCTCTCTGGCCTCCATGGGAGCTCCCACCCGGCCCTTTGATCCCCTGGGGGCCGGTTCCTCCAGGCACACCCCTCTGCCAGCCTGTGTGCCCTCACTCTGTTCTCAACTGGTCCCTGTCCCTTTCTGCCTCTTCTACCTCCTTCTAAGCCACTTGTGTTCAACAAAGATGTTCAAAATAGCCAATACGTCTGAAGCTTGATACTTGACCCTGGGGTCTCAGGGATGGATTGGACTTTCCTCCGACCCCTTTCCCCGGCCACCCCCATCCTGCTGTGCCCCCCAACCCTGACTCTCGCCAGGGACCCCACTGCAGTGGGCTGACACTAAGCCTGGGTAGGGTGAGAGCCTGGGGGAGGCGCTTCAGGGTAGGGCGCGCCGCTCCTCTCTCACCACCACCCCTTCCGCCGCCCCTGTCCCCAGAGAGAACAGCAGCAACATCCTGGATAACCTGCTGTCGCGCATGGAACAGTACGCCAACAACCTGGAAGAGCTGGTGGAGGAGCGGACCCAGGCCTACCTGGAGGAGAAGCGCAAGGCGGAGGCCCTGCTCTACCAGATTCTGCCTCAGTGAGTGCCCGTGCTTGGCGCTCCCACCACCCCTGTCCCAGCCCCACCTCACCTTCTGATCCTGCACCTGTCCCTGACCCCTCAGCTCAGTGGCTGAGCAGCTGAAGCGCGGGGAGACGGTCCAGGCCGAAGCCTTTGACAGCGTCACCATCTACTTCAGCGACATTGTGGGTTTCACAGCCCTGTCGGCGGAGAGCACGCCCATGCAGGTAAGTCAGGCACAGCCCCGGGTGTCAGAGCAGCCAGGTGTGCTTGGCTTGGCACCTCCATCCCATAGGCCTGCCTTCTGGCTCTGCTTTTCCCACCCGAGCCCAGGTGGGGCCCCTTACTCCCCACCCCTTTTGGCTTCTCTTTTCTTCCAGGTGGTAACCCTGCTCAACGACCTGTACACCTGCTTTGATGCTGTCATAGACAACTTTGATGTCTACAAGGTGAGTAAAGATGGGAGGGGACAGACAGATGGATGTGGAGGGCAGAATGACATAGTCTTAAGCGGGAAGACCAAGAGACATGGACAAAGACAGTGTCACAAGGAGGTGTCACAGGGAGACCCAGGAACAGGCAGAAAAACCGCGCGGGGGATGGGGGATGAGCGAACACAGTGGCTGGTAGATGGGGGGTGGGGACAGGAAGGCGGTGCCCACAGTGTGGGGGGCCCCACCGGGAGGAGAAAGTTCCAGTCCTCGGGTCCAGCACCCTCTCGCGGCCCTCACAGGTGGAGACCATTGGTGATGCCTACATGGTGGTGTCCGGTCTCCCAGTGCGCAACGGGAGGCTGCACGCCCGCGAGGTGGCCCGCATGGCCCTGGCGCTGCTGGACGCGGTGCGCTCCTTCCGCATCCGCCACCGGCCACAGGAGCAGCTGCGCTTGCGCATCGGCATCCACACAGGTGAGGCCGCCGGAGGGGCGGGGAGGGGCCTCCCAGAGGCTGGAGATGCAGATGAGAGACCAGCCGGCCGCGTCGCCACCGCTCGTCGCCACCGCTCCCCGTGCGCGCGTACACCCACACCTCTGGGCTCCCACCGACCGCAGGTCCCACCTGCTGCCTCTCCTGGAGCGCCCTAGCCCCGTCCTATGGCCACCCTCCGTTCCTCCCACCTACTTCCCTAAACTGATGGGCTTCCCTCACTGATGGGCTTCCGCTCCCTCCAGGACCCGTGTGTGCAGGTGTGGTAGGGCTGAAGATGCCCCGTTACTGTCTTTTTGGGGACACAGTCAACACGGCCTCAAGAATGGAGTCTAACGGGGAAGGTATGCTGGGTCCCGGAGGCGGGACAGGGAGGGCAGGGTGGCTGTGGCTGAGGAAGGCTCTCCTGGCAGCGGGTGCCTATCCAATCCATGTTCTCTCTCCTCCCAGGCTCCCTTTTCATAAGGGTTCAACCTGGCCACATCACCTTGAATCTAATCAGAGACTCAGGTCCCAGCTGTGCCTTCTTGGCAAATGATTGAAAAGTCTTTCCAGGCCAATGTCCAGCAGTTCCCAGCTGGGAACTACCTTTAGGGCCCTCTTGGGTGTGGTAAAGAGGGCTCCAGAGCAGCCCACTTGGGTGTGAATCTCAGCTCTACAACCGACTCAGCTGTGTCAGTTTGCTACACCTCCCTGAGCCTCTGTTTTCCTCACCTGGAAAATGAGAATTAAATATCTACCTCAGAAGAGTTACGTGAGAAAGTCATATAACACGACTAGCACATAATTGTCATTCAGCTTTTCTGAGCCTTAGCTGTTTATCTTTTTTTTTTTAATTAATTAATTTATGGCTGCCTTGGGTCTTCGTTGCTGCATGCGGGCTTTGTCTAGTTGTGGCAAGTAGAGGCTAGTATTCATTGCTGTGTGCGGGCTTCTCATCCTGGTGGTTTCTCTTGTTGCAGAGCACGGGCTCTACGCACGCGGGCTTCAGTAGTTGTGGCTCACGGGCTTAAGTAGTTGTGGTTCGCGGCCTCTAGAGCACAGGCTCAGTAGTTGTGGCACACAGGCTTCGTTGCTCCGCGACATGTGGGATCTTCCCAGACCAGGGCTCAAACCCGTGTCCCCTGCATTGGCGGGCAGATTCTTAACCACTGTGCCACCAGGGAAGTCCCTATTTATCTTTAAAATGATGCCTGTCTCAGTGTTCTAAAAAACATAGCCCAACCCCTGGAACACAGTAGGTACCTGGTAAATGCTTGCTTCCACCTCTTCCCTTGGGCTTGCTTCCTGTTGATCTTCTGCTCCTGCTGTAGTCAACACAGTTCAATTCAGTAAATATTGAGCAACTACTGAGTACCAGGCCCTGGAATACTAAGACGACCCAGACCAAAGTTTGCTAGGGAGTCCATGAGGACCCCAGCTAAGCCTCGTGGTGGGCAAAGGGCTACTTGGGAGCCCAGAGGGGGTCTGGTTCAGCAGATATTCCCTGGGCACTGTGTTGAGGTCGTCGAGGTGGGAGAAAGCGTCTCACTGATGTTCAGTCCTCAAGGAGCACATTCTCAGAAATCGTTTAACAGCAGAAAAGGGCCTCTGCGATGCGGACCCCAGGAGTGGTAGGGGCGAGTTCAGAGGGAGGTCAAAGAAGGGCTGTGGGGAACATCAGCCAGGAGTCAGGAGTCTGGGCAGACCTCAGCAGATTTGGGCAGGTCTCCTCCCCGAGGCCTGGGCTCCCTCAGCCCTGAAATGAGGGTGTTGAGTTAAGAAGCGATGATAGCAAACACTGGTATAGTGCCTCCTAAGTGCCAGACTCTTTTAAAATACATAATGAATAATGTTAAACTTAATCCTCACTAGAAGGCTTTGAGATGGGTCCTGTTGCTGTCAGCATTTTGTAGAGTAGGAAACTGAGGCACAGATAGTTTATACTACTTCCTCAAGCAAGTGTCCAAGCTGGGATTCATACTAGGCAGAGCAGGCTCCAATGTCTGAGCTCCTGACCACTACACTCTACCATCTGTCTAGAGCCTGGTGATGCTCTGGAGTGCTCTCCGATAGAACTTTCTGCAGTAATGGAAATGTTCTATAAGCTGTGCTGTCCAATATGGTAGCCTCTGAGGCATTGCATTTTTCACTATATTTCAATTACAGTTTAAATAGCCACATGTGACTAGTGGCTTTCATGGTGGACAACACAGTTCTAGAGTTCTTAGGGAGAGGCCCGTGTAGTCAGATACTACATGGAGGGGGTGGGACTTTGAATTAGGAGGCTTTCTGGGCCAAAGGAAGGAGGGAGAGCATCCTTCTAGCCCCACAGTCCCTGATCTCCTGCTCCCATCTCTTGCATGTCTCATCTCCCTTCTCCTACCCAGCCCTGAAGATCCACTTGTCTTCTGAGACCAAGGCTGTCCTGGAGGAGTTTGGTGGTTTCGAGCTGGAGCTTCGAGGGGATGTAGAAATGAAGGTAGAAAAGGAAGTCCGTACCCTTACCACCCCTTAGGGTCCCCGAAAGGCTTACCCTCCCCAAGTCCCCTTCTCAAGCAGCCAACCCCACTCCCAACATTTGGGAAAGTCGCTGAGTCACTCCCCACCCCAAACTCCTCTTTTTCCCTCCAGGGCAAAGGCAAAGTTCGGACCTACTGGCTACTGGGGGAGCGGGCAAGTAGCACCCGAGGCTGACCTGGCTCCCCTCCTGGACTTCCACACCACCCTTCCCTGTGCCAGAGGTGACAGAGAGGTGCCAGGCCTCAGCCTCGCCTGCAGTATCCCCACCATTGCCAAAGAAGTAGTTTGAACAGCTCAGATATACAGACCCCAGTGGAGACACCAGACATTACCTCTGAAAGTGGACTGGTACTGGGGGAGAACTTGGAGCTCCAGTCACAGCCATGCCCAGGGACACACACACACACACACACACACACACACACACACACACACACCCGCTCTCCACCCTGACCCAGGCCAGACCAGGCTGGGAAATGGATTCCTGGATCTTCCTGCCCCTCCCTGTGCCCTCTTTCCTCAACCCTGCTACACTGTGACTTTTATGGGGAGGAGGAAAAGGAAAAGGGATTATAGGTGAATCTAGGGGCTGGGGGGAGTCCACATCTGGGCCTAGCCCAGATGGGCCACAAACACCCCCCCAGTCCCCCACCACCCAACCTAGGATGCAATGCACAGGGGAGAAAGGGAAGGACAGAGGGCTGTGGGCTTGTGTGCCTTGCTTCTCCTGTGAGTGGAGACCATTAAAATCTTTATTCCAGTGACAGTGTCTTTTCTTGAGGGAGAGCGGGTTGCCAGAAAACACAGCCATATTCTCCATCCTGTGCTTCAAATAAGGTATTTCTCAAGTCAGAATGCAGTATCTGAAAAAGGCTGCAGTGCCCCTTCTGTTTTGAGGAGCCAGTGTAACAGCCTGCGAATTACCCCAGCAGTGCTGATGCTGTTGGTCTCAGGACCCATTTACTCCCTTAAAAGCTACTGAGGGCCCCAAAGAGCTTTTGTTTATGTGGGTCATATCGATCGGTATATTCTGTATTAGAAATTAAAACAAGTCTTTGTTAACTCATTTAAAATAACTATAATAAACCCATCACATGTTCATTTTTTACGGCTTTATCAAAGACAGTCTTAAGAGAAACTGGCTTTTTTTGAAGACCACAGTGACTAGTTTGGTGCTACTGTCTTGATTTATGCTAAGACACCAGCAGTTTTAACCCCACTGTTTTTGCACCATCAATGCAAATATCAACACAGTCAATAAGGCAAATAATATAATTAGTAGGAGTGTGAAAATCTCGTGTGTGTGTGTGTGTGTGTGTGTGTGTGTGTGTGGCTTGAGGGATCTTAGTTCCCTGACCAGGGATTGAACCCGGGGCCCCTGGCAGTGAAAGCACCGAGTCCTAACCAATGGACTGCCAGGGAATTCCCTTGAACATCATTTTGACCTCATCCATTTCCTGAAAGGATCTTGGGGACCCACAGAATCTGTGGACTACACTTTGAGAACTGCTCTATTACCCAATGCCCAGCATACAGTAGGAATATAATGAGTGTGGACTGAGTGGAGAGTCCTGGCATCTGCCCCAGGAGGCCTGGGAGCCAAGAAGGAGGGGTGAGATGGGAACATATGGATCCCTTTTTACCTCAGTTGAAATGTGGGAATTGTCCACCTACCCATCCACCCCCATACCAGTGTAGACAAATGTGAGCGATAGTTTACAACATGACTCTCAGCTGGGCTAAGGGCCCTCCTTTCCCTGCTCTAGCCACGCACCCCACCCCCTTCCTGAGCAGGCAGGCAGGAATGTGAATGCGGGGGAGAGGTGGCTGCAGCTTCACCTCCCCCATGGGGAAAGAAAGTGCCAGACATTTCTTCAGTACCATCCATCAAGTGCAGACAGGCCCCTCCTCCGACCTCCCCAAGCTTCTTACTGGAGTCCACGCCCAGCGCCCAGTGGGACTGGAGGTCGGTGTGGGCTATGGAGAGCTTGGACGTCTGCCTTCAGGACAGTGTGCCCTGATACACAAATGGTGGTCTGGAGGTGAAGAAAGGATAAGTTGTTCTCCCTTTGTCTAATGACCCTTCTTGATGTCCTGTGCTCCCTGCCCACCCTTTTTGGCCTCAGTCAGATGTGATTTATTGGGAGAAGGAGCTAACACAGTCAAGTCCTCACCCTCCTCAGCTGGGGATGAATAGCTCTGGGAAGGCCTAACAGAAGGGTGGTTGCCTTGGTAACCACAGCACATCCACCTTCCTGATGGGCCCAGGTGGCCATATTGACTCCCAAGCCCCCATTCCTCCTCGCAGGTAGTGGCAGTCCCAGAAGACAGTAGAAATACTAGAGAACTGTGGGACCTAAGAAGTCAGATCAGGGACTTCCCTGGTGGCACAGTGGTTAAGAATCCTCTTGCCGATGCAGGGGACAGCGGTTCTAGCCCTGGTTCAGGAAGATCCCGCATGCCACGGAGCAACTAAGCCCATGCGCCACAACTATTGAGCCCGCGTGCCACAACTACTGAAGCCCGGGCACCTAGAGCCCGTGCTCTGCTACAAGAGAAGCCACCGCAGTGAGAAGCCTGCACGCTGCAACAAAGAGTAGCCCCCCCTCGCCGCAAGTAGAGAAAGCCCGCGCATGGCAACGAAGACCCAATGCAGTCAAAAATAAATTTAAAAATAATAATTAAAAAAAAAAAGTCAGATCAGGCTGGAGGCTGGGATATCTAGAGAGACTGGGGTTTGGGGATGGGAGACTGTAAGAGATGAGGTGGGGAAGGTGGGGAAGGAGGGGCGGGGAGCTGATTGACTGAGGAGCCCCAGTAAGACAATTGTAGGAAATTGCCGGTCAGATCCTTCCGGGGCAGCCTGGCTCCACTGCGGGCACTTGGAGGGGAGGGGGCTGGGGGAGTGGGCGTGAGGAGAGGCCCAAGGAGTCGATGACTTCAGCAGCTCAAGAACTTTCACTGGAACTGAGGAGATTTCCTTCCGGAGGAAGGCCCCCGAAGCCAGGAAGGACTGGGAAAGCCATTACTGAGGGGGGGTGCGGGGGGCCGGGGTGGGGGGCGGCGTTCTGAGTGTAGCAGTAGCGCCCCTCCTGCTAGCCAGGGAGACAGATTTGCGCCAGAACCTCCGCCCACGTGGGAGGGGCTGTCTAGCCTCACTGAGTGTCCCAGGCTGTCCTGCTGCGTAGGTCTGGGAGGGTGGGGGGCAACAGGGTTTCCCTGGAGTATGATAAGAATAATAACAACAGTAATCATTGGCATTCGATTGTGCCTTGCAGTTGACAAAGGCTTTCACATACATTATCTCATCAGCCCACATGACACCGTTGGAAGGGAAGGGCAGGGAGTGCAGCTGAGGTAGTAGGGCCCAGCTGTGGTCCCGCTGTGGGTAGGAGGGCCCACTGTAGAGAGTGTGCAGAGGAAACCAGCCCTGTGCAAGGCTGGAACCCAGAAAAAAAAAAAAAAGCTGATAGAAGAAGACAAATATCCTCCCCTACCCCCTCTTTTCTCTATATCAAAGAGCTTGGGTAATTTATTTATCATAACAGTTCATTTAGTGATAATTTTTTTTTAATGATTTATACCTTTCAAGACAGATCCATGGAATCTAATTAGCAGTGGAGGCCAGTTTGGCAGCCTGAAAGTCATTTTTTCATTAAATTGCAAGAACTGTAAAAATACAAAAATAAGTAAATTAACCATAAAAAAAAAACCCTAATGCTGTCTAAGGAGATTTAATCTCATTGAGCTGGAACTCAAGAAAAATTCCAGGTGAGGTGTTTACCATCAAGATGCTGATGAATTTGGATACTGGTGAGGAGGATGAGGCCATAGGAAGAGAGGAGGTGTGGGGGCAGGAACCCTGGTAGTGCTAACCCCAGGTTTAGTGAGAGGGACCAGATAGGGAAAAAACCCACCCACCCAGTTCCCTATCACACATGTTGTACCAGTGAGTGGGTAGGTGGGCTGATTGCCCTTTAAAAACCTTTCCGGGACTTCCCTGGTGGCGCAGTGGTTGAGAGTCCACCTGCCGATGCAGGTGACGGGGGTTCGTACCCCAGTCCGGGAGGATCCCGCATGCCGCGGAGCGGCTGGGCCCGTGAGCCATGGCCACTGAGCCTGCGTGTCCGAGCCTGTGCTCTGCAACAGTGAGAGGCCCGTGTACCGCTAAAAAAAAAAAAAAAAAAGAACCTTTCCATAGCAAAGATTCCATAACCAAATACATCTGCTAATCACTGTGGTACCCCTTCTGGACTTGATGCAGCCATCCCACTGTTACTCTCTGCCTTTGGCTTTCAAATGTGGACTGCATATGGCATACCTTGGCTGTTGATAATGTCCTGTGATCAGGTTGGCTTATGTTGTCTCAGCCCACCAAACTCCCAGCAGGCCAGAACCAGGCCAAAATACCACATAGATCTCAGTATTCAGAACTGGAGTAATTTCAAACGTCTATCAAGTGAGAGGCAGTGTGATGCTGGGTAAGAGACTAACTCTGGATTCAAACCCAGCTCTGCCACCTATAATCCATGTAGCTTTGGGCAAATTTCTCAACTTCTCTAAGCCTCAGTTTTCTGCTCTAACACGGGAATGGTCATAATAAGACCTACCCCACAGGGTTGCCTGGAGGATTATAAGAGGTTTTTCCCATTACATCCTTAGAACACTGAAGGGCAGGTAGTAAGAACTAGTTGTTTACTAGTGTTATTAAGAGTCTACATTATGCAAACCATAATGCTAGATGTAAGGAGTTCCTGATGTCCAGGGAACAGTTGGAAGCAAAATGCAGCGCATGATTAGACCCCTCAATGAGAGGTAAGATCTAAAAATCTTAGAAGAAAAACTAGAGGTTATGCACTCCAACCGCTTATCCAGGGCTGAAATCCTTTTAAAAACATCTGTGTAACTTCCATGTTCTATTGGAAAACTTTCAGGGACTTGGAACTAAGACCATTCTATTTTTGAACAGCTGTAATTAGAATGCTCTTCCTGATATAAGAAGATGGAGATATTTCTATCATCAGCTTTTGAGGAAATCATCTTTGTTTATGGACAAGGAAGCATGCTCACGTTCCTTCAACTGCCACCTAAGGAAGGCACATCTTGTTGGATGAAGGGTCCTTTGTTTTGCTGAGCCTGGAGCTGAGTTGTTTTTTTGTTTTTTGTTTTTTTTGTGTGGTACGCGGGCCTCTCACTGTTGTGGCCTCTCGCGTTGCGG